>NC_133666.1:138574126-138890718 GCF_037893015.1 Macrotis lagotis | reverse complement strand
GATTGGACATGATGCTGCATACTTGTAATTCTAGATTCTAGAAAAGGCTAAGGCTGCAGGGACTAAGTCAGTGACTCAATTAACACTTATTAAGCTTCTACTGTGTGTATATGCTGTGCTAAGTACTGTGGATACAAAGAAAGGCAGAAGACAGTCCCTGCCCTAGAGGAGATCACTGTCTAATGGAAGAGACAACATGTTACACACAGGATAAATTAGAGATAATCAATGAAGGGAAGGCAATAGATTTTAAAAAATCTTAACACAAATATTTTTATTACATAAGAAAAGTTTATAATTTCTTGTACAATCCTCCTTCCTATTCTTTGAGTTTTGAAATGTTTGTTTGCTGATTGCAAAATTCACAATAAAAATAAAAGACAACAATCACAGCAACAACAAACAATGATCAAAACCAACTGTTATCATTTATACCAATTTACCATACAAGCAAAAGTGGAATATTTTATGTTCATGACAGAAAAGAACTTTGAGGCTGTCTAATTTACCTCTCTCATTTTTAGAGACAAAGATAAGGCCCAGAAAAGTTGTGGCTTAAAAGATCTAATTTGTAACATTTTCTTTTATGTTTGTATAACATTATACCTCTATTATTTTTTTGATCCTACAAATAACACTGTTCATATTCATTTTACATATGAGCGGAAAAAAGGGGGACTTTAAAGGAGTGACTTTAATGCTAGAGTAGATTCAGATTACCAGACGTGGCAGGGAATCCTAGGGAGGAATGGAGTTGAAAACAGCAACAGCAGTGATCACCTTCCACTGAAGACTTGTGCATCTCATGACCTTCTCATCACAAATACTGTCTTCTGTTTACCTAAACATGATAAGACTTCCTGGATGCGCCCCCTCATAGTAAACACTGGCATCTATTAGACTATGTGATTGTAAGGAGAAGAGACAAACGGTATCTGAGAATGACAAAGGCAATATATGGTGCAGAGTACTGGACTGATCTTAGATTCATCCTCTCTAAGCTAAATTCAACCAAAGTGGCAGCCCTAAGGCAAGATGAATACTAGAAGAATTGATGTCAAGGTTTGAGTGTTTCTCTAACACTCTGTTGCTAACTTGGAGGGGAAACTGAGCCAACACACAGTTGGCAACAGTGGAGCAGAAAAGGAATGGGCAGCTTTCATAGATCTGGTGTACATTTGCTCATCCGGATCAGAACACTCACAAACACCAGGACTGGTTTGATGAAAATGATGGGGAAATGCGGAAGCTGCTAAATGAAAAACAAGAACTCCACAGGTTTTCCAGCAGGATAATTCATCAATTTCTAAGACAGCAGCATTTAATTCTACTAAAAGTAAAGTCCAAGTGAAGCTTAGAGAGATGCAGGACTCTTGGCTCAGTAAAAAGGCAGATGGAATTCAATTTTATGCTAACATTAACAAACCAAAGTGCTTTTAATGATGACCTGAAAACTATTTATGGACCACAGGACTGCCCTGCATGGTGTACCCTTATCAGTGAGGATGTTGGCTCTATGAGGAGGGCAGAAATGAGGCAGCTCAGGGGAAACGTGACATACATAAATTTAGAGTACCTACCCCAGTTGTTCACATGGACTATTTGTGCCCAACTTGTGGTAAAACATTCTGAGCTCATATTGGTCAGTAACAGTCAGATACATTGTAATTTGTCTGAAACATAGTGATGTCTCTTTGGTTTTCTTCAATAATGAAGAGCAAGAACCAGCATATGAGGAAATTGAAAGATTATAGAATTAAAGATCAGGAAAGGCTTTCTGAAGAAGGCAAAATTCTATTTAGGACTTGACAGAAGTTATGGAAAGGAGGAGTTGAAGATGATGAAGGAGAGCATTCCAGGCATAGGAGTCAGTCAGTGAAAAAGTCCAACTGTTTAGCTCTTCTGGGCCACATCACACAACAAAAACTGGACAAAGGCCTCATATAGAATATAAGATTTATTTATGACTATAATGAAACATATTATTAATGACAATAAAATGCAATAATGCCACATGAATGGACTTTGAGGGCCACATGCAATAAGCAGGTCAAGAGTTGGACACTCCTTGTTTAGAATCAGGTAAAGTATCTTATGTGAGGAAGAGCAAAGGCCAATGAAGTTGGACTAGAGAGTGTTTAGCTCCTCAACTGTTTTTCAGTTGTTTCTGACTCCTCATGACCCTATTTGAATCTTGGCAAAGATACTAGAGTGGTTTTTCCATTTCCCTTCTCCAGTTCATTTTACAGATGAAGAATCTGAGGCAAATAGGGTAAAGTGACTTCTCCAGGATCACACAGCTACTAAGGTCTGAAGCCAGATTTGAACTCAAGAGTATAATTCTTCCTAACTTCAGGCACAACACTCTAATCACCTTACTGCCAGAATGTGAAGAGGGGAGTAAAATGTAAGAAAACTGGAAAGGTAAAAAAGGATGAAGTGTAAAGAGGCTAAATTGCCAACCAGAAGACTTTATATCTGATCTTGTAAGAAAAAGGGAGCCACAGCAGTTTGTTGAGTAAGGATATGACATGGTCAGCATTGTGGTAAGCAGTGTTGACTGGGAGTTTGCTCTAAGTTCAGCAGGAGAAAAAAATAAAGCAGGGTCAAAGCTCTCATCTGATCAGAATATGTGAATGGGCCTGTGAGTAATTACTGAACTTCAAGTGGGGGGGTGAGGGAGAATGGAGGGATGGGAAAAAGAAGGGAGGCGGGGTAAAGGAAGATGGGGGGGGGAAAGAAGGGGAAGGGGAACAGAGAGACAGAGACAGAAAGAGATGGGGGAGGCAGACAGAGACAGTGAGAGACAGATAGATAGAGAAATAGAGAGAGTCAAAGACAGAGATAGAAAGAGATAGAGACAAAGACAGAGAGAGAGAGAGACAAAGAAAGAGAGAAAAACAGAGACACAGAAAGAGAGACAGAAGATAAAGAGACATGGAGCCTACTGCTTCATTTCTGCCACCCTTATATTCTTTCACAGCAGCTTTAAAAGCTGTTATTTTGGGGAAGGGTAGTGATGCTTCTGCCTGATTTTCTAACACTTAAGAGAATACATCTGAAATATTGGGCAGAATGAACAGCCCTTGACAAAGAACATTGTTATGGTTCTGTGAAATCATATTGAATGTGGGAAGAACCATTTTGGGCTGACAAAGCATCTAGAAATCAAGGCTATTAATAGATGAACTCCTATGGGCATCAAATGCTATTATCCAAAGCATAGAGAAGGATGCTAAGAAAGGATCACATGCTGGTCTGTACATTATTCACTGAAAAAATACTGTCATTCATCATCATCAGGAAGGAAGGCTAGTTGTCTGGAAAGATAACTACCTGTGGTTACATGGATTACAAATATCATTAATTTAAAGTATTCATCCAGGCTCTTGGATTCATAAAGTTAAATTTATCCAGTTAAAATGGAGTATATTTATGATAAAAGTGCATACTAGGTCTATATTTAAACTGTTTTTTTAACCACAATTTACAGTGCAGATCTCATTAATGAAATAGTCATTTATAGCTTTACCTAGTGGCATTTGAGGAAAACAGTAGGAGAAATGGTAATGTACAGATGTTGTCCAGCTTGATGTATTGTTAGATAGTAAACTTAAGCTAAATAGCATGCATATATAGAACTAGTGCAAATGCTAATGTTGTGAATTCTCACTGTGATTGTAATTCATCTGTCAAAAATCCCCCTGGGCAAATATGAATTATCACTAAGTGATGAAAAAGAGGTTGACATAAAACTGAATAGCTCTTAATGCAGACTTGAGGCAGAAAAGTGGTAAGATTTCCTGTTAAAACAATAAAAAATCCATTTTCCTATAGCTTGGATTTGGCAAATAGCCATGCCATCCCATTAATTGAAATTTACTATTTTGCCCCAAGCTTTTTATGCTATGGGTCATCCTTTTGTAGCACTATAGAATCAGAAGGGACTGTAAGAAAATACAGAATCAAGGCCTCTGACATTATGAAGGACATTACCTAAACTATTCAAGACTGATGACTATCTAGTGCATTATTTAAATGCTCTAGAGATTAAAGCACCCCTATTTCCTTCTGATCAAGCATTTAATCACCTTTATAATTATAAAGTTCTTTTCTATTTTGTTGTAGTTCTCTTCTTCCCCAGTTTGAGTCTATTTTGGAGAACAATGGAAAAAACAGCTAGATCTGAAGTCAGAGGAATTGGATCCTCATTCCAACTGTGAATTTCCATTTCTTCATCTCTAAAATGCTGGGGTTCGATTTGAACAATGATATCATACTCCAAGGGTCACTAACCTGTATATAAGGATCCCTGTGGGTCACATCTTGACTAAGAAAACTCACATTAGTATTATATATGTTCTACTGTATCTTTATTTATTTTGTTATAGTTCAATATGGTTTGGGCCACTCTCAGGAGTTTTATAGACAGAAATGATTGAAAGTTTGATATTTCTGGGCTAGATGATCTTTAAGGTCCCTTCTGGAATGAAATCTACAATCCCATTTTCATATCATGGGTGACCTTGTACTTTATTCAAAAACTGATATGGACTTTGGCAGGAAAAAAGATAGAAAAGTCCAAGTGTAAAGTATCAGGCTATGAGTTGAGTTATATCACACATAGGAATCCTAACATATATCAAGGCTGGACAGGACCTTAGGAATTATCTAATATAAAAATTTTCCTTTTAAAGATATGAAACCTAAAATCCATAGGGTTGAAATGACTTTCCTAGCATCACACAAAAGTTAATGGCAAAGCTAGGTCTAGAACCCAAGCCAAGGCTCTTTCTACCACATATTATCATACATCAAATCTAAAGCCTACTATTATCTACAATAGTACATCTCTCTGGGTAATGTGGCTCTGTACCTGCTCAGATCATCAAAGATGGAAGCACCTATGTGAAGATACCAGGGATTTGATTCTGGGAGAAGATATTATGCATTCCCCTACCATAAGGGTGGGAATAACCTTTTGCATTGTCTACATAGCTAAAACTGGTTGGGTCTTTAGGACCACCAGACTGATACAAGCTCTCTCTCTTTCCAGCAAGATCCAGGGAATGAAGGCCTTGTCCAACCACAGCAAGAATACTATGTACTGAGCTGAGTAGGAGGAAGGGCTACCACTATCCTTTCCCTTTAAGAGCTCTGTCAAATGGCTTGGGGTTTTGGTCTGTTTGGTTTATCATTTTCAGTTCTTGAAGTAAGTATTGGCATCCTTGGACAAAAATTTGGAGCCAGGATTTGAGTTTGGATATAGCTGCCAGCCTAGTAGGGATGCCATGAGAAGCTAAGCTTGGATATGGGCCCATGGGAGCTTTGTGCTTGGAACTTAGTGAAACAATGCTCTGGAGGAACTCAGTTAAGTTGTGAATCTAATCCCCCTTCCCCTCCACACAGATTACTGTCCTAAAAGAAGCAATAAGACCTTTCACACCCCAGGTGTTGAGGTAGGGGAGTGCTTATATATTTACCCTGGCTACACCTTTGAAATAAATATTCCTTTGTAAATGCTAAAAGAAAACATTTCTGATTATTTGGAAATAAATCCTGAAGCAACATTGTCATTTGGATATAAAATAATCCCTTCCCCCTAAAAAAAGCAAATCATTAGTGTACTTGGGGTACTGGAAACCTGCAAAACTGGAGCAACAATCAGAGGTTTGAGTCAAAGATGAAAGCGCACATTCCCAAATCCTTTAATGGTATCAGAAAACCTTGGGAGAAGGCTGAAAAGTAATATCTGGCCTTCAAGCATCTGGAAAGATATTGATGATGGTATTATCTTATCCCCAGTGCAAGAGTTATAATGGGAGTTCTATTGTAACAGTGGAAATGTTAACGATTCCAAGTTTCACAAGTACAAACAAGTCCCAATCTTCATCCATCCCATGCTAATAGTAATGAACTAGGAATTGGGCTCTTGACAAAATAATGCAAATATCAATTAAAGTGTTTCAAAATATAAGATAATTATCTTTAAAGCACAGATTGGGAAGAAATAGACACTTTGGCTCATTGTATAATGACTATTCCTATATAAATACCAAACCACATTACTAAGAGCTGTTGTCATCTAAGCATGTGACAAAGCAAAAGCAAACAATTAAATTTGTCTTGAAAAAGAATGCTAGTGATTGAAGGTCAAGCTCTGCCTGGCAGGGGAGGACACAGTAAACATGTCATTTATCTTAGTTATACTCTTTTAATAGATTCTTTGAAACTTACCCATCGCTTGACACAGAATATCCACAGTTTTTTCCACTTGGGCTAGAATTCTACTCTCAGGTTCAGCAGTAAAGTATGGTGGCTCTTTAAAAATAAAGAAAAAATCATCAAAGAAGTAGGTGAATTCTTTTTATTGGAAATATTTAAAAAATTAAAACTCTTAATACTCTTAAAGAGAGTCAATTAAAAGTGTAGTAATAGAGAAATTGACTCAAAGTCAGAAAGACCTGGGATTAGGTTCACCTTCTGATATATACTGATTATCTGACCATGGGCAAGTTGCTTATTCTGTCTAAAACTAGAAACTGTAGAATACATAACTATCTAGGTGGCAACTAGGTGGTACAATATATAGAACTGAAATCTAGCCTTATAAAATTACTAACTTTATTACACAAGATAAGTCATGACCCCTGTTAACATGTTTCTTCAATGTAAAATGGGGATAATAATTACACCTATGTCCTAGGGTTGCTGAAAGGATCAAATGAGATATGACTTGATACATAGGTGGTGCTACATAAGCTTCAGCTACTATTGTTATTATTATCATTACCTACATTTTTGGAAAAAGCTCCTTCACCTTGAGTTTTCAACTTGGATCAAATCACAAATCCAGTGTCCAAAAAACCCTTAATATGAGCTTTAAAACATAAGTGAAATATTATTAAAATCATATCCTATCATTTATATAAACTGAGAATTCGGAGAGAGTATTCAATGGCAAATTCTATCCAAGATTTCAGCCAGCAAATTAATAGTCATTGCAGAGGCTACTTTTGAGTTTATGAGCTTGAATCATGGAATATCTTAATTCACAGTTTAGAAGGACTGTCCCAAGAGGTTCATAAAGGTTTATATTTACAGCACAGTATTTTATAGGATAGTTTGCTTCAGTATCTACACTAAACACCACCTCATGAAGCATGTCAAATAAAGTGCCACAGCACATCATTGGGCCTATATCAGAGAAGTACAGCATATTAAAAAATTTTAAATGCCTTAGCAATTCAACTTCACCAAAACATATTTAATACTTGAATAGAACTCAAAATAACAACAAACAAATCCTTTCCTTTCTCTTCAGAACAGCTGGATACGTGGTTGAGAAAACAGTCATACCCTAAGATTAAGAGGGTAGACTTTGTGGAAATCTACCTGGGCAGCACAGATGGCAGTGTGGAATATCGCCAGGTGGCTGATCCAGTGTTGATCTGTTTAAGCTGCCTGGCCAGTTGATGTCCTAATGTCTGCTCTAGCCAAATTGTTCTCTGTTAGCAAAAATAGGCTTTGTCAGGGAAATGAGGGCCTTATCAGATAATCTAAGCATAGTTAGGGCTGGAGGACCAAGATTGAGACTGATTTGTTTGTACTGTATTTCCTGAAAAGGAATAAAAATGCTACTCTATGGATCATGAAACTTTAGTGGTTTTATATTGCCTTCCCAAAGTATAGAATCTATTAGGCACTTAAAACCCCTGAGGATCTGGCTCCAATCTATCTTTCTAGACTGATTTCACACAACCCTCTCTATATTATCTGCATTCCTGATATGTTGGCCTACTTGTTGCTTCTCCCCAACCATGACTGTCATTCCATGACTTTGCACAAGTTACCCTCCCCCTCACTCACTTCTTTGTCTTTGCTCATGCTTCTTTCACCTCCCTTTTCTTCTTCCCCTGCCCCTGCCTGTATTTGTAATGTTCTCCTTCCTCAACTCAGCCTTTTGGAATCCTGGTTCTCTTCAAGGGTTGGCTTAGTGGCTACTTGCCTATATGAGGCCTTTACTGATGTAAGGCAAACAGGCATTAAGTATTTATAAAGTGTCTACTATATGCTGATCACTGGGTCAAATACTGGAGCTATTAAAAAAAGAAAAAAGATACTTCCTCTTCTCAAGGATCTTACAATCTAATGAGGGAGACAATAAGCAAACAGATCTACAAGTAGGATAAAAAGGAAATAACAGTTGTTAGCATCCCCTACCATGTATTATTTCTTATATATTTTGTATTTACTTATCTCTGTATATGCTGTATATGTAAGTGAAAGCTTCTCAAGATCAGGGCAGCTTCCATTTTGTCTTTTTATCCCCAGAATCTACAACACAGCTTTTCACAAAGTAGGAATTTGATAAATACTCAATAGAAATGAAAGGAAAGTCTCACAAAAAAAATGTGAAGCTCCATAGCAAAATAAATAAATATAAATAAATAAATGTTTTATTAAACATGGAATTTCAGAGGAAAGTAAATTGCCACATTAGTCCCAGTTTATTCAGCAGAAACACAACAGTGGCATGACCGGTTTTCCCCAGGTGTTCAGGTTGTAGTGATTTCATTATCATGATAACAAAAAAACTGTTGAATTCAGTTTCTATGTGATAATTAATTTTTGGGCACTGTCTTCCAAAGTAGTTTATTTTCATTGTAATTTTGTTGAATGCAGATAATATAGCTTGGCAGGCTGTCTGTGTATCCTTAAAGCAAGAACTTAGTTTAGGGAAAAGGAAAAACAAATACTGAATATTGAAAAGAAAGAAAAGAAAAAAGAACCTAAAGGTTTTATCTGGAAACAAAATTAAGAATAGTATTTTACAGTTATTTGGATAATTCAGGGATAACAAAGTTGCCTGAATTATCCACCCTAGTTGTCTCAGTGGTCTCAAATTCATTAGTTAGATGCATGATTCTCCATTTAGCTTTGCTGCATGGAACCAGCTTAAAGAAATAATGGAAAATAGTGGTTTCTGGCTGGCTCAAGCTAATCTTCATTGCATACTCATAATTTTGCCATTTGGACATGGCTCCACAATCAATAATAATGATATGAACATTATTTATACTCTAACTATACAACAGCTGTCTCCCATGGAGGCCCTTTTATATAGGTCATGCTCCTAAAGTCATTATGAGCGTAATCATTCAATAATCATAACCACAATCTAATCTATTTAAAGGGAAGGGAAAATAAAATTTACACCAAGGTGAAAATCAACAAACTGCCTATGGTTTAGCACATTTTAATAATATCAATGCATATTTATTCTTGAGAATCTAAATATTGACTAGACAACAAATAATAAGATATTTGCTGACCTTCTATCTAAGAAATAAGGTTTAATATGTAGGGTCATTCAGGTGGCTCACCAAAGTGACAAAGTACAGACTGTGTTGTTATTTACTACATTTTTTTCCCCTAGAAGATTGGATCTCCCCTTCTTGTCTAAGATTGGAAGTGTTGGAGTCACTCATCAACTGATCCTATAATCTGATCACATCTCAAGTTCTCACCTCTTCTATTCCTTAACAGGGCCAGTTCTCTATTTCTAAGGTAAATTAATAACCTCCCTTTCCTTTTCTTCTCCTGGGGTACAACATATTCATGTTGAACTCAGTGGAGACACCTGATTGGTTATATCCTCTACAGCTCAGAACTCCTGAATTCAGGGAATACACCAACCTCATCCTCTCCAGTAGGAGGGATTAATGGTGTGGTCATTGTTGTTCACAACAGGGCCCCCTATAACTGGCTAAAATGTAAATAAAGGGATGGCTTAGGGCAAGGACTTTTAAGAGGGTATCTATGTGTATGTGCATGTTTGTATGTGTGTATATGTTTATTTGTCATGCACCCAATGGTTTGTTAGAATTATTTCATAATGCCAGGAGACAGTCAATGTTAATCAGTGTGATTATTTACTCTTCAGAAACATGTAAACATTACAAATCGGGGTTTGATTTACTATTTATTGTTTATCTAGACAGGAAAGTGAAGGAGAAAATGTTAATAATATCAGAAGTGTGTCCTGCATACATTTTCCTCCTAGAATATTTTATAGAAAACTCTGCATGGGTCCTTTTAGCAGTCCTTAGAACAATGTCTTTAAATTCATAGAATAAAATATGCAGAACTACAAAAGAAACTAATTTTACTAAAATTCAGTTACCAACTTATTCTTAAATAACAAATTGTAACACTGCAACATTTGTTGCTGTTTAATCATTTCAATATGTCCACTCTTCTTGACCCCATTTGAGACTTTCTTGGCAAAGATACTGGAGAAGTTTGCCATTGCATTCTTTAGATCATGTTATACATAAGGCAACTGAAGCAAACACAAATAAGGGACTTAGCCAGGGTCAGAATGACTATTAAGAGTTTGTACTCAGGTCTTCCTGACTCCAGGCACAGCAGTCTACCTACTATGCCACCTAATTGCACTTAAATTAGTAACATAGTTTTTAAGATTTAATAGCTCAAAACTATACAAAAGAGTTCTTGGATATCTTATATGTGCTTATTAATACAGCAAATGATAATGCAATTGTAGGCAAATTAAAAGGTTTAATAACTACAGTAATTTTGAAGTAGTGGTGAGCATAGTATTTCAAGAATTTTTCAATAACTATAATATGATTTGAAAATATCTTTTATTCTTAATGGTAACTAAATTAACAGTTCACTACTAAAGCAACAATAATTTGTTGTCTATATTCATAATTGTAAAAATGCTAAATTTCAATGAGAGCTCACTGAAAACAAAATGCTATTTTTTTCTTCTTGTAAGTTCAAATACCTGAAGAAATCTATTTACCCTCTTGGGATCTGAGGATATCACTTTTAAGAATAGCTGGTCCAGATCCTTAGAGATCATCTACTTTCCTCTTTCATTCTATAAGAAAAAAAAATCTAAGAAGGTTGAATGATGACTGATACAAAGTTGCATAATGAGTTGGTGAACACTTCAGGAACTAGTAAGGAAAGTCAAGAATAAACAGATCTGTTCTAAGAGACTTTGTTCCATTCCTTACTAATTAATTGTTGGGTACTAACCAAGACTGTCTATTTCTTCATGAAATTCTTCTCCATGGTTACCATTTGTAAAGCATTTCAAGCCTGGGGCAACTTTCTTCTGGGATGAAGGGTAGTATTCCAAGGGTCAGCCAAGACTTTTCTTCTCTTTAATTATAGTGCCCAGGGCAGACATATTATTAAAAATCATTAAGCACTGAGCATTGAAAACACACACCTATAGGGAATTCTGTGGGCAGAAGAGGACACATGTAGCTGCCAAATGAGCAAAATGTGCTCAGTTATATGGGTCACCAAGGGTTGCTCCTGTGGTAATTCCATTACCTTTTTTTAACCTTTACATGGGTTTCATTTTTAGTCATTGTTCATCTCTCATTCTAACCAAATAGAAGAGGTGTTGTGATGATTTCTTTCTCATTCCTCAGCTTATCATATACATCATATAATAAAAGGTTGTTTGATCAAAGCAATCCATAGACATATGAAAAATTGCTCTAAATCATTAATTATTAGAGAAATGCAAATTAAAGCTTCTCTGAGGTACCACCTCACACTGCTCAGACTGGCCAATATGACCAGAAAGGATAATGATCATTGTTGGAAGGGTTGTGGGAAATATGGGACACTATTGCATTGTTGGTGGAGCTGTGAACTCATCCAACCTTTCTGGAGAGGAATTTGGAACTACACCCAAAGGGCAACAAAAATGAGCATACCCTTTGATCCAGCAATACCACTACTGGGTCTATACCCTGAAGAGATGATGAAAAAGGGTAAAAACATCACTTGTACAAATATATTTATAGCAGCCCTGTTTGTGGTTGCAAAGAATTGGAAATCAAGTAAATGTCCTTCAATTGGGGAATGGCTTAGCAAACTGTGGTATATGTATGTCATGGAACACTATTGTTCTATTAGAAACCAGGAGGGATGGGATTTCAGGGAAGCCTGGAGGGATTTGCATAAATTGATGCTGAGTGAGATGAGCAGAAACAAAAAAACACTGTACACCCTAACCACAACATGGGGGTGATATTCAACCTTGAAGGACTAGTTCATTCCTTCAGTGCAACAATCGGGAACAATTTGGGGCTGTCTGCAAAGGAGAGTGCCATCTGTATCCAGATAAAGAGCCGTGGAGTTTGAACAAAGTTCAAGGACTATTCCCTTTAATTTAGAAAAAAACATATCTTATTGTCTGATCTTGTTATCTCCTTATACTTTGGGTCTCTTCCTTAAGGATATGATTTCTCTCTCATCACACTCAATTTGGATCAATGTACAACATGGAAACAAAGTAAAGACTGACAGATTGCTTTCTGTGGTGAGGGTGGGGGAAGGGAAGTAAGATTGGGGGGAATTGTAAAACTCAAATAATATCTTTAATAAAAAAGAAAAATAAATAAATAAAAGGTTGTTTGAAAATTAGTTGTGAAACAGTCATTAAAAGATTTTGAGCTAAATAGAAAAAAACTGTTTTCATTTAGTCGAGCTGTGCACAAACACTAATCTTCAAATAGTAATTGGAAATGTAAATGTCTTTCCTAATCAGCAACAATTTTTTCTAAAGCTGTTATATCATCAACATATGAACAAACTACCCTTTGAAAAATATATATAATAGTAGCTAATAAAATCAGAGTTTGGAACCATTTCCTTTATCTTTGTTAAAATTATATGAAGAAATCAGAAAAGTAGTTCTCTGAGAAATTAAGAGGGTATTAAAAGCTCAGAGCTCCTGCTCATCTATTCAAGAGTTATGGTCCACAATTCTTGAGCCAATTGTTGGCAGGTAAGAGAATAGCAAGTTAATTTTTTTTGTTCCCTTATGTAGCATTAGTGATGCAAGGAGTTATGTGCACAGCAGATATTATGATTAGAAAAAAATTTTGTGGAAGGAAAAATATCATTTGTACTTATCTGGGGAACTCTCTTGTTCAAAGTGATTCCATTCCAGATGGGAGTAGCCTTGGCTTATTCACCTTCCTCCAGCTTCAGGTTTCCAGCTACCTGACCTTGACCACTGATAGGTCAAGCTTATGCTGGCTTGACAGGAAATGACATGTTGGATTTTGAGATCACCCACCTTGGGACAGGAAGGACCAGTATGGAGCTTGCCTATTGGAGAATACCTGGAACCAGTTGCTAGACCACTCCCCAAATGCCACCCTTGTCCAAGTGTATTCAAGTGTATTTAAGAGAAGCATTGCCCCTTTTCACTCTTCTTCACCCTACCTTTGCCTTGCAAGAATGACTATCTCTCTCTTCTTTCTTAGTCCTTGTGCTCCTTGTCTAGGCCCACTGGAGAAGTTTGGGCCCCTATGCCTTGTGGCCAGACTAAGCTAGCCCTTATCACTGTCTATCCTCTCTCTCTCTCTCTCTCTCTCTCTCTCTCTCTCTCTCTCTCTCTCTCTCTCTCTCTCTCTTTCTCTCTCTCCCCCCTCCCCCCCTTATTCTAATATTTACCATAAGTTTCTTTCCTATCTTATAAATACTTTTATATAAGTTTAACACTTTTTTTACTTTCTCAGACAAGTTTGCTCTCTGGTAAACTGACCTTCAGCTCATTTATATGGTTATGGAAAAATGTCAATACTTAACATACATTCAAAGATAAATGAAATATCTTAAGTGTTTCTCAAATAAACATAAATGAATTATAAGACACTCATGCTAAAAAGCACCTGGAGTCAGAAGATACATCAACAACAGGAATCTTTCCACTAGGATCTTATTTGCATTTTGAAGAATAATATCTTCCTCTTCTGGTCAGAAAAATGATTCATTATATATTTTGAACTTCAGATTTGAATATCAGCAATTCCATTAATGAACTAATCTCTCAGACAAAGAATGCTCTCCAATGATGCAAACTGCCACTTATTTATAACTTAAGGTCCTAGGTTGTTGTCTCAGATTTGGAGAGAGTATGTGACCTGCCAAGCTAGGAAGGATCAGAAACCCAAGTCTTTTTGACTCCAAAGTCAGCACTCTTTTCTCTACATCAAGTAGCTTCATATTTTTTTGACTTAAAACTCATTAAAAAAAAAGAATAGCAACAGGCAACACTTAGGATTTGAAGAAACACCTGTAACTTGACTATCTGAGTTTTTGTTGTGCTGTTGTTGTTGTTAGGCTATGTCTAATTCTTTGTAACCCTATTTGGAGATTTCTTGGCAAAGACACTGGAATAATGGTTTGTCATTTCCTTCTCCAGCTCATCTGACAGATGAGAAAACTAAGGCAAAAATGGTGAAGTGAGTTGCTCAGGATCTAGTAAGTCTCTGAGACTGAATCGAACTCCTGCCTCCAGACAAAACATTCTTTCCATACTTCTATTTATCTGCCCCTATTCATTTTTAGCACAATGAAGAAAAGTAATAGGTGGTCAATTTGTTCCTGTTTTCTTTCACTGATGTGTTTATGATGATAGTTCCTTTCACAACTTTATCATAACTTAGACTGCTAAGGAAGGCATAAGAATTGTCCAAGGAGATACCCCTTAATGGGGTTACATTAAAACCCACATCTTTGAAGTAAGAAAGATAATTTTCTATGTGGAGGCATAACTTAAAAGCAAGACAAGAAAAAACTGCACCTGTCACAATAAATTCTTATGAGCAAGAAAAATTCACATTTAAAAGTGAGAATACAGGGGTGGCTAGGTGCTACAGTGAATAGAGCACCGGCCCTGGAGTCAGGAGTACCTGAGTTCAAATCCGGCCTCAGACACTTAATAATTACCTAGCTGTGTGGCCTTGGGCAAGCCACTTAACCCCATTGCTTTGCAAAAACCTAAAAAAAAAGTGAGAATACTGAGAGATAATAAATCTAGGGAAAATACACAACAATTTGCTTTGGTATTTGGAAGTAACTGCAAAGCTGAAGTTTATATGATAGATTTTAAATATTAAAAAAGAAATTGTGATTGAAACAAGCATGCTGAGTTATAGAGAGAAAAGTTTCTTTTCTTTTTTTAAAAAATCACTTTAAAAGATTTTAATACAATAAAGACTGTCTATTGGAGATTTATAGATTTCAAATTTTGATTTTGACTCAATTTATGGCTTGCTGTTCTGATATAGCTACAGATCAACTCTGATGAAAAAAACGACTTTGCCTGGATTAAAAATATAGCAATTATATGTGGGTGCATGAGAACAGCCACTGAAAGATCAATCTGAGATCTTATGTATAGACTCATCAATGATTTATGATTCAAAAACAACTTCTCATGCTTTTAAAATTTCCAG
Organism: Macrotis lagotis; assembly: GCF_037893015.1. NCBI lineage: Eukaryota > Metazoa > Chordata > Mammalia > Peramelemorphia > Peramelidae > Macrotis > Macrotis lagotis. The sequence continues at coordinate 138,875,413 of NC_133666.1, read as the reverse complement.
CCTTCATTTTAAAAGGGATGACAGGTTTGTGTACTGTCATATTTAGTTATTTTTCATATGTAATATACACTTCTTACAATGATTTAAGGAAATGAGATGTACTTTTAAAAATGGCAAATGGTCTAAAACTATTTTAATGCCAGAAAGTTTACTTAAACAATTTATTAGAAAATATTAACTTTAAAGGAAACTGGTTTAACTTAAAAAAGCATTTCAGGTGATAATGTACTATTTTGGGGGCAATATTCTAATGTCAATTACTGCTTCTTGAAGGGATATGAATAAAGATTATCATTATAACAGTTCTCTACTATATCCTCAGTAATTATCTATTTATTTTATGGGGTGTAAAAGGGACACTAGCAGCTGCTTCACATTTGCCACACTTGACATCAAGAGAAAGCTACATAGTGGTAAAAATATTTCAGTAACTGAAAATAACGAGAAAATAAAACCTTGTCTCACAATTAAACCTAGTCTTATCAACATCTGATAATGAAGTAAGGACAACATAGTTCTTTAGGCATATTATGCATATGTAGATTCTTCCTAGCATTGTCAATGATAGAATTCTACAAACTTAAGAGGAAAGAGCCATTTTTCCCCTTCTTCCCTCATCTATTTTACTTAGACCATTTCCCAGGGAATATCTCTGTTCTCAATATGTCATTATTTGTCTAACAAGAAGCAATGTCAAATAGTTTGGGGGGTGGTAGGATGTGGGGAAAAGAAAGCTGACAATCTGAAAGCCAGAAGTACAAATTAGGCTTCACATCAAGGTTTAATGACATTAAAAGCCAAGATATGAGAATTGTATGATAAGAATTTTACTACTGTGTTTCATAGGCTTTATGATTAAATTAAAATTTCTTGGGGTATTAGGAACAGCATCAGTATGTTGCTATAAAATATTTAATAGATTTGTATTCATGGAAAAAGAATGTTTGAATTAATTTGGAAGATAACCCCATTTTACCCCCCTGTCTCATTTACTCAGAAGGAGTGGAAGCAAAAGGTCAATAAAATGCATATTTAACTTTAATTTCCATTGTACTTCCCATATTCTCTTTAACTTTAAGTGGAGATACTGATAGATAATGTTCCCTGTCACTGGTGTTACCTATGATAGAAAGAAAGGCTTTTGTTCTTGCTGGCTCAAAGTCAGTTCCTTTTAATTCGGCCTCACAGATGTACATTCCAATGTCAGAGGACGTTGGGTTGGTGATAATAAGCCGTCTTCCCAAACTGTGGAGTCCATTAGTAATTTTTACTCCATTTCTCTTCCATGTCATGCTCAATTCCTCAATTGGTCTGTGAGGACAAAAAGTGCTACTGATCATCATTCTGAATTATGTTGACAAGGAATAATAGATACATTTCACATTTCATTCAGCATTTGCTTAACAAAGAAAGTAACACAACAACATGAACAATGGTTATTTTTTTTTTTGTAAGGCAAATGGGGTTAAGTGGCTTGCCCAAGGCTACACAGCTAGTTAATTATTAAGTGTCTGAGACCAGATTTGAACGCAGGTACTCCTGACTCCAGGGCTGGTGCTTTATCCACTGTGCCACCTAGCTGCCCCAACAACGGATATTTGAATGTAAATCTTTGATACAATTCTATATTTCTTAAGTCAAGAAGAAAAGATTTACTCACCTCAAAAGTTATTGAATAAGGATGGGCAATTACAGAGCTAAAATTCGAATGATTTGGTTTGTTCTTTTAAGAAAATATTAAAAAGAAGCTCTTCTGTGGAATTCAACTGTTCAGGAGGTGCTACTATTAGAATTCATTCACGGAGATGGTGTTTTTATACAGAGAACACTACTATCAGAGATGACAGAAAATCATCTCTTTTTCAGTATGACCTGAACTCTTCTTTCCTTAAGTCTAGGTGTAGGACCTCCATTATAACATATACATAGACTAAGAAGTAGGTGTGTCATGCCCATTTTTGGCAAGGGAAAAGAATCTTAGCTTCTGAAAGAAGCTATAGTCATACTGTAGTGAGGCAACATGATTCTTTATTACTGCAAAAAAAAAGCAACATCCATTGCATTTTTAAAAAGGACAAAATGAAGAATTAACATGAGGTTCTTATCCCAAATCCCCACAATACCTTGCATTGGCTATGCATTCCAATGTGACTTCACTAGTTCCTGCCACTACACTTGTATTGCCTGGAGGGATGACAATGACAGGAGCCATGATATCAAGTGTATCAATATCACCTATAAGAGAAAAAGAAAGTAAGCTCATGTAAATGCCTTAAAAATTTACTCAGACATTGTACTTTGATGCCTTCCAGTTTGGAGACAACCCTGGATCCTTCAAAGCTATGTCAGTGGGACAAAAATTCTTGCCAGTCCTTCCAGTTGGAAAGGCCTAGCTATATGCCTGTCCATGATGGGTTAGCCCAGATAAACTTGAAGAAGTTCATCATTAGAGGGCTGGTCACTAGGTAATTAATTTCTTTGGACATATTCATTCATGATGATTACTACTAGCTCCAGAGAGTTGTCACCTGCTTCTGTAGAGGGCATAGCCATGCTGACATAAACTCAGATTTCTGCACTTCTAAACTAACCACTTTGAGGAAAGAAGAAATGATGACTAGAAAATTCTAAATGAGAGATATTGTCAGACCAAGCTTTTTGTGAAACCTAAGAATCTTACACTTTCAAAGTAATGATAGAGCTTAATTAGTCTTCTCATAAGAGATCTTGAGCATGGCCATTTTCAAAGATTTTCACTATACCATGAATGCAAAGTTCTTAAGTATATCTACTCTTCTCTCAGTCAGGACACATTGCTCATAAGAATGTTTCCCTAGTGGAGAGAAGGAACTATATCCTAACAGAAAGAAAACCTTTTATATGCTGTCAAGAGGTTTTTAAACTGCTAAGCATTTAAAAAATCAAATACTCACTGCTTTTTTATTATTTAAAGCCCTTCCTGTTGATTTTCATCTTATGTGAAAATTATTTTAATAAGAAATTTTCATAGTTAATGCTTTAATTTGGTTTCCTGGGGGTAAATATGTTCAATTAACAGTGTTATATCAGAGCAATTTAAAACCCCTTTTCTTACCAAAAAAGTAAATGACTCAATTCTCAATCTGCTTTGTAAGGCATCAAAACTGTAAATAATTTAGTTCATGTTTTGACAAGACAATGATTTAAAAAAATGAAGAATAATCTCTTGGATGCCTAATATATACACAACAGCAAAATTATCTACTTGCAGTGTATATAACAATTTTGTTTGGGCTAAACAGAACCACTCATTTAATTCAAATAAAAGACTAATAAACCGTTTCTGAAAACAAAAATTTCAAAAAAGGAATATGAATGTTTCAAGAAGAGAAATAAAATTACTGGAAATCTAAATGGCTTTAACCAATATTTGCTGTTGAACAGGCTTGCCACCATTTATGGCTGGACTGAAAAGCAAACTGGCAAATAAAAGGCACTGCCCTGCTGGGTCTGAGACATGATTACAGCCACTGGGAGACCACACTAGGATGAAATACTGGCTTCTTTTCAACACTAATTTCCCACAGCTCTCTATATTCCTTCTTTCTTTCACTAGTAAAGCAGTGTATGTTTTTCATATTAGAGGTTTGTATTTTAAATGAATATACCAAGGTAATAATATATTAGCAAAGAAAATTTTTATAACTGCAAATTCACACAAATCAGATTCTTCCTGGTTAGTTGTTCCTCACTCTACCCCTACCCCCACCCTATCCCCATGGCAAGTAGAAATTGGGACATTTACACTTCCTTCTCTTTTAAACTATCTGTAACAGCAGCCAGCCTGTCCTTTGAAACTTCATGCTAAAACACCTTGAAGAGTCACGTTTTCTAGTGATTTTCTGTTGTCACTCTCTTTTTATAAAATGATAAAGTATGATGGACTTGTTATCAAATTTCTAAGAAGTGTAGAGTTATCTTACAGTCATTCACAACATGGCAAAGAAGGTAAAATGAATGCCAATCAGATTAACAATCTACCTGTCACCTGGGAAAATCACTGATGTGAAGAGATGACCTGAGAAGCTAATATTTGCAAATAGTTATTTGAGGTGAAGAACAGCAGCAGTGGATGCTAAGGGGTCAGTGAACAAGGTACCAATTTGACATTAATCACTGTTTAGTGGCAAAACAAGATGCTCAGCATTTGACAATCAAAAGGGAGAATGGTTATGTAGCCACTCAAAATCCCTCTGTCACATCCTCCCAAATGCAATCTAACACTCTTGACTTCCTGTTCACCCCTACAAGTTTTCCTTATAAAGAATCCTGGCCACTGAACAATTAGGCACTACTCCACATCACACTTTTGTTTCATCGATCATCTTCTAGAATGAAGGGTAAACAACAAGAACAGCTTCTTCCAAACAAGTCTAACATAAAATTAGCATTTGCTACTCAAATATTACTAAAACAAGGAATAGAAGAATCCATGCATATTGCTAGATGTGCAATATTTAGGGAGGACAGTTAGCAACCTACTATTTCATGAATGTAGAGAACTCCCAATAAGGAAACTCCCTTTTACATTGGTAAAATATTAGCATATTAGCAATCACTTTGCAGTTTTTAGTTTTCATTGCCTGGGGTAATAATTTACCTAGGATCACCAGCTATTAGGTTTCAAAAGCAGGACTGGAATCCAGGTTTTCCTGATTTCATAGTCAATTCTCTATCCATTACATGTTATGCTATAATCATTATGTATGCAATACATAATATAGAAATGTTCTAAAAACAAAATATTCAACAGATTGTAAAGCCATACCAACCTGAATGCACCTGGTTTTAAAAACTAAACAGGATTGGGCCTGGTTAGTATTTAGATGGGAAGCCAGCTGAAAGGAGAAGGTCCTATGTGTTTAGAAAACAGGCACAGGGACATAGTGGGAAGACCCCTCTCTTCTATGTAGCAATGGTATAGATATCCCATTTTCTGAGTCAGAAACCTCTGGGTTCAAGTTCTGCCTTGATCTGGATGTTTGCTCATTTCATTTAATTTCCTCAAACCCCAGGTGATTCTCTAAGACTATAAGTTGCAGAGCAGTTAATTGACCTGCATTGGGAATAGAGTTTCGACTGTGTTGTAAAGATGAGAGTTCTGGTTTTGGGGTCAAACACCATGGGTTGGAATATCAGATTTGTTATTTACTACTTGTTTGACATTGGGCAGCAGGTTAAAAATCATTTAATGTCTCTGTCTCAGTTCATCATCTGAAAAATTAGGGAGTTGAACTAGATAACCACTATGGTCCCTTTTAGATCAAAATGTATGATCCTAAATGTTATTCATTCGTGACTTACTCTTCATGACCCCATTTAAGATTTTCTTGGCAAAGATGATGAAGTGGTTCCTGCTCCAGCTCATTTTACAGATGAAGAAACTGAGGTAAATAGAGTAAAGTGACTTTTCTATAGTCACAGTTTCTGAAGCCAGATTTGATCTCAAGAAGATGAGCCGTCATTACTCTAGGCAGGGCACTTTATCCACTGTTGCCATCTAGTTTCTTCCTTGATTTTTCTATAAGTAGGAATACCTTACAGTAAAGAAATCAGATTTGGATGTCTCTGCCACCTTCCTTGCTCCTCCCCCCTCCCCCCGAAGCCCCAGAACCAGGAGTCCCTTTTCTATTTTTTAGGATGACCTTTTCCTTAGCTTCTGTGACTAGGGCAGAAGAAGGTTATAGGGGATACCCAGATGGTCTACAAGCTCTGAGTTGGAACACAAAATGAGATTTTCTATGAAACACTGCTAAAAATAGTACTATTACTATAATAAGAAAGGTCAGTGACTGACTGGCACTCAGAAAGTTGTGATTTCATTGATGTAGATCTGTGCCAATGAAAATAGTAACACTTTAATTTTTCAAAAGCTGTATTCAACTGTATTTGGTGGACAAATTTTTAGCAATGAGTAGCTCGCTCTACACTTAACTTGAATGAGACAACTTTTACTCAAAGCTTTTAGTATTTGCTAGAAACTATTGGATTTCATATCCTGAAGTGCTATCCTTGTAAGTTTGGTCACATCACAGCTTATATAGGCATTGTAACTGATGGGAACTGAACACTCAAAACAGATACAATAGGAAAATGTATCACAAATTCTAAGCAATCAACACAAAGGCAAACTTTTGAAACATAGATCATTAGTAAGTTGATAAATACCTGTAAGGCATGGAAATATTAGTGTTGTTGAATTCAATACTATTTTACTTAATTTTAATTCAATAAACAATGATGAAGTGCCTCATATTTTCAAGATACCAGAAATGTATTTTAGCCAAATGTCACAACCATGTTAAGGTTGTGTTGTGAACATCTGAAATTTTGCTTTCTCCCATTAAAATGCCAAAGTGAGTAGTAATAAAATACATGTTATATGTTTGAAAACTCAGAGAAAAACAGATGGTATGTATAGATATGTATCATAAAACAATGAATTGGAATCCAATGATCCATAATCATTAATTAATCAAAATTTTTTCAGAGTAGATTTTAAGGGAAAGGGAAATCATAAGAAAAATACATAAGATTCAGTTACATTATTGTTGCTCGGTCATTTCAGTATCTGACATTTTGTGACCTCATTTAGAGTTTTCTTGGCAAAGATATGGAGGGGTTTGCCATTTTCTTCTCCAGCTCATTTTGCAGATGAGGAAACTGAGGCAAACAGGATAAAGTGACTTGCCCAGAGTCACACAATAAGTGTGTTTCTGTGGGCTAATTTTGAATGCAGTAAGATAAATCTTCCTGAACCTTTGGACTAGCACCACCTAGTGCCCTTCCATTTAAATTATATTGAAATAAAGAAACCAAGCATCACCCAGACAATTTATTTAGCAAGTGTAAAAAAAAATTAGGCTCAAATATCTCCACAGACAAAAACCTCAAACTTTGGTCCTTACCCAGTTTGGAAGAAATGGAAAACAAAATGAAAGATTTAAGACACCTGGTTATTTATTAAAGGAGAGGATCAGGAGACAGGTGAGATTGAGAGTTGAGTGGAGGGGATAGGGGGATAATCAGGAAATACTGAAGAATAAAGGAAAAAGAGGATGTTCAGTAATGTTCTTTAAATTAGGTGATTCTTGGGAGGGGGACAAATGTTGTGATTTCTTCAATCTGAGGTGACTTTGAGCTTTAATTTTACAAAATGGTGGGGGAAAAGCAAAATGGATCATAATGCTATTTCAATATTTTACTTATTCATTTATTCTTTGAACTAAATTTTATTTTTTTTGTATAATTGTAAGATATAGAGCCCCATACTAAAAGAAGTTGTGTTTTTACAGATAGTGCCAAATAATGAGTTGGTTGGAAGAAATGGTATAGAAACAGATAAGACTGTCCTATTTTTGTAAGATTAACAGTCTGAGGCCTCAGTTTTTGGGCTGGAAGGCCCAACCACCTTAGACTCAGTTATGCTGCCTATTACTATGAATGCTTAATTGATTTCATACATATTAACATTTCCATCTAAGGAAGAGTTTAAGGTTCATTATAACAACATAGAATATATGTGTAGGCAGGCATGACTAGGGTAGGGAATATATCAACAGGGTACATGTAAGGGGAGGGTAGAAAGAATTGTAACATGGAGGAGTTTGGATCAATCCTGGTTCTCATAGGAGGAATAGGAATAATAGCATATGAACTTATTCTGGATTCTTTATAGGTGTGGAAGAACTCTGTAGTTCCCCCACTTGCTACTGAAGAACTATAATGAATGCTTTCTTGGCTCATTTCAGTTTAAATTTTGTTTCTTAAGGAGGGGAGGTGACTGATCCTCATTTCTCACAATAATCAAACCAACCAAGGAGGCAGATTGAAATAGTAGGAAGAACTTTGACTCTGGAGTTCATCTTTGACTCAGTCATGGGCAAGTTACCTTCTCAATTTTCTCAACTATAAAATAAAGTTTGGACAAGATAACCTTTGAGATCCTTGCAGTTCTAAAATAATGAACTACTACCATGTTGAACATATAATATATGCTCCATAAATATTTGGTGATTGATATGTTCATATCTATAACATAATAATGTACAATGAGAAATGAAGTTCAAAATGATGAGCCAGATGTAGTACATGATCTTTGCATTATTAGAAATGTTAGTATCTAAAACTACTATGTTTTAGATAGATTTCCAAGAAGGATTGATTTGAAGAAAAAAATCTTGGTTGAAATTCAATTAACATAAAATTTAATTAGCCAAATAAGCTTCTATTCTCTTAGGCTGTCCTAGAACTTTCTCAATCAAAGTTTCTCTAAACTGTTTTTCAGTGTATAGTAAGTAGCTGTCCTAGATCAAAGAGGAGCACTGCAGAAGCCAGATGCAAAGGGAGACAAGCCAGCATCATAGTCAGAAAGGTTTGTTCCTTTGTCAAGGTTTCTTTGTAGTTCTCAGAATAAGGAGTTTGCAACACAAAGAAATAGATGCCTAATCCTTGTCAATTTTCCTGTACATGAACCTCTTTACCCACTGAAGAAGGGGAGCTGAGGAAGCTACTTAGATAGTATTTAATTAAAAACTACATTTAAAGAATGTCAAGTCTAACCTAGCAAGACAAAAATTCAGAGGTGGAGTTAACCTGAACAACTCATCTTACAGATCACAGAAACAGAATGTGATAAAGGAAAATCATGCAGTAGTTTAATCAAATTTATTAAGTTTCACTGCATTAAAACTGTAAACCTTGTCTTTTTGTCTAAGACAAGATCCTTGGTCACTTACCTGCTGAGAGTAGAGTACTAACAGCTTTTTCCACAAATGCCAAGTACTGACTCAAAATATTCAGGAATATGTAGTTTACATACAGATAATATATGTAAAGTGCTTTAAAAATCTTAAAACTTTATACAAATGCTATAATTATTATTATTACCAGTGATTTATTCCTCTTATAAAAGCAAAAGTCTAATCCAATTCAATAAGCATTTATTGAATGCTGACTATATGTGAGGCATTATGCTAAGTAGTAGCACTACATAGATAAAGCCAAGTCAGATAACCTTAACAAAGCCTGTTCATGATATCTGAACCCTAAAAACAGTCTAATTCAATGAATATTTACTGAATACTTGCTATAAGCAAGGCACTGAAAAGGGTTTTAAGTGAAATGAAAAGATATAATTCTTGAGAAAAATAGTCAAAATTCTACTAGTTCTTAGGGAGAAGAGATCACATTCTGGGGTGGGGGAAGTGAAATGTTAAATAGATCTGAGACTAGACCTTGACATATGGGTAAGATTTCTAATAGGATACTTACATTATGGCAAATTACTGTAATAACTTTTCCAAGAAAATTCGAATTAAGGTCATGAAGAGTCAGATACAGCTAAAATGTTTCAACAGCAACAATTTATATTGGGGAGGGAGGCAGAGAGAGAGGAAAGTATAGGATATATTTCGGAAAGTATGCAGTTTAGGGAGCATGGTTGATGGCAAATTCTTGAAAAGTCTACTTACTCTGAAATCCTTTAAACCTAGGGGACATGGACAAGAGTTGCAAAAAAATGAATAGCATAGATTTTTTTTGAGTGACTATTCAATTTTTTTAGAGGGAACATTCAAATGGATGTGATTACAGATATATTTAATTATTTGAGTATATGAGCTAAGAATCATGATGGTTTACACCTGGTGATACAGTCTAAAATACAGTAATTGATTCCACCGTCTTTCCCAGATTCATAGAATAATAAGTATCTAAGGCAAAATTGGAACTTGGGTCTTCAGTGCTTTATTCATGTCATCTCCCAGCACACACATTATGTATGTATATACATATGTAAACATGCATGTATATGTGTTTGTGTATGTACACACACAGAAAATATATACATAGCACAATCATTAAGTAACTCTAATTTTAAAGTATTAATACCTGAGCTAACCAGGAAAGATCTCATGGAGGAGTTTGAAGCTGAGTCTTGAAGGAAACCAGAGATTCCAACAGATGCGAGAGAGAAGAGAAAGGATTCAATCAATAAAGAGATAGAAAATGGGGAACTGAAACATTATGTTTGAGGAATGGCAAAGTAGGTTAGGATATGTGGATCTAAATTGGTTGTAATGGCCAGATTTTTAAGAGTTTTAAATGCCAAATAGAGGAGTTCATATTTTTTTCTAAGAGGCAACAGAGAAATTTGTTGAATATTAGGATGACATGGGCAGACCTAAGGTTTAGGAAAATCATTTTGTCAACTATGTAGAGGGTAGGTTACGATGAGGAAAGATGAGGTAGGGAAATCAAACAAGACTATTTCAGTAGTTTAGGTGATAAGTGAGAAGGGTCTGAAAAATAATATAGCATTTATGTAGCCCTTTTAAGGTTTACAAAGAACTTGAGAGGTTATATCATTTAATTATTTAAAAAAAACAAGGAAAGAAACTTGTGAATTAGGTCAATTTGAGAAATTCTCTATTAATCATCTTATCAAGAACGTCCTCAATCTAAGTGTGGATAAGTCTTATAAAGTTATTTCCATTTATTATGTTTATCGTAAACAGCGCATTCAACATAGTAGAATCTGGGTGAATTAATAAATTGACCACTAGGATCAAAACCATTGGGTTTTACCCTGAAGCAAACCAGGGCATTTCCTTGTGCCAGGGTGAGTTAAAAAAATAAGGCACTGGTTAAGGCGTGAGTAGCATTCTTTTACCACATCAGACTTAATACTCTTCAGGAATAACTGTTAACTATAACACAGATCACTTAACATTTCTTGGGTTCAACAATTTTTCTATCAATTCAACAAATATTTTTAAAGTTCCTATTCTATAATGAAGTAATTGTCCTTCAACTAGGGAATGGCTTAACAAATGGTGGTATATGTATGTCATGGAACACTATTGTTCTATTAGAAACCAGGAGGGATGGGAATTCAGGGAAGCCTGGAGGGATTTGATAAACTGATATTGAGCAAGATGAGCAGAACCAGAAAAATACCATACACCCTAACAGCAACATGGGGGTGATGATCAACCTTGATGGACTTGCTCATTCTATTAGTGCAACAATCAGGGAGAATTTGGGGCTATCTGCGATGGAGAATACCATCTATATCCAGAGAAAGAATTGTGGAGTTTGCACAAAGACCAAGGACTATTACCTTTAATTAAAAAAACACAACTGATATCTTATTATGTAATCTTGCTATCTCTTATTGAATTTTCTTCCTTAAGGATAGGATTTCTCTCTTATCACATTCAATTTGGATCAATGTATACCATGGAAACATTGTAAAGACTGGCAAATTGCCTTCTGTGGGGAGTGGAGGGAGGGAAGCAAGATTAGGGGAGAAATTGTAAAACTCAAAATAAATAAAATCTTCAAAAGGAAGAAAAAATAAAGTTCCTATTCCATACAAATTACCTTGAAGTTTAAAAAACAACAATACAACCCAGAACTAATATACATCCACTAGAAGTTTATACTTTAGTGGGAAAGAACTGATTTATACACAAATAACTTCAAATCAAGGTAGCAGATCATGAATTCTATGTGAGTAATGTAAACTATAAATGCCATATGAAAACAGAAGATGGAAATATTAAGTCTGACTGGTGATCAGAGGAGGCTTTGTGGAAAAGTTAACACTCAAAATAGACCCTGGAGAATTAATAAGGATTTGGTAGGCAGAGCTGAGAAGTAGGCAGGCATTTCAGAAGGAAGGAACAACATGAAAAAAGTATGAAGGCAGACAGGGACAAGATTCCTTTTAAGAGGGAGAAAGTAAACTAATTGAACAGAACATATAACTGGAGTCAACTTACAAAAGGGAAGTGCTCACATGGTAATCAGAAGAAGCAATACAAGGATACTCAAGGTCTCTCTGAAGAACTTAGGAATTAATTGTGAGTCATGAGAGACACTGGCATGGAACTGCCCAGCATGGTGTGCCCACATCAAAGAATATGGTGTGCAGTATAAGCAAAACAGAACCATAGTAGCTCAAAAGAAACAATAAATGTGCAAATTTAGAGACATCTCTACTCCAAATATTATGTGTACTATTCATGGCTGACCTGGAACTAGAGTCTTCCAGGCTTGATCAATCACAATCAGATACACTACCCCTTGATCCCACATATTAGTGTCATTTTGATCCTCTACAAAAACAAACGACAGCAACCAGAACTAGAATCATGGAGTCAGAGAATAATCTAAAGAAAATAAGCATGATTCAAATTGTAGAAGACTGAATTCCAGTTTAAGGACTATGTTCTTTATTAGGTTTGTGCAAATCTGGTGCTTTAGAATTAATTTAGTGATGTTAATCAATATCCTTAATCTTATCTGAATCAGGTCTTACACAATGTTTACATGTATAGTTTACCAACTACCTTCCCTTTTTCCTTTCAACCCAGAATCTTCTCCAATCCCCCCCTGACACATATGGCTTCTTTCTTGATAATAATCCAATGTTTCCTCTGAGCTCATCTGATTTCCTCTTGCCATGGAAATGCAGTTAATCACATGGCAGACTACTGCAGAGGCATAAGCTTAAAGGAGGAACAGAACACTAATCATCAATGTTCTAAGAACACAAAGCATTTCATATAATTAGTTCATTTAACAAAGATGTAAAGGTTGCATAAAAAGAACACAGACTTCTTTCTTCAGAAAAAGTTGTACAACAAAAAAACAAGCTTATCCCCACCACTACCAGAGTTTTCTAAAAGACAAAATTCTACAGCTACGGTTGCCCATTAAAAATAAGAGTTATTAAAAGTCTTGAGTTTCCTATATTTCATATTTCAGGAAATCTTGACTGCTGTGATCTTGAAATGAGAAAGGGGTCATGGTGTGCTTCATTAAAGCCAAGACAGTGTCAGATTTCTCCACTTCTATAAAATGAAATAATGAGGTCAAATATTGCCCTCTGTTATCCTAATGCTGTCTGATATTTCCCTTGTAATACATATCTACTTACATTTAAGAACTGAAAATGAATACATAATATGTGTAGCCTAATAAATAGATGATTTCTAGACTAATAAATCATTTAGCCATTAGAATGAATTAATAAGGAAATTTCCTACGAATTAAGAGATTAAATCAGGAGAGATCTTCCAGGATCTTGCATCTTCATTTATTTAGAACCTCTCAAAGGATTTTTAAGATAGGCTCAATAAGAAGGAGCCAAGAAATAAAGCTTCAGTTCAAGCTGTGGCAAAAAATAGAAAGCTCTGAGATGGAAAGGAAAATGTTGGGATTAGGGGAAGAGGGCAGAGATTGTGGATGACATTAAAGCACATACTAAATAATTTGATATAAAAGACCATAGTAGGTTTCTGAAAGTATTTTTTTTAAACTGTAAGAAGTAGAAACAACCTTAGAGGTCTTCTGGTTCAACCCCTCTATTTAAGAGGAGAAGAATCAGATCTAGGGAGTTTAAGTATGCAGTTCTAAAATAACATTAAGTAATTCTTTAACAATAATTTAGATATATGGATCATCAAGCCTGAACTTAACTGTTGAATACAGAATTAGATAAGAATGAATTGATTTCAAACATACACCTGAGAGAATCAACTGAATGTGAAAGGTAAGGGAGAGGATGAGAACTGGGAAAAAGGTAAAATTATGAAGCAAGAAGCCTTTAAGTATGTTAATATCTTCAGGAAGATAAGGAAATCGTTTAGGAGGAAAGGCAATAAATTCAGTTTTGAGGTATTAAATTTCAGAAAATGAAGAGGGTAGAGGTCTAGAGTACCTAAAAACACTAAACTGAAAACTGGGCAAAAGAAGATATTTGTTAAAAGAAAATTCTTGAAAAATCCTTATTGGTCAGTTAATTTATGAAAAGGAAGGAATGTTCTTTATTATGAAAATTTCAGAACTTTAGGTCAAGATGGTGAAGAGAAGCCAGTCTCCAGGCTTTCCCTGAGAACTAATATGGATCATGCCTCTTAATAGAGATTCTATCAACAAAATCCAGAAAAAGAGGCTAGGAGAAGAACATCTCCCAACAAAGTTTCTCTCAGGGGAATGTGGGTGAACCAGGGGCAGAGAGCAGAGAGCCAGTCCAGGGGCAGTGGGGTGAAGCACAAGGAACAAACTAAGATGAACTGCAGAGGCTTTAGCTGTCTGAGCAGCGGGGTTAGAGGGAGAGATCCAGCAAAGGAAATTGTAGAAGTGGCTGGAGATCAATTGCTTGGCTTGGCTGATCTAGAGGACCAGGGCCACAGGCTCTAAACTTTCACAGAACAAACACTGTAAGAGCCCCTGCCCCCCAACCTCCCCAGGCTCAGCTGTGGGCAGCAGAGCTCTCTCAGTTGAATAAGGAGATTTAACTACTGAGCCATAGGACTCAGCCCACATTGTTCAAGGATAATAGTCTCCTACTGAGCCCCCCTCCCCTCTCCAGGGGTCAGGCTTCAAATCAATTGATTTGAGAAAGCAACCAGACCCCTCTACCAGCTGGCCAACCTGGAGTTACTAAACCCAGTGAAAGCAAAGCCTCTAGGAATTTCAACACCCAATGTCTGTGAACCAGCCCCTCACCCAACACAAGATGTTAGGAAAATGAAGAAAAGCCAGCAGAAAGGGGGGTCCATAGAAAACTACCTTGAAAGTAAATATGCTAACTCAGAGAGATCTAGAACTTCTGAGGAGAATATGAATTGGTTTCTAGCCCAGAAAGATTTCCTAGAAGAAATCAGGAAGGAGTTTAGAAATCATTTGAAAAACTGGGAAAAGAAACAAGTGAAAACACCTTGCAAGAGAAAATTAACATCTTGCAGCAAGAAAATAATTCTCTCAAAACCACAACTGGGCAAGTGGAAGACTCCTTCAAAAATAGAATTTCCCAATTGGAAAAGGAGCTATAGAGATAAATGAAGAAAATTCTTCTCTAAAATAAGAATGGAATCTATGGAAAGTAATGACTTTATGAGACAACAAAAATCAGCTAAATAAAACCAAAAAAAAAAGAAAAAAATAGAAGAAAATGTAAAATACCTCATCAACAATATCACTGACCTCAAGAATAGATCCAGATGAGACAACTTAAGAATCACTGAGCTTCCTGAAAACATTGAGGAGAAAAAAAGCCTGGACTCAATATTATAGTTATTGAAAGAATACATCAATCACCTCCTGAAAGGGATCCCAAAATGAAAACACCAAGGAATATTGTGGCCAAATTCCAGAGCCATCAGATTAAAGAGAAAATCCTGCAAGCAGCCAGAAAGAAACAATTTAGGAGCCAAAGTAGGGATTACACAGGACCTGGTTGCATCAACATTAAGAGCAAGGAAGCTTGGAATGCAGCCAAGAATTCACTATTCAGCAAAACTGAGCCTTCTCTTCCAGGGGAAAAGATGGACATTTAATGAAATAGAAGACTTCCAACTTTCCCTGATAAAAAGACCAGAGCTAAATAGAAAATTTGGACTTCAAACAAGAGACTCAAGACACCCATTAAAAAAAGGGTAAAGAAAAACTGCCATCAAATAAGAAGAAACTGACTATATCCCCACTTGGGAGAAAGATTCTCATAACTCTTGAGAACTGTAACTCTATTAGACAGAATATACTTAGCAAGAAGTAATGGATACCCATGACTTATCCATGACTCTGATAGAATGATTTAAATACAATATCTCCTTAAAAAGGGGAAGGAGAAGTTGAATGAATTACATGAAGTTATTGGTGGGAAACCTCAACCTCCCACTCTCAGATTTAGATAAATCTAACCAAAAAGTAAACAAAAAGGAAGTTAAGGAGTCAAATAGAATATTAGAAAACCTAGACATGACAGACTTTTGGAGAATATACTTTTTTTTTCCTGCAGTACATGACACAGAAAAATTGACCATGTACTAGGGCATAAAAACCTTAAAATCAAATGCAGAAAGGAAGAAATCGTGAATACATCCTTCTCAGATCATAATGCAATAAAAATCACATGCAATAAAGGGCCATGAAGAGATAGAGCCAAACTAAATTGGCAACTAAACAATCTCATTTTAAAGAATGAGTGAATCAACAACAAATTATAGAAACACTTAATGATGTCATCCTAGATAATGGCAATAGCAAGACAACATAGCAAAACTTATGGGATACAGCCAAGGTAGTTTTCAGGAGAAATATTATATCTCTAAATGCTTACATGAATAAATTTGAGAAAGAGGAAATCAATGAACTAAACATGTAACTAAAAAAATTAGAGAAAGAATAAATTGAAAAAATCCAATTAAATACCAAATTAGAAATTCTAAAAAGTAAAATAGACATTAATAAACTCAAAAGCAAGAAAACTATTAAACTAATAAGTAAAACCAAGAGATGGTTTTATGAAGAAAACCAATAAAATTGATAAACCTCTAGTTAATTTGATTAACAAAAGAAAGATGAAAACCAAATTGCTAGTATCATAAATGAAAAAGTGAACTCACCACCAATGATGATAAAATTAAAGTAACAATTTGGAATTATTTTTCCCAACTGTATGTCAATAAATTTGATAATCTAAGTGAAAATGGATGAATGTTTACAAAAATATAAGTTTCCCAGGTTAAATGAAGAGGAAATCAAATACCTAAATAACCTAGCTGTGTGACCTTGGGCAAGTCACTTAACCCAATTGCCTTAACAAAAAAACAAACCTTAAAAAAATAACCCTATCTCAGAAAAAGAAATTCAACAAACAAATATTGAACTCCAAAAGAAAAAATCTCCAGGACCAGATGGATTCATGTGCAAATTCTATCAAACATTTAAGGAACAATTTGTTCTTAATTCTATATAAACTCTTTGGAAAAATAGGTGAAGACTGAACTCTGCCTAACTCTTTCTATGACACCAACCAGGAAGAGTCAAAACAGAGAAAGAAAATTACAGACCTATCTCCATGATGAATATAGATGCAAAAATCTTAAATAAAATCTTAGTAAAGAGATTACAGCAAGTTATCACTAGAATAATACATTAATGCCGAGAAGGATTTATCTCAGGAATGCAAGAATGGTTCAATATTAGGAAAACTATTAGTATAATTAACTAAATCAATAACATACCTATCAGAAATCATATGATTATCTCAACAGATGCTGAAAAAGCCTTTGACAAAATACAGCACTCATTCCTACTAAAAACACTAGAGAATGTAGGAATAAATGAATTGTTCCTTAGAATGATTAGCAGTATCTATCTGAAACCATTAGCAAGCATTATATGCAATGGGGATAAGTAAGAGGCAATCCCAATAAGATCGGGGTAAAACAAGTATGCCTATTATTACCACTACTATTCAATATTGTGTTAGAAATATTAGCTTCAGCAATAAGAGAAGAAAAAGAAACTGAAGGAATTAGAATTGGGAAGGAAGAAACAAAACTCTCACTCTTTGCAGATAACATATGGTATACCTAGAGAATCCTAAAAAATCATCTAAAAAACTACTAGAATCAATTAAGCAACTTTAGCAAAGTCACAGTACATAAACTAAACCCTCATAAATCCTTAGTATTTCTATATATTACTAGCAAGATACAGCAGCAAGAGCTAGAAAGACAAATCCCATTTAAAGTAACTTCATACAATATAAAATACTTGGGAGTCTACCTGCCAAGGAAGACTCAGAAACTCTATGAAAACAACTATAAACACTTCTCACACAAATAAAATCATATTTAAATAACTGGGCAAATATTAACTGCTCGTGTATAGGCTGAGCTAATATAATAAAAATGACAATTCTAGTTAAATTAAATTACCCATTTAGTGCCTTATCAAACATCCAAAAATATTACTTTAATGAATTAGAACAAATTGTAAGTAAATTCATGTGGAGAAATAAAAAGTCAACAATATCCAGGGATTTAATGAAAAAAAGTACAAAAAAAAGTGGCTTAGCCCTACCAGATCTAAATTTATAATATAAAGAATCAATCATCAAAACTGTCTGGTATTGGCTAAGAAATAGAGTGGTGGACCAGTGGAATAGACTAGGTCCAAAAGAGATAGCAGGAAATGATTACAGTAATCTGCTTTTTGATAAACTGAAAAAGTCCAGCTTCTGCAATAAAAACTCTCTCTTCAATAAAAACTACTGGGAAAAGTGAAAGTTAGTATAGAAGTGTAGAAACCTGGATTAGACCAACATTTCACACCCTATACCAAGATAAGATCAAAATGTGTACAGGATATAGGCAAAAAAGACAATATTATAAGCAAGCTAGGAGATCAAGTAATAGTTTACTGGTCAGATCTATGGAAAGGGAAGCAGTTTATGACCAAGGAAGAGATAGAGAACATCATTAAAAGCAAACTAGATAATTTTGATTATATTAAATTAAAAATTTTTTGCACAAACAAAACCACTGTAACCGAGATCAAAATTTACATAGTAAAAATTGGGAAACAACTTTTACAATTAGTATTTCTAACAAAGTTTTCATTTCTAAAATATATAGAGAACTGAGTCAAATTTATAAAGAAAAAAATCATTCTGCAATTGATAAATGGTGAAAAGATATACAAAGGCAATATACAGATGAAGAAATCAAAGCTATCCATAGTCACATGAAAAATTGCTCTAAATCATTACTTATTTGAGAAATGCAAATTAAAGCATCTCTGGGGTACCACTTCACACCTCTCAGACTGACCAATATGACCAAAAAAAAATAATGATCAATGTTAGAAGGGATGTGGGAAATCTGGTACACTAATATATTATAGGTGGAACTGTGAACTCATCCAACATTTCTAGAGAGCAATTTGTAAAAAGCAATAAAAATGTGCATACCTTTTGATCCAACAATACCACTACAGGGTCTGTACCCTGAAGAGATCATGAAAAAAGGGTAAAACCATCACTTGTACAAAAATATTCATAGCAGCCCTGTTTGTGGTAGCAAAGAATTGGAAATTGAGTGAATGTCCATCAATTGGGGAATGGCTGAACAAATTGTGGTATATGTATGTAATGGAACAATTATTGTTCTATTAGAAACCAGGAAGGATGGGAATTCAGAGAAGCCTGGAAGGATTTGCATGGACTGATGCTGAGCGACATGATTAGAACCAGAAGAATATTGTACACCCTAACAGCAACATGGGGTTGAGCATCAGTCTTAATGGACTTGCTCATTTCATCAATGCAGCAATCAGTGACAATTTTACAGTATCTGCGATGGAGAATACCATCTGTATCCAAAGATTGTGGAGTTTAACTAAAGACTATTACCTTTAATTTAAAAAAATTCTTATTATATAATTTTGCTATCTCTTATATTTTATTTTCTCCTTAAAGATATGATTTCTCTCTCCACACATTCAATTTTGATCAATGCAATGTAAAAGACTATCAGACTGCCTTCTGTGGGGTGTGGGGAGAGAAGTGAGATTGGGAGAAAAATTGTAAAATTCAAAAAACAATTTAAAAAGAAAAAATTCAGTCACCATAAAGTGACATTGCTGTTACCTTTTAGCTGAAGTCAAACAAACAGAATTCTATATAGCCTTCTTTTAAATTAGCCTTCTCACAATTCCTTAGTGAGCCTAGCAACATAATAGTTCTACTTTGTCATTGATCTGATTTTCCTCCTGTAAATTTTTTAAATGTCTGAGAAACATCTGACATAACATTGGCATCTTTAACCCAGCAGTGCAGTGGGACTGACAGCTCCAAAACATTTTACCTAAAAATTACTTTGGTGACTTTTTATTTTTTCCCTTGCTTTTGTAACTAGTCAAAATATGTAATCTTAATCTAGTTAATTTTAAAAGACCAAGTCTATGGCAGGGCAACAGACCTTCAAAGCAAGCTGGAGTCAACAGATCTATAGACTCATTCAAAGCAACCAGAAGGGAGAGATGGAGACTTTGATCTTCAGTGGCAACAACCCCACCCTACTCCCATCTCTTTTTATTTACTGTTTACTCAAAATTTCAGTTTGTGTTAGATTAAAAGAATAAGATAAAAAGCCATATGAACCTATGGATAGCTGAAGAGTTGTTTGAATATATTTGGATTGTATATTAAAATTCACCCAAGTTGGTTAAATGCAATAGCCAAAATTACACCAATTTCTCAGAAATATAAAGCAGTTTTTTTTGAAACTTAAACTTGTCTACCTTTACTGAAATTCACTGAATCTAGAACCACCACTGGTCTTTCTGGTGTTCCATAATGTTTAGAGATAAGACCAAAATAATATTTCTATTAATTCTGATGTAAAATTTTAAATATCAACTGAACCCAAATCCCCTTCCATCCTTCCTTAGTGCAACAATGAAAAAGAGCATTAGATTTTCAGTCAGCCTAAGTGGGCCTAGAACTGAGCTCTGCAACTAACGACCTGTGTCACTTGGTCTCTAGGCCTCTATTTATCTGTAAAATCAGGGGTTTGGACTAGACCTGTTATGTCCTTTAGCCTAAGGATCACTTATTAAACAATGCAAATTTGATCTCTTGAGTCCAAATTTGTGCAACTGTTCAAATTTTCTGTCCTAATCCTAATCATTTCCTTTGCGGGGGGAGGGGTGGATGAGAGCAAATGATTCCATTTTTTAAAAATAATTCACTGCTTTAGCTCTGTGTCACTAGACTTACACACAAATACCAAAGGTAATATTTGAGAAAATGAGACAGGATGAAAGACTAATGAGGGTAAAATGCATTGAGGGCAGGGAGAAAGGGTGCAAAATAACTTTAAAAAAGCTCTGACTGTTCCCTGAAGATGGGGGCAGCTTATCAGCTGACTCTCCATTCTTCTTGTTTAGTGTCCAATAGAAGAAAAGAAAGAAAAATGAGGGAAAATATAGCAGTACACACTATTTACAATTTTATCTTTACATGTACTTCCATTTTTATCTCAATGTACTTTTTTTTCTCCCTGACAAGAGACGATAAATAAAATAATATGACAGTTTGACAAACAATCTAGCGGTTTCTTTCCTGCTCATTTATAATATATTTGAAAACTTGCACATTTGGAAATGAATGGAATGTAACAAAGAATGTATTTTCATCTGCTTTTTACTGGGCAGAGAAAAATGAAGGTGACAAAAAGCAACTATACAGTTTGAGTAGTAGAGATTTTTTTTAGGTAGTAAACAGAAATTTAGAAATGAAATGAAAAGGACAGTGAATTTAGGAAATGCATACTTGAATTCCAGAGAATGATTGCAATGTGATTCAAAAGATAGGTCTTCTGGTCAATCTCATGATTTTTGGTTGTTTTCCCCTCTTGCTTAAATAGTTTTATAATATAATGTTTTAATGGTAAATTAAAGTAGACTAAGAAACCAAGAAAAACCAAGCAAAAAGATGGCATTGTATGAGATATGGGATAATTTGGTAGCCGTTAAAAAAATCAGTATTATGAAAGTATGAGTAATGAATTAACTAGGTACAGCAATGACTGCCTTTAGATTGAACAAGAAAGGTTCTAGCATAATTTTGCCAAACATGTAAATCTGGGAACCCTGCCTAAACCCAACAAGTGTTAATCGATGCTAATCAAAAGCTATTAGGAGGGACAAAAGAAAACTGCAGGACCTGTTGGCAGAAATTGTAGAGAATTAACCTCTGGGCTGCCCTCTCCCCCACCTTCACACAACTTCCCCTGCTAAACTGTAGTAGACTACTGTGGCAAAGAAATGCTACTCAAAGTTCACATTTTAAGATATGAAAACCTTGGTAAAGTTCTTACTAAAGGTTTACACAACTTTTGGATTAAGATCAATAATAATAATGTTGATGATGATGATGATAACACTGTTTCACAAACCATAATAGAGAAGTCAAAAATATTTTCTATTATAACAGGGAAAACAGTTTTAATTCTTGGGTTAAAAAGAGAGAAATGTCTCCTCTGGGCTGACTGAACAGCCTATGGTTTTGCAGTTTGCATGATAATGTGGATCAGGATCTGGGGACTAGTTTCCACTTTGGGAGCTTTTCATTCTATTTCTAAGAGAGCAGGACTGAGGCCAAAATAAAAGTTAAACTGGAACTCCAAGGAAATTACTTTTGATTTCCTTATCCCTCCAGACCCCCCCCCAACACACACACACACACACACACACACACACACACACACACACACACACACACACAGAGAGACAGAGACAGAAACAGAGAGGACAGAGAGAGATATTCAGTTGTCTGTTCTAAGCAAATTACAAGGGCTGAGCTTATTGGAGATCTTTGTTTCACTTCTCTGCAATAAATCATAATCTGGTCTTTACATTTAAAATTATATAAACAATAGTATAATGAATGGACCTGGGACTCCATCTAAGTGGGTGTTTCCAAAAATGATGCCCCAATCAAAATTCATTTATACCCGTTCACTGCAGGACTCTTGGTTTTGACCTCATAAATCCTCAGAGGGGTTCTATTCAAAGTACCAGGGATCCACCCTTCTCACGTTTTTTGCTCTCCCTCATAAAGAAAGTCAACCCAAGAACAAAAATTAAAGGTAAAAAAATAAAGATTTTAAAGGAGGAATCCATCAGTGAGGTGACAGTGGATAAACATGCAGGAGTCAGACAGACCTGAGTTAGAATTTGTATTCAGACACTAGTTGTGTTACCCCAGGCAAAACACTTCTGTTTGATTCAGTATCTTAATCTGTAAAATGGGGATAATTGTAACACCTACCTCCCAGAGTTGTTGCGAAGTTTAAGTGAGACAATAATTTAGTGCTAGTGTTTAACACATAGTAAAGCTTATATAAATATTAACTATTATTATCAGGTTCAAACTCCTCCCCAGAAGTTTATTAACCAATGGATTTGGGGCAAGTCATTTAACCTCTCTGGACTCCGCCCTTCTCTGTAATATGAAAATGTGGGATTAGATGATCTCAGAGGTTCCTTCCATGTCGATGAATTCTTATTAATCAAATCCAACTTTATATTTAGGGTTCTATTTTCTTATCTTCCCTCTTTGCAAAGAACATGTGCACCTTATCTTTTTTATTGTTGTCAAGCTTCATTTTAAAGGTTATAGAAGTTTAACTTTGAAATTTTGATTTGCTGTTTTCATTCTTTCTGTTTACACTATTTTAGTTATTTTTCACTGGTTTCCCTAGTTTTATTTTGTAAATTCTGCATTAGTTCATACTTTCCCATGTTTCCCTTGATCTTCATATAATTTTTTGTGGCACATTAATAATCTACACCAATGTCTATTATATTCATTTGTTTAGTCATCTCCCAATTCATTTAGTTAATATCACTCAATCAATGGGCATCTACTTTGATTCCATTTATTAGCTATTATTTAAAATGCTGCTATGAATATTTTGGTCTACATTGAACCTTTCTATCTTTGACCTCCTTGGGTATAAATCTAACCTTTGTGTAACCTTTGTGTCAAAGGCTATGGATATTATGGACACCTTCTTAGCATAATTCTTGCTTTTAGAATGGTTGGATTGAAGTGTATTAGTGTACTTTCATTCCACAATTCCTTAAACCTTGACTCTTTCTGTCTTTTGACATATTTATTAATTTGATGCTAAGTGAAGTAAAATAACAATCTTTCATATAGTTGCTATGAGTTTGCAATTTAAGAAATGTGTGTTTAATCACTTGTATAAAAATATTCATAACAACCGTACTTGTGGTAGCAAAGAATTGGAAATCAAGTAAATGTCCTTCAATTGGGGAATGGCTTAGCAAACTGTGGTATATGTATGTCATGGAACACTATTGTTCTATACACCTTACAGCAACACGGGAGCAAAGATCAACCTTGATGGACACTCTCATTTCATCAGTGCAACAATCAGGGACAATTTGGGGATGTCTGCAATGGAGAATACCATCTATATCCAGAGTAAGAACTGTGGAGTTTGAACAAAGACCAGGGACTATTACCTTTAATTTAGAAAACAAAACTGATATCTTGTTGTCTGATCTTGCTATCTTCTTGTACTTTACGTTTCTTCCTTGGGGATATGATTGCTCTCTCATCACATTCAATTTGGATCAGTGTATACCATGGAAACAATGTAAAGACTGACAAATTGCCTTCTGTGGGGGGTGGAGGAGGGAAGTAAGATTAGGGGAAAAATTGTAAAACTCAAAATAAATATAATCTTTAATAAAAAATAAATGTTTGTTTATATCTGTCCACTACTCATTCACTGGCAAATGGCTTTTAACATGACATATTTTTGGCATATTTCTGTATATTTTGGATAACAGATGCTTATCAGATAAGACATCTGATGCAAATCTTTTCCCCCAATTGACCAGTTCCTTATTTTAAAATCTCACTTTCTTTTTTTCTTTGAAACTTCATTTAATCAAAATCATCAAATTTATCTTTTGTTCACTCTTCTATTCTTTGTATAGATTGAAAAAAAAATCCTAATATCAGAGCTGTGTAAAGAATGTGATCTGGTTTTTCTACTACATATTTAAATGTGTGTCAGTGCATTATGAGATCATAAATCCATTTTGAGTTTATTGTGACATACTGTGTAAGATGCTGGTGTAAACCTGATTTTTCCCAAACTACTTCCAATTTTCTCAGTAGTTGTTATGAAAGATGGAGTTTCATTCCTCTTTTCCATGACCTATTTTTTCTGTATTTAACCACTACCAAATAGTTTTGATGATTACTATTTTGCAATACAGTAGCATTTGGAATTGTTGCCTTCTGTTCTTTTCTATTAAAAAAAATTCCCTTGAGATGCTAGACCTATTACTCTCACCAATGAATTTTGTTATTATTTTGTTTAGTTCTATAAAATATCCCTTTGGTACTTTGATTGTTATTATTACTAAATCTGTAAGGTCATATTGGGTGGTATCATCATTTATATTATATGGGGGTGGCCCAGTCATAAGTAATGAATACTTCCTCACTTTTTCTCAACAGCTCAAGGATAGTTTAGAATATATGTCCAGTTCAATATTTATCTTTTATCACCTTTTTATGAAATATATTTCTTTCATGATATTTTTATTGGAATCTTCTTTGAATTTATTTACTCTTTGTAAACTAATGAATGAATAAATTAATGAATGAAAAAATTATATGCTATGAGCAAGGAAGCTTGTGCTAAACTCAGAATGTAAACACAATAAGGAGATACTCTCTACCCTGAAGAAGTCCAACAGCAAATCTTTCCCAATCCTTTTTTAATTTTAGTGGCTTTATCCTATAATTTCCTATTTATTCTATATGAAACTTGTTTGTACTTATTTGTTTGCTTGTTGTGAGAAAACAAATTAAATTCTGAACTTCTCAAGAGCAATGACTGACTTTTGTCTTTCTTTGTATCTTCAATAACACAGTGCCTAGAACATAGAAGAAGCCTAATAAATATTTATTGATTAGATTGATAGAAAGGAAGGATTTGATCTCCTGGGATGGGTGATTTTTTTCCTATGAAAGCAGGGATAGTACCAAAAAAAGGGCAAATCACTAACATATCTTTACCTGTAACAATGATAATGTTAATGTGAATAAACTTTCCTGAGTAAGATTTGAATATAGCTTTAGTAAAAGGGAATGAGGCAAGTAAAAGCCAGCTAGATATTCAGAGATAAAAAAAAAAAGGACACCTGGGTTCTATGGTGGGAGTTCCAAAAATTTTGAAGAACATGGTTTCTCAAGGATTTGAAAATAGCTAGGGGAGAACAGAAGATTGCTGAGACCTAGAAATAGTGAAGTCTCATTACCAAGCAAATTTCTGTTGCCCTCTGAGGATATTCAATTTTAAGTCTTTGGAAACTATACTATTCCATGGCTTGCAGCTATGTGACACTAAGAGAATATTAATATGGGGCAGTAAGGTAAAGCAGTGGTTGGAACATGAGCCCTGGGGTAAGAATTAGAGTTCAAATTTGGCCTCGGACACTTCTAGCTGTGAAGCCCTGGACAACTCATTTAATCCCATCTCCAAAAGAGAGAAAATATTAATATTTTTTAAAATATTCCTTCATTTCAGGGAGAATCTGGGTGACATTAAAGGAGCTCTCCAATTTCCCTGAAAATTTTCTGACATCTTTGGGAAATCAAAAGTATGTAACATGAACAATCTGATTCTTCCCTGTTAGTTTCCCAATTAAATTAGGATGAAATCCTGGGCATGGGATTTCTCTTTACATCTTTAGATAAAGAGAAACTGAAGAATGTCTAAGGTCATATCCATATGTTGCATTAGTCTATCATAGGCTAATGTGTAGTACTGTATATATCTACACAGTAATCCTGATAATACAGGAAGTGGTTTAACTTTAAAGAAGCACCTGTCCCATACAGTGTTTGTTGTGTGTTGTTAATTACATTCTCTCATCATAAATATTTATGAAAATTAGCTTTTTTAAAACATGGTATGGGATTTACAAATTAAAATTTATAACGAGGAAAATAAACATTTCAACTGTAATCAAGAAAGAAGTTCTGTAGAACCTCAAATTCCTGTAGAAAACAAAATTATATCAACACAATGAAGTGACTACATGAGAAAAAAGAGAACGTTATTAAAATGAGAAGTCAGGAAGGGGTTATAGTCTGCTCAGCAATTCTTCATCCTGAAAATACCAATTATGTCCCTTTAAAAAGAAGAAAAGGGATTTTTAGAAGATTGGATTAAATTGAAGTCATTTGCCACAGAGACAGCTCACTGCTCAATCTAAGGACCATAAATTATGGCAACTGATGCCTAAGGTAAATTGGTATTCTATTTAAAAAGAAACATCCTTGAGGGTGTGTGTGTGTGTGTGTGTGTGTGTGTGTGTGTGTGTGTGTGTGTTTGTGTGTGTCTGTATTTTCCTATTTTTTACCCTCAAAAGTCAGTTTTGCTGAAGACTTTGCCTAATTGGAGCAGAACAAGGAAACCAAAACCTCAGCCTGTCATCTTTTCTTAGACAACTATGTGAATTAAATAGACAATGGCCCCTAAGAACAATTTTTTGGGAGACATGCTTGGAATAGTCAAGTCCTCCCCATGAGGTTTTGAATAGCTTATCCAACTGACCAGTGTATATCCCTACTCTCTTTTTCCTCAAAGAAATAAAATCTTTAATAAAACTGGAGCTGTTCAGGTTAGAGATCGAAAAACAAATAAAAATTCTCATTTACATATTTAGTGTTCCATAAAACTGAAAAGCAAAGAGGACTTATGCCCAGGGCTGAAATTTTGTTCAATGCCAAGGATTTTCTTCTCTTTTTTAACCCTACTTCAACAGATATTTGTACAAGTAAATTGATAAACTTTTCCTCTCCAGAATTTTTGGAGACTCAATCTCTTTGTTATTTTAACTTCTAAGAAAATCGTCCTGCTTTACCACCCTAGAAAAAAACAGTAATTTTAACATCAATAAGAATAAAGCAAATATGAATGTTAAACATATCCCCAAACAGTACGCAGTTAGCAAATACCCTTGGCCCTAAACCAATTCTCCAAATCTCTTCATTCAAAAATAATTCCACAAATGGAAAAGCATTTAATTTCCCAGCATTGGGACAAAAGAGCCTTTCTCTTTCAGATGATGGAATGGATGCTTGTATCTCCTGGTAACTATTTGTATAAATGGAAGTGTTGGATGAATGCTGCACTCTCAGCAAATGGGGCAGGTCCTGTAAAAGAAAGCTAAGGGAAAGTTATAGGTTAGGTTCTCTTTGTTTATTGTTTCCACAGGCTGAGAAGCACCAGCATTGTACAGAACAAATTATCAGGCTCTGCTGATCTGGCTAGAACATCAGCACAACAGTGCATTATTGCATCAAGATCTGTTATCTGGAACTCTCAGATAAGACAGGTGTTCTGTTAGGTTTTTGGGGAGAGACTTTGGGAATTAGTTTGGGTCATTGTCCCTGATGAAGAACAAAGCAAACAGTTCCACTGCAGGAGCCTCAATAGTGAAGAATGGGAGCTAATAACTCTCTAAGAAAGCTGGCCCCTTCCCCCATCTTCATTTCTTTTCCTTTTCATAGGAAGGTGGCTGTATTAAAATTACCTTCTAGTGTTGCAACAGAGGTAAAATAAATCAGAAAATCTTAAGGAGAGAAAGTTTTTATTTTCCTGTCTGCCTCAGAGTCCTCTACATGAATAAATTTATTGGGACTGAGCAAGAACAGAATGAATATTCAGTCAATCTAAAATATTTTTATGATCCATACCTATTTAAAAACAAAACAAAACTGATACTCTCCCTCAATCCACTATGAAGTAATTGTATATTGATCAACATAACTTTATTTATATTTTGATCTAAAACTAACACTATTAATAAAGCAAATGATTAGATGGTAGGACTAAGGAGAATGTATGAAGCATGTATATGAAGCAACTAGCATGAAAACCGTAACTATAGCTTTCCTTAAGAAATATACTGATTCAAAATATTAATAAAATTTATTATGATAGGTCTAAAATGCTAAGTAGAATTCATTTCCTTTCATTAGCAAATACTTCTTTAAAGTCTACTTTGTGCAAAATTTTGAAGAAGGTGCTAAAGACAAAAAATAAAAAATAAAGTAGTTCTTTCTTTAAAAAAGGTCCATATTTTCCAGGGAAGGGAAGAAAAAATAACCAAATATTAACTAT
The DNA here is from genome assembly GCF_037893015.1 of Macrotis lagotis. Taxonomy (NCBI): domain Eukaryota; kingdom Metazoa; phylum Chordata; class Mammalia; order Peramelemorphia; family Peramelidae; genus Macrotis; species Macrotis lagotis. The sequence goes on along the minus strand of NC_133666.1, from coordinate 138,846,827 downwards.
ATGTATATATTTACACAAATATGTATATATATATATATATATATATATATATATGGAATAGTTTTTTAATTTGTTCGTAATTGGCAATTGAAATGTTTGTAATTGGCAAAGAAAGTTAATTTAGAAAGAAGCTGATCGGTTATAGGACTATGGTGGGGGGGAGGTGATTATTTGGAAATTTGATCTCTGTAGTTAACTAATCCAGACAATTTAGTACTAAATGTAACTTCTTTGGCTCCTAAAAATCTCCCAATTAACTGTAGTCAACTCTAATTTTTTGTAGTCATGAAGAGTGCAAATAGCACAAATTCATGATTTATAGAAAAACCAAAAACTGACAAATAACAAATTATTAAAATTCTACACTCAATAAATAAAGCTTTCATCAGAACTGCTAACAAAATACAAAACTAATTTATTTGCCTTACAGTTCTATTTAATCCCAGTTTTAGTCACTACTCAAAATGCCAATAATTAGTAAAACGTCCAAAAGGCTATCAGGAAGGAGAAAGACCACAAACCAAGGGATTAGATGAAATAATAATTTCCTAAAGAACGTACTAAAATATGAGCTACCCTGAATGAAGGCAAAGAAGAACACATTCTGAAACTTTCTAATTCCTGATAACTAGCAGCATATCTTAATTGGTGTTCTAAACAGACTCCTTGGTTCTCATCCTTCCTATACCATAGGTGGATTAATTTTCTTGATGGTCATAACTATTCACATCACTCCTTTGCTCAAAACCCTTCAATGTCTCCATACTGCTACCAAATAAAGTACACAGTCTTTAGTTGGGTAATCTAGTTCCTCTATAGTATCACATCATCCTACCATTCATCTTCACATTTCCTCCTGCAGCCTAGCTCCTCATAATCTTTCACTTTTCATTTACTCATTCTACAATTCTATCTGGTTGGGACAACTGCTACCTACACTCAATTTTTATCTTTGGAAATCCTCTCTATCTTTTGAGGGCCAACTCAAATGTTAGATGTTTCCCAGTCTTTACTGATTCTCCAGAGGAAAGTCATCTTCTCTACTTCCTCTGACTCTAAATGGAAGCTGAAGTCAGGAAGACCTGAGTTCAAATCCATCCTCAGACCCTTACTGGCTAAGTCATCCTCTGTTTACTCATCTGTAAAATGGGGACAGCAACAGCATTACATTCCAGTATTATTGTGAGGATCAAATGAAAAAATAACTATAGAGTGTTCAGCATAATTTCTGGCACTATATTGATGATAGCTATTATTAGCATAGCATTTTGTTTCTATTCATTCTCCCTTTCTACATAGTTGTTAAATAGTTGTAGTTATTGCAAATTGATTTTTATAATATTGCATATTTGAACATGTATAATACTCTGCTCAACAAGAGTACTGATATAGGGAAATTTGGAAAGAGTGAATTGCAGGGGGCAGATAGATAGCATAGTGAATAGAAAACTGACCCTGGAGTCAGGAAGACCTGAGTTCAAATTTTAATAATTGCCTAGCTGTATGACCTTGGGCAAGTCACTTAAATCAATAAAACTTATTGATTACCTTAATCAATAAAACTTTTTTTAAAAAAAGAATGAATGCAGATTTTGAAGCCAAGATTTTAGTTCAAATTCTGCTTCAGACACTTACTAAATATATGCTATTAGACAAATCATTAAACTTTTTGAACCTTTCTAAACCTTTCCCTAGTTGTAATGTAGTGATGGTAATCTAGTGGTAGTTACCTCATAGGGCTCTTGTGAAGAACAACTAAACTTATACATGAAAAGAATTCTGTAAACCTTAATATACTCTAGAATGGCAGTTATTCCTATTATTCCTCTTCCTATCAATACTATTGAGATTGCCACTGCTAGCATCATCATCAGTATCAACCTCTAAAAAGACATCTTCCATGTCTTGAACTTCCTACAACACTTAGCTTTGCATGTTTTTGTTGTTATTTGATCTTTTTTTGGTTATGCCCAACTCTTTATGACCTTATTTGGGGTTTCTTGGCAATGATATTAGGATGATTTGTCATTCTCTTATCCAGCTCATTTTACATTTGAGTAAACTGAGGCAAGCAGGGTGAAGTGACTGGCCCAGGGTCACACAGCTAGCATCTGAGAATGGATTCAAATTCAGATCTTTCTGACTTGAGGCCCAGAACTCTATGTCCACTGCCATTTAACTGCCAAATTACATTTAAACAGAGCTTCAAAGAAAATCTGGAATATTAAAAATGGAAATAGAAAACATTTTTCTCAAAGAGAATGAGAAAATATCTAACATTTGTGGTTCATTAGTAAAATTTCTAATGTAGACAATTTTAAAAAAATTGTCAATAATTTAAAAAATGACCATTGATACTCATTACTTCATTTAAAAATTCTCATTTTATTATTAACTTCAACATAAGAGTAAACATGTTAATATGCCAAAAAACAAATAAAATAAGACTGTATATAAAGCCATGAACATTTATCATATAATAGGTATCCCACAGTATTAATTACTCCATTTTTGATAAGACTTTTGATGCACTCTATAGTTTAGAGTGTTTTTAAAGGCATATATCAAATTTAACATATTACTAGGGGAATTGCCCTGCTTATTTCTGTTATCTGCTGAACTTCTTTCTTCTGTCTTCTTTGTAACTTATCCTTTTTTTTCTTTTGCATTTCTGATTCTATACACCAATTAACACCCCCCCCCACCTTCCTCCACCACATGGCCCCAGAGAAGCTTTCTTGTAACAAGAAGACATAAGCAAGGGAAAAAATCAATACATTGGTCATGTCTAACAATGATCTCTAGTCCTTTCTTCGAGAAGGTGAGAAGAATCTTAATTATCAACTTCCTGAAGTCATAATTAGTCTCTACACTGATCAGATTTCTGAAGTCTTTTAAGTTGCTTTCCTTTATGTTATTTTAGTCATCATGCTAAATCAAGATAGTTGCACTGCCTATTCATTCATTCATTCATTCATTCATTCATTCAATAAACATTCATTAGCACCTGTTTTCTGCAAAGCAGCTAGGTGGTGAGGTGAATAAAAGCACTAGATAGAACTGAAGTCAGGAAAACTCATCTTCTTAAGTTCAAATATAACCTTGGAAAATAATTGAACTTTTGTCTTCCTCAGTTTCTTCAACTATAAAATGAATTTAATAACAGTACCCACTTCTTAGAGTTGTTGTGAGGAATAAAGAAGATAATATTAGTAAAGTATTCAGCATAGTGCTAGGTACCCCATAGGAGTTAAAAATGCTAACTGCTATTATTATTATTATTATTATTATTATTATTATTATTATTATTATTAAAATAATGATGTTTTTAAATACAAGCCCTCAGAAAGCTTAATATTTAGTTAAGAAGACAAAACATATTGATCATGAAAGAATAATTAGGAGTGCAAGTTTGTATGTAATTTAAGTGCCAAGTAAGTGACCAAAATGATGATTTTCTAAAATTAATCTCAATTAGGTTCTCTGACATTTCTGCCTGACCTTGCCAGGTTTGATAGTCCTGAGAGGATTATTCTTAAGATTCAGAGTCTACAAACCCACTGCCAAGAATCCTGGGACTAAATGACCAAAGTGGCCTCCATTATCCTACTTTGACATCTCCACGGTTGCACTGTAAATAGCATGTATAGTTGCATGATATGGGATTCTTTTTCTTTTTTTGGATTTTTGGAAGGCAATGGGGTTAAGTGACTTGCCCAAGACAGCTAGGTAATTATTAGGTGTCTGAGGTCACATTTGAACTCAGGTGCTCCTGACTCCATGACCAGTGCTCTATCCATTGCACCACCTAGCTACCCCCTTTAGGATCCTAATGGGAAGGTGTTAAATAGGAGAGAAAAATTCTAAAGCTGCTGGGAGATAGGACAGGATACAATCTTCCCACCTCAATAATTAATGAATCATTTCTGTAGGTAAACATTGTTTATGGGGGCAAGAAACAACAAGCATTCTTTTATGGGTAAATCACATAAGGCTAATTTGAAAAACAAAATTTAAAGCATGTCAGAATAGGACCTGTCTCCACCCATGACCTCACCACTATCTAGCCTGATGCTACTCAAAGAAGACTTTTACTATGAAAAATAATGTTACAATGGACTAGCTAAAACATTAGCCCTAATTCTGATCCTAAACCTAACAAAGTTGTAATGAAGATAAAGAATGTTGAAAACACCTGGACCATGAAGAACACAGTATAGCAAATTGAAGAATATTTTTACTTAATTTATGCCTTTATTATTTATCTAGGGAGGGAGGAGAATAAAAGTCCACAACTTTTCTTGATGTTCTCCTTTGCTCTCAATTTTGTCCCATCAGCTCCAGACACCATTTTTCACCTCTGGCCCTTCAGTTCAATACTGCTATCTTAGTTACTAACTGGCTTACCAAACCATATAGTTGGTTGCAAATTATGCAGAACTTCACCGGTTGTAGCTTTCCTTCAGCATCTGATCTGGGAGTTTTCAACCTGCCACGGAAAATCATTTTCTTCAGCCTAATCTATATCATATCCCTAACCTTGACCAGACAAGTGCAAGGACCAGCATTTTTGACTGGAAAATTTGGAATCATTTTATGTAATCAGTTAGGTTCTATCAAATTTTCATTTCAAATTTTGAATCTCTACTGCTTACTACCAAGGGAAACTTGTACCAATTCATTTCTAGGCCTTAATTCCCTCATTTGCAAAAGGAGGAGGTTGGATTAGATTTTCTTCAAAGTCCCTTTCAGTTCTAAATCCTTTGATCCTAGGAGTGTATGTCTCTCATATTTGCCCTTTCTTGTCATTTCTTGTTCCATTCTAATCTAGACCCATCTCACACCATAAAGCAATTGCCACACAACAGCCCCCTCTACTTCCTCCTCTGTAATCTATGTTGCATGTCACTGCCAGAAATATTTTCCTTAAAAATATTTACACCATGTCATTGCCTTCATCAAAACTTTATAGTTGCATCCTTTTGTCTACCATATAAAATGCTGAGAGGCAGCATGGTATACTGGCTAGGCTAGTCAACCTTGGATTTAGGAAGAAGGTTGAAGTCCTGCCTCTGACCCATGCTGACTCTGATACCCTGGATAAGTCACTTAAGTTCTTATACAACTCTCTAAGAATTTAAGTTGAAGAGCATGGGCCACATTGCATAGGTAGAGGGCATTTCCTCAATAGACGTTCCCCATATGAAATCACAGACCAATTTTTTTCAATTAATAGTATTTTATATTTTGCAATTACATGTAAAGATAAATTCTCAACATTCATTTTTTCCTTCTTCTCTTCCCTCTCCCCCCTCGAGAGAGCAAGCAATGTATAAAGTATGGGTTTATATGTAAAGTCATGTTAAACATATTTTCATATTAGAATACACAGACCCATTTTCCTATTTCAATTGTATAATGTCTTATTTCTTAAAATGTGTCCTGTTTTAAAGTCTTATTATGGTATCTAAAAGACATGGATTTCGAAAAATTAAAACCTTAAAATTCAATATCTTATTGGTTGGTTTTATAATACTGGAAGATTTGATCAAATGCCTGGTGATGAACTATTATTCTGCTGTTCAAGAGTCAATATAGGTAAATTAGAAGTAAATTAGAAGACCAGATGATGGTCATCAGGTGATTTTTTTTTGTTTGCTTGTTTTTACCATTGGTGGCACATAAAATAGACAAAAATACAAAATGATACTTGGTCCTGAGCAACAACTTTACACCTTCACAAAGAAAGCTGCAAATGGGGCACAAAAGGAGAAGTAGATAATAAGAGTCAAACAAGTATTCATGTGAAGGTTGTGTTCACTTTTGGGGAATGCTATAGAAAGAATTCTTAGCCAATTATAGGTTACAATGGATGATTCTCAAAGTACCTTACAACTCTGAAACTGATTTTGTAACAGTTTTGCTATAAACAAAAACAAAACCTTCAGGAAATTGCAGCCAAATGGAAGGATAATTTAAAAGTTTTTCTCAGAGTGGCAAGCAAAATATTTGGTAAAGGTGCTTGTGAGTGTGTATGTGTGTGTGTGTGTTCTCAGAAATAATTTTTAAAAAAGACTTAATATACCTGTGTAGCATGAATACTTTCTTTCAGAATTGTTGGAAGGGGGCGGCTAGGTGACGTAGTGGATAAAGCACCGGCCTTGGAGTCAGGAGTACCTGGGTTCAAATCCGATCTCAGACATTTAATAATTACCTAGCTGTGTGGCCTTAGGCAAGCCACTTAACCCCATTTGCCTTGGGAAAAAAACCCCCTAAAAAAAAGAGTTGTTGGAAGGCATAAGACTTGGTTAATGCTGAATAATGGCATAGAAATACAATTGAATATATTATATACTTCAGAAGACTGAAAACCATGGTTTGCTAATGTAGCAGTCATTTCAGAATCAACAACCTGTGTGTCTTTATTTCACTGCCTGGTTACAGCAAAGGTCAAGGCAAACACTAAATTAGAAGAAAGGATAAAGAAAAGAAAATGCTATGTGATTATAGCCATTCTAACTTGAGGTGTTTAAACAAACTATCAATTTCAAAAAATGGAAAATAAACATAATTCAATTGACTTTGGAAGCAGCAAACTGCAATGGAAATAATGTACTGTCAGGATATTTGGATTTGGAGTACTTTGCTAATAAGTACTAGCAACACGAACTTCAAACAAGTCAGCGATTCTGAGCCTGAGTTTATTCTATAGAAGGGGAATTCGATTTATACTACCTGCAGACAGATCTGGAGTCATGAAGATCAGAGTTCAAATGTGGCTTAGATACTTACTGGCCATATGACTCTGGTCAAATCATTTAACTTCTATCTGCAAAATGGGGATAGTAATAGCAATTAACTTCCAGTGTTGTGAAGATAAATGAAATACAATTAAATATGATATGATTATAATATAATTGACATATTAACTGTTTAATGAAATTAGAAGTTCATTACTAGATGATGGTATTCAGATGGCTTTTTTGTTTGTTTGCTTTTTTCATGGAATAGAAAAAATTCCAAAATTGGTACTTAGTCCTCAGCAGCAACTTTTCACTTTGACAAAGACAGCTGCCAAGGGGGGTACAAAAAGGAGAAGTAGATGCCAATAATCAAATTCATACAATTATTATATTATATTATAAACATAACATAATATAAATATAATAAGCTCATTGAGAGCAAGTATTGCCTTCCCCTTTATTTCAACAACACTTAGCACAGTATCCAATACAGGATAAGTACTTAATGCTGTTGATGGATTGATTTTTTTTAAATTCCTGTGCTTCACTGTACTCTAGTGTCCAACTATGGTGGATGACTATGTCCTTTATAATCATCCTTTTTAGTTACATGTATTTAAAGATCAGTGCTGAACAACTGTACTATATAAACAAAATCTGACAACAGTGCCATATGAGTTTGATGGCTTTTGAGAAAAAATGAGAAGACATACAAATTGATACAAATTGAAGTAAAGTTGGGGTATCTCTTGAGCTACAGAGTTCTGCACTGCTGTGGGTTTGCACTAAATTGACATCAGTAAAGTGAACCACCCAAAGTAGTGAGCCACCAGATTGCTTAAGGAAGAACAACCAACCAAAGTCAGAAATGAAGTAACAGAAAATGAAATCTTTTAAATATTAAACAAAATAAAAACAAGCAAACAATTGAAGTGTGAGAGAACAGGAAAATAATATACATAATGACTATAAAAATGGGAAAAAACACCAAAGAAAGTAGAACATTATGCAATTGCAAAACTAATCTTGGTCCCAGAGAAGGGACATTTTTTGCCGGGGCTATGGGTATGAAATGTTGCATATGCTGTCAGATACAGTCACTGTAGCTAAAGGTTTTTCTTTATTGTACACTATTATTACTTATTCTTTAGTCTCTAAGGGATAGGCCACTGAAACTAATTAAATGGAAAAGTCCAGTAGGGCATGGGGATGGGGTTTAAATTTAAGACTGGATATCCAAACAAATTTTATTATTTTTAATGGCATAGACTAAGAAATTTGGAAGATTTACTTTTAAAAAGCTTATCTCTAGAGGATATCAGGTAAATTATAAATTAAAAGAATAATTTCTAAATCATTATTTCTCTTATGCAGTCAATTTTTCTAGCAAAGAACTGGGGGAAGGGGGGTAATAGTGAGGAACAATTTGTTTCTGAGGCATAAAGTATAAATAAAAGTATAATATTTTTCTCTTACTCTGGTGAAAATAATTCTATTTTCTGTAAATCATAGAAAAATATTTACAAACAGCTCAATATATGATCTTGAGAGAAATCTTTTGACTACGAATATTAAAAAGACTCCAACACTTTATTTTATCTACTTTGCAAATGTCAGGAAGGTAGGATCTTTCAAAACAGATTGGTCTCCTATTACTTTTTATACCAGAGTTATCTCATTCTTAACATATTCTATGTATAGTAAACAATGAAGAAATAATGCATTCAATAAAGTACAACTGTATGCTCTCATTGTTTTCCAATCTACTCCTGGATTAAATCTGTTTACTTTACAGACTGGAGATTAGTAGTGATAGTTTCTTCTAATGATGATGGAAATGCCATAGTTCTTGGCAATAACAACTTGAGCAATGAACTTAAATACATTGTTTATGCACCACTAACTGCAATTTCTATATAGAAAATGTAATATACTTTTTCATCTCCCTTAAATCAATAATTCATAGTGGCAAGGATTTCCTGCTGAATTATTGCCCTTAACTTTCTCTTATTTTGGATGTCATCCATGGCATATTATAGAGTCAAAAATTCTCATGTTTTCAAGAGTTCTCTTTTTGTAAATTGGATCCTGTGTATGTTTTCACTTCAGTGTTCTTACATCTGCATGTGAAAATGGCAAATGAGTCATTAATCCTCTCCTACTGGACTGTAGCAAAACCTCAATGCTCAGAAATGACTTCAGGAGCCATCACAGCTTTCTTAAAAGGTAGGTTGATGTAAAACTTCAAACTTTCATGGATACATTCTTGGCTACTATTGCTACTGGAAAGCTAGACTGGCATGAAAAGTAAATGGCAGTCAAGGAAATCAATTGACATAGGTCAAATTAAGAGACTGAAATTTGTAGGTCTCAGACCACTTGACAGTCTCTGGTCAACTTCCTTGTATCACTAAGCCAGGATGAAAATTAGAATGACTATATTAGGATGGAGAAACTTCAAGTAGTAGACAAGTAGTTTATTTGCAGAAAAGGTTGGTCCTCTCCTTATGTACACAGAAGAGAGAGGAAAACAAACTATTTTATGGAAAAGGAATTATATTCAATAAATTGACTAAGGCTAATCACTATTGATGACATTATAACATAAATTTGAAAATTAACATGACAGAAGTGTCCTAAGGATTGGTTTTTAAAAGTAAGCAGCATGCTGGTCAAAAACAGCTGTGACATCAAGGATCTGGTGTACTGCTTTCTCAAGAATACTTTCAGGTTGCCCATCAAAAATTCTGTGAATTCTATTCCTAATACATAAAAATGTGAAAAACATGGAAAACCTAACATTTTCACAAGGATACAAAGAATTCTTGCCAATCCTCTCTTTACCACTTCCTCCCATGCCTAAATCACATTAGTTCTAGGTGAACACCTTTATCTTATTTGCTTGCTTAGAGTTTAAAATGATATCTCCTGAATGTGTCATTCCTCTTGCTAAGGGAATTTTGTTTATTGTATTATTATTATTCAACCTGATCTTTCCTTGAGATCAGAGATTTCAAGTCAGAAAGGACCTTGGAGATCATCTAGTTGAAAACCTATTTTCAGATGAGGAAGCTGAGTCCTAGAAAAATGAATGCCTAGTCTTTGATTATGCAGGTAATTATCAGCAAACAAAGGCTTTGAACCAAGTTCATCTGCCCAGGATCCCCTCTACTGGTCAGATCTTTCTTCTGATTTGACATATCCTTTTCATCTTTAAAGGTCCACCTCAATCATAAGCTTTTGCAATGAAGTTTTTTTTTTGATTACTCGAGCTCATGGCCACCTCTTTTTCTTCTATTAGAATATTTAGTATTTATAATTTTATATACTTGACATTATCTATGACATTTCACTTCAAGAACGATTTATGATATTGTTATTTGGGGCTCTCACTGTGCCAGATGTGCCAGACCAAAAAGTCCCTGCCTTAGAAGAACTTACCTAGTGATGAGGTGGGAGTTGGGGGATGGGCAGACTAGAGGACAGTAATGAGGAAAGGCTAAAGCTTTTCATATATGAATAAATGAAGTAGCACCTGAACTGAGCTGTGACCTGAACTGGAGAGTCAAAGGACACAGATGAGGAAGAAGTATATTCCAGGAATGAGGAGATAGATTATACAGTGGCAGAAGATGGTGGATGGAGGCAACCTTGGCACAATTGCAGCCTAAGCAGTTACCAATTCTGTCAATTCCATCTTCACAAGTTCTTTCAAATCTGTTCTCTCTTCTCTATTCCTATTTCTACTAATACCCTAGGCACAAGCCTTTATTTTTCCTTAAATGGAATATTGCAATGGCTTCCCAAGAGATTTTTGCACCTAACATTCTTCCACTTTGGAATCCATTCTTTATATATTATCTTCTTTAAGGATCTGATCATGTCTCTCATCTGCTCAAGGTCCCTCAATGGCTCCCTTTTACCTACCAATTAAAGCATAAGCCTGGCACTCAAAATGCTTCTCAATTTAATGTCACCCTACTTTCCAGTCTTATTTCATCTTATTAATCCTTTCTACATACTTTTTTGCCTAAATAGAATGAAACTACTTTTTCCAATACTTTCCCTAGTATTTTCCTGCCTCCTGTCCATGTTGTTTCCAAGTCTTAAAATTCATCCTTCTCTAACTATCTCCTTCTCTTGAATTCTTACCCACTCATTAAAGTCTAAATCCAATATCATCACTTTCAAGAAGCTCTTTTCAACCTCACCAGTTGGCAGTGTCACTGCATCCCCTCTCCTCTATGCAAAAAGTCACTCTGTTTCTAAATAATTTTTGTAGATTTTTGGATGGGCGGGGGGGAGAGAGAGCTGAACCTGAGATTTCAATGGTGAATTGAATACCCACGAAAATGCCTACTACCAAATCATATCACAATTGTTCTGTAATTTTTAGCTTTACCAAGTTGACACAGGCACTAAGAGAGAGAGAGATGATAGGTGTACTATATAAAGTACTGGGAATACAAACACAAGGAAAAAGGAAGACATTCTCAAGAGTTTACAGTCTTGTGAGGAAAGAAGCACATAAAAAGGAGGAAATAATGAGGAATGGGAAGCAACAAAAAGGAAGTTTGGGGTGTCATGGACAGCAACTGGAGGAGGCCATAGGGATTTGACAAGGGAAAAGGCCACTGGGACATAGATGGAGAGATGGTCTGTACAACACGGGATGGTCTTATATTACTGTCATTTAATTGTCTATGCATGCAGTAATTTTTTTCTATCAAGGGTAATAAATCAAATATTTTTGTACCTCACACAACCCAAGGCCTTGCATGTAACAAAAACTTAATAAATATTTTCTGGATGAATAGATTAGAAATGTCAAGAGTATATATTCTTTTTAGAACTATATGCTTAGGTACATCATAAATAATTAGCTAATTATTAAGGTCTCAGCAACATAAAGATTTATCACAAGTCAGTGAATCTCTCAAGTCAGAGAAAGTTAAGAGCAAGACTGCCCATGAGGAATGTCTATCTCCTCCCTCCAGCTCTTATGGAATATTCTTCATTATCATCTGATAGGCCAGCAGGGATTATTATTTAAAGCAAAATAAACCCTAATCTATGACTTTCAGGGGCCTCACCTCATGGGAAAACATGCCTGAACTTGAGACTAAAAATCAAAACAAAACATGGCTCACATGAACTACAAAAACAATGATTTCAACTCCTGTTTCCCATAGCAGCGTTATCTGTAAATTAGCAATAGACAGAGAGAAAGAAAAGACCAGATCCCTGATGGCTGGTAAAATTGTTGATAAGAATATGAGCCCTAGGCCAGTTTGGAACATCTAATTATGCAAGCTGGTTTCCTTTCCTTGTATGAGCTCACAGCTATTTATTTTGACAATACTGACTGTTAAAGATTCTGATTACTTTTATCCTATTACATGGCTGAGCCAATTATTACAGAACTGGGTTTATTATTAATAATGCTATTGTAATTTCTTCTACTCTTCCAAGTACTTTTATACTGCTCTTGTTGCTTCTGATGTTGTCTGATGATGTCACATGCATGATGTTGGGTTAGTTAAATAAGTGTTCTCAGTCTTAGTTTCCTCATCTAGGAAAATGTGGAGCTTGGACTAGATGAAATCTGAGGTCCCTTCTGGCTCTAAATCTATGATCAATTTTAAGATTATTTCATTAACTTATCACAAGTATTCTATAAAGGAAAAGAATTTTTATTGTCCTAATTTTATGTATGGGGAAACAGACAGAAAAGTTACATAACTTGGCTTGGTTACAGTCTCCTGACAGCAGAACCAAAATATAATCCAGATCTTTGAATTTCTAATCTAGTGCTTTTTTCATGGTATCATCACATTCTTTCATGGGTGTCTAGACTGATTCTCTATTACTGCCATCATTCTAACTGATTCCCTAAATAAAAGTACTGAGATCTTGTTTCTCTACAGAAATAAAAAAGGGAATCAAAAAATTGTACAGACAGGTAGCACAGCCCAACCAACTCGATAGCAGTACTAATAGAATAGTGGTTTGAAAAATGAATGATGGGGTGAAAGTAATTTTTTTTAGGTTTTTTTGCAAGGCAAATGGGGTTAAGTGGCTTGCCCAAGGCAACACAGCTAGGTAATTATTAAGTGTCTGAGACCAGATTTGAACCCAGGTACTCCTAACTCCAGAGCCAGTGCTTTATCCACTAGCCACTTAGCTGCCCTGAAAGTAAATCTGAAAAAAAAAAAGCACAGTGGTTCTGCCTCCTTATTCAGTGAAACCTGACTTATAGCAGCTAACTTCCATTTTGCTTCATGAAAACAAGAATAATCTAAAATTTAAAAATTGAATGCCTTTGGTAAAAACTGTTCAATGCACAAGAATGCAAAATCTCAGAGCAGAAAATATCCTAAGAGTTAGAAGAGACAGTCATGCCATTGTAATGCAGGACCCATTCATTCTTTGGCTTCTTTCTGAAGTTATCAAAAAGAGCTTAAAAAAAAGGACTTACCAATTAGCAAATGGACTGAGTCTTCAGACTTACTTGATTAAACAATGATTGTTTTCAGTTATGCATAAGGTAAATCAAATTAAAAATGGGCAGCCTAAGGAGAAATTTTCATGGACTACAGCTCAATACTAGATGTGACAGTCAAAAAGCTTTGCATTAGGCTGCATTAATAAGGATATCATGTTTGCAATGAGGAAAAGATATAGGTCTACTCTACTCAGCTCTTCACAGTCCACATCCAGAATGCTATGTTCAATTTGAGACATCATATTTTGGGAGGAACTCTGACAAATTGACCCTCATACAGAGTAATGTTATCTCAATGGGGAGGGGGGATTTCATAATCTTGAAACAAAAGGGTAGCCAGAAAAAATCTAGGGACATTTGGCCTGAAAAGTAGAAAATTAAAAGTTTTTGATATAGAAGTAAGATAACAATTATTTTATATAGTCCTGATGAACAGACCAAAGAGGAGAAGCTTAGAAAAGGCAAATTTTGGTTCAAATATAAGAGGGAAATTCCTAATAATTATAGCTGTCCAAAAATAGAAAGAGCTGTCACTGAATATAGTTAGTATTTTTGTCTCTGTAAATATTCAAACTGAGAGCTGGATGACCCCTTGTCAAGGAATATTTTGGAAGGAATTTATATTTTAAATGCCATTTGGGTTTTGAAGTTTTTTCTAGCAGTGATATATCTAAGGAATTCAGAAATTCATGTACCTCCTGTGATTACTCTTATGATCCTGTGTTACTTTGTATATTCATTTTTGGAGTGCATATGGATATATGTATATACAAATGTGTGTCTGTGTATACATATACATATGCACATCTTTGAAAGAATGGTCTCAAATTATATTGTAGTCATTTATTTGTGCAGGAGGAAAAGTTGGAGCTAAGGTGACAAGGTGAACAAAATATTTAGTTTTTAGTTTATGAGCCTTTGTCTACAGAGGAACATCAATATGACTGAATGCCTTCAGGTGTTCTAGAATTCTGGAGTCATGGTAATAGCTTCTACATAGAGAATATATACCTATACCCATTATAAGAAATGTTATAGAAACTGTAATCTATCACTTGGATTTTTTTCCTACCTTCAGAATGCATAAAAAAATACAGAATTTTAGAAAGAACATTGCAAAGTTCAAGTATATATATAATTGCCTAATGAATAAAATATTGCCATATGATGAATAAACATTTTCCATATTTATATATGTGAAAACAATGGCATAAATTTCTGGTCTTGGAGTCAAGAAAACCTGGGTTCATATTCAAATGTGCTACTAACTAGAAGATTACTTAACATTCCCACAAAGTTCTCTTAAACTATAATTTATAGTCAAAGTGACCCATTAGTCCTGGTGAAAGGACTTTCCACACTGGGAGTTCTCTCAATGGATGTCAGACATAGGTCTGGGATAGCATAAGCAAATAAATAGAAAAAAAAGGATAAATGCATAGTTTTATAGAGTTTCCTGAAGTTCCTAAATATTAGGAGATTTGCCCAGGGTCATACAAGTAAGTGTTAAGAGAAGTTTGAATCTCAGTCTTTCTAAGTCAGACTAACTCTCAATCCATTAGGTCATGTTGCCTTTCATATAGATATGCATGTATGTATATATGTACATACATATATATATATATATATACACAGCTAAAATTCAGAATCATTTCTGGTAAGAATGGAAGCAAGAATGCATTCAAATAATATTATATATACATACATATGTATGTATATATACATATAAATTTTAAAATATTTTCTTCATCTTTGACCACAACTTCTTAAAAGTAACTTTTGAATTTGGATAGAGATTAATGTTTTATCACCACATTTGCCTTCCTCCTGATGGAAGTGGTAATAAATAGCAAAATTATCCAAAAGCAGAAGGTAGTACAAAGGAAAAATATTAAGAATAGGAACAGGCTACAGATAAAATAATCAATCCATATAAAGTCTGCTTTTAATTTTGTAGGTGAAAAGTTGGCCGAGCTTTTAATTATATATGGTCCCAATAAAACGATTTGGACATAGTTGAATGTACATACAAAAAGTGAGGCACCAAATTTTGCTCTAGGAATCCAAGCTAGTTGATATACAATATTTTGTGAATTTCCATGAATAAACTAAACTAATGAAAGAAGAGTTGAGAAAATAACAATTAGAATCACAGAATCAGAAACTCTGATTTGGAAATTATCTTAGCAGTCCAACCCAAATCAAACCCAAACTACAATTCCAGCTTATAGTATCTAACTTCTTTTTAAACACTTCCAGATCCACTTTGGGTCAAGTGTAATTATTTACTTATGCTAAACAAGAAGATCTGTCTCCCTGCAATTTCTACCCATGGTCTCTCTTCTGTCCTTTGGTAGAATTCCATTAAAACAATAAGTCAATGGCATAAACTCCAAGGGTCCTTGTCTTTGTACAAGTCATTCTCAGACCATGATGTTTTTTTAAGGATATTACAGAGATTCCTTCCACTGTGACTCTCCCATTTCCCCCAAGTTTGTGAAGAACCTCACTGGGACCATGGCTGTGCCTCTAACAACTTTGCAACCCCCTCTGCTTCAAATATGTTGATCTACCTAAATGTTATAGAGAGAGTTTACAGCATTAAAACCCTTACCCAATCCTCCACTGGCTACCTAGAATGAGGCATTGTTGTATCCTATTATCTATGTGAAACAATAAAACCAAACCAATTTCTTATTTGTTTCCTTATAGAGAAACTTCAATCCTCTTAGAACAGAGAATCCAGAGAGGTAAAGAGCAAATTTTTTAAAAAAAATTATTTTTATTTTTTTTCTTTTTGCAAGGCAAATGGTTAAGTGGCTTGCCCAAGGCCACACAGATAGGTAATTATTAAGTGTCTGAGGCTGGATTTGAACTCAGGTACTCCTGACTCCAGGGCTGGTGCTCTATCCACTGAGCCACCTAGATGCCCCAAAGGCAGATTTTTAAGAGAAATATTGTACACCATCTGAAGGGTGATCTATAAACTAAATTATGAAATTTGAATTAATATCATCCTCATGTGCATAAAATTTGTTAAATCTTGCTGGTTATTTAGATATATAAAACATTTCTTTTGTGGAACTTTCTAAAATCACTGCTAAAAAAAGTTAAGTGATTTGCAAAGGTCTCATTTAAATCTTCAAAAGCAAATAAATTAACCAATCAGATTGTACGGACTGTTTCTCAACATTCCATTTAGCTTTTAATTACCCAATAGACTGTAATAGCTCCTTTGGAGCAGTTACACAGTTCCGTGTCAATTTGGCTGCCACCAACGCACAGCACTAAGTCCTCGAGCAAAAAATCATTTTAAAATTATAGCTAAGAAAGGTTACTGTGCATGCGCAATGCCAAACCTTTGAACTTCTGAGCCTTAGTCATCCAAAATTTTCTTTTAAAATGGCTACAGCAATTAGAACATGATGGGAAGCGTCGCAAACATGCCATTTTTGAGTTTCACAAATATGAAAAGTCTCTAAGCTGGTAATATTATGTTTTCAGTTTCTGGCATAACCTCAGTGTTATTTCATTATAGTTTATCTGTGTACACATATTTATTCATTTCATTTCATTTTTGGGAAAGCATCCTCTGCCTAGAACATCTCAGAAAGCAGGATATAATATGAACACTTCATAGAGTTAGACATAAAACCCATTAGCCAAAATAACATAAGGAGAACAGCAGGATTTTTTTAAAAAAGACAAACACAATAAAAATATAAACAAGCATATTGCAATAGCTACTTGAACCTAATTACAATAAAGAAAGAAAGTAAGGTTTCAGCAGCTGCCTAAAAACTAATAGAAAGTTAAGTTGAAAATAAGTTTGGCCACTTCATGACCCCTCCTCTTGTATAGCAGAATTTGAGGCCTTTGGGAGTTCATGCTTTTCTGGATCATGTAGTTTATTTCTCCTCCTTTTTTCTCCCTCGTCTCTGTTTTTCTATCCACTTTGTTATCTTTTTCATAGAGAGCAATGAGCTATTGAAAGAGCAGATACTGAGAGGAAATAGTGTGCCAAGACAGTGAGAAAGAAAGCTAGGGAAAAAAATGCAAACTTAGAAGAGGAAAAGCAAATGGAAACAGTGAGGGGAAAATTAGGTGTTTTCCCTCCTCACCATCACCATGTTTAGCCTCTCTCTCTCTCTCTCTCTCTCTCTCTCTGTCCCTGTCCATCTCTATCCTTCCTTCCTTCCACCTGGGCTAGAAAGAGGTCTAGGCCTGGAGTCAGAAAGACCCCAAGAGGTCTAATTGGAAACTAACTTTGTGATCCCAAGCAACCACTGATTGCCTCAGTTCCCTTAAATATAAGTTGCGGCACCTATTTCCTAAAGTTCTTGAGAGGAACAAATGAGATCACATTTGTATAGTGCTCGGGACAAAGACTGGAAAGAGCAAGGGCTTCCTTTCTCCCTCTCTTCTCTCTTTGTCTCTTTATCAACATGATTGACTTATACCATAAGAAGATGTGAAAATTAACATAGTACCAAGGAGTTAACTGCAAAGGCATTTATTCTAAGAAAGTTTTAGAGCTTAATGAGGAAATGACATTAGTATAAGGGAGAGATGTAAAGGAATGAATGTAGATGAGAAAGGGAGAGCCTGCTTTGAGAAGAATACTATCCAAATCACAAAAATCAGTGGACTTGGGAGGACAGTTTTTTTTTTTTCACAGAAAATGAGTTAGGTAAATTACATAATCCTTAAATTTCCTTCTAGGAGAGAAGATTGGAAACATGATGAGGTTCTGTGAGTTCACATAGTCAATAAATATTTAATAGGTAATTGGTATGCCAGGGCATATTCTTATGTTTCCCTATATGCCAATTGTGACAAGTGTAATGTGATTATTATTCATTTTTTTAGTAAATGAAGTTTCAAAAAAACCCCTATCATTATGCTGTCTAACATTTACAAAGTACCTAAAAGATGAGTTAATAAACAAAGTAATATATGTAATTTAAATAATAGACAGAGGTAACACAGCAGTAGAAAAACTGTTGGACTTTGTGTTGTAAAAAGCCTGTGTTTGAATTTAACCTCCAATATTTTTTAACTGTGCGATCTTAGGTGAATAACTTAAGCTCTCTCATACTCAGTTAGAGGGGATGATGATAAGCACTATATAAATGTCAGCCATATAATAATAATATCATAATTGTTATATTATCTAATTCTCTCCTGCTCAATAGAGTTTGGATAGAAATAATCCTGAAATAAGTCTCTAAACTGCTCTTCTTCTCTTATATTTAATATCCAATGAGTAATTACACAGGTGAATAAAATAGCTGTTTCTTGTAATTAATAATAGCTAACTTCTACATAGCATTTAGTACCAGGCTCTAGCTAAACTCTTCACAAATATTATTTCATTTGATTCTCATAGTAACCCTGGAAAGTAGGTGCTATTATGATTCTCATTTCAACAGATAAGGAAATAGGGACAAACAGAAGTTAAATGACTTCTGTCTTAAACTACATTTGAACTAAGATGTTCTTGACTTCAGACCCATTCCTCTATTCAATGAGCCAGCAAGACTGGTCAAGAGAACACAACTCCTCATTGTATGTGAGATATTTTGTGAAGCACTGGAGATTTGAAGAAAGCTAAAAAATAGCAGTCCCTGTCTTCAAGAAGCTCACATTCAGGACAGACAACTCCTGAAAGCCAAAATGGCAGAGAAAGCAGTGAATCACTAACTCTGACATATTCACCTGCAAATAATCATAAAAACACGTCCCCCAAAATCCTGGATCAGAATGCTAAATTCTAATTCTAAAATTAGAACCAGCAAAAAGACTGGGTAAAACAATGTTTTAGTCCAAGAAACTTAGAAGGTTGGCAGGAAAGGTTTGTCTCATTTGGGTAAAAGGGGTGCATCCCAGCAAATCAACAACAAGCCCCACCTCAGCAAATAAATGCAAGATCCTGAACCACAGTGCAGTGAAGCTAGTCAAAGCCAACACCAGGAACCCCACCCTCATGCCTCAGAATAGTCAGGGGAATGGACAGACTCCTGTTCCGAAAACTGCCACCTGCTATATGGATGTTGCACCTTTTGATGAATATATGCTTAATTTTGGTATGATTTCATTGTCTATGGAACCTTCCAGCAAGAAAGATTCTTTATCTCTTTTAATTAGATGTTTTTGCTTTTGCTTTGTCGAAGGTCAATGATTGTTACCCCTGCTTTCTTTGCTTCAGCTGAAGCATAATATATTCTGCTACAGTCCCTTACCTTTATCCTGTGTGAATCTCTGTACTTCAGATGTTTCTTGTAACAACATATTATACAGTGCATATTTTTAATTCAACTTGCTATCTACTTATGCTTTATGGGTTAGTTCATCTCATTCATATTTATAATTATGAAACCTGTGTATTTCCTTCTATGCTATTTTCCCCTTGTTTCTCTCTTTCTCATGCCCCACTCTTTCCCCTCACATATTATTTTATATCTAATCACCACCTTCCCTAGTATATCCCCCACACACTTTTATTAGCTCTCCCTCCTTCTATTATCCCTGTCACTTTATTTTTCTTATATAATAAGATGGATTTCTTTATCCATTTGTTACTCCCTCTGAGTCAATTTTGATGAGTGTAAGGTTTAAGCTTTGCCCACCACTGCCACCTCAACCTCCCATTTTTCTCTCTATTAGAATAACTCCTGCATGCCTCTTTTATGTGGTTTAATCCCATTTAATCTCCCTCTTCCTTCAGTGACATTTTCTTCCTCATCCCTTTATTTTGTTTTGTGGGGTATCATTCCATCAAAGTAACCTCATATTCATACCCTCTGACTTCATATACTCCTTTTAATTGTTCTTATAGTAAAAAGTTACAAATATTATCTTATCATACAGAAATATAAACAGTTTAAATAGTAAATTTATTATATTTTCTCTTGTTTTTTGTTTTTACTTTTTTGTGTTTCCTTTGAGTCTTATATTTAGAGGTCAATTTCTTTTTACTCAACACTGGTATTTTAACTAGAAAGGCTTAAAGGCCTCTATTTTGTTAAATATTTTCCCCCCTGAAGGATTATATTGAATTTTGCTGGTTAAGTGATTCTTGGTTGTAATCCTAACTTCTTTGCCTTCCAGTTTTTTCATATTCCAAGTTCTCTGGTTCTTTATCTTCCAAAGACTGTGTAATCCTTACTATAGCTCCATGATAACTAAATTGTTTCTTTTTGGCTGCTTACAATATTTGGCTATGTGTTAGGAACTATTCTGTGTGGGAATACTGTAAATCTTCATCACCTGGTGCTCTTGAGCACCAGAATGTTGTTTTACTAAGTGCCACTGGAGTGGGCATGGAATAGAATCTAGGGAGGATATTTAAGCACTTGCATTTTGCTGAATAAATGGAGACCTTGGTGTACAAAGGGAGAACTTGTCTCTCTTGTCTCCTGCCCCCTCAATGCTTGCCTGGGGAAGGATAAGGGAGTCTGGAAAGGGACTCATCATCTATGATGTTCCTGGGAGTTTACATTTTGGGATCTTTTTCAGGTGGTGATTGGTGGATTCTTTCAATTTCTATTTTGCCCTCTGGTTCTACAATATCAAGGGAGCTTTCTTTGACAGTTTTTTAAAAGATGTTGTTTAGGTTTTGGTTTATTAGGTTTTTGTTTGTTTGTTTGGAGGTTTTTTTGATAATAACTTTGAGATAGTCCATTAATTCTTCAATTATTTCTCCTGAATCTATTTTTAGGTCATTTGTTTTTTTTCAAATGAGAAATTATATATTTTTTCTTTTTTATATATTTTTTTATTTTGTTTTATTATTTCTTAAGCTCTCATAGAGTCATTAATTTCCACTTGTTCAATTCTGATTTTTAAGGAATTATTTTCTTAATTGAGCTTTTGTACTTCATTTTCCTTGGCCAATTTTGTTTTTTAGGGAGTGATATCTTCAATAAATCTTTGTATATCTTTTTCCATGCTATTGACTCTTTTTTATGATTCTCTTGTATTACTCTCATTTCTTTTCCAAGTTTTTCTTCTATTTTCCTAATTTTCTTTATAAAATTCTTTTTAAAAAACTCCTCAGGAATTCTTTTTGGGCTGGAGACCAATTTACAATTTTCTTTGAGATTTCACATATAGCCATTTTGATACCATTGCCCCTTTCTAAGTTGGTACCTTCCCTATCTTCTTATCTTCCCTAACACCATAGTAACATTCTATAGTTAGGTCTTTTTATTTGTTTGTTTTGCTCAATTTTGCCTCTGCTCCTGCACAGTCCCAAGTTTAATGAAATGGGACTCTGGGTCTTACTGTTGTCCTTCACTTGGATTTAGGGCTTAGCAGCTAACTTCCTCTGGAGAGTAGATCTACCTTCTAATTTCTGCTGGGGGTTGGGGGGGAGAAGAAGTGGGGTCTCCCTGTTAACCTCCCACAGGTGTAGTATTTAGCTGCTGGCCTATTCCAGGGTTGGGACCTTGGCTGCAGGACTGCTATGACAACTGGGTCTCTCTTCTAGCAGACCCTGGAGAGAGTAATTTGGGCCAGGCTTCACTAAGGTCAGCAATGGAGTTAAGGACTGGCTGATGGTTTCATGGGGGTGGGGTTGCTGGGTTAGGGCCTTGCTGAACGTACAGACTACTTATTTATCTGCAAATTGCTGACTTTCAGGAGGGCTAGCCCCACCTGTGTATTACTGGTGTCTTGGAGCCCTGCTGCAGACTCCCTGCTGTGAGGCTGGCTGCTGCTACTTACAGGCTCCCTGCTGTGAGGCTGGCTGCTGCTGCTGCTGCTCTTGGACCTCCCATACCAGGGAGACAGACTTTTACTGCATTGCTGGTAAGCTGCTTTCCAGCATCTAGATAAATTTGAGGTGGTTTTCTACTTGTTTGGAGAGTAATTTTGAGGGACTTCTGAGAGTTCCTTCCTCATTTCCTCCATTTGGCATCAGCAGTCAAGAGAATCTTTCATGGAATTATCAAGGAAATGTGTCCTAACATCCTGGAACCAAAGGGCCAAGTAGGCATTGAAAGAATCCACCAAAACCTCAGAACATTAACACCAAATTTCAGAATTATCAGAACAAGGAAAAAAATACTATAAAAGGTCAGAAATAAATAATTAAAATATTGGGGAACCACAATCATGATTACATAGGACTTGGCAGCTGCAACATAAAAGGATCAGAAGTCATGGAACATGATATTCTGGAAGGTAAAGGATCTGGGACTATAACCAAGAATCACCTTCCTGGCAAAATTATGCATAAAACTTCAAGGGGGGAAATGGTTATTCAAATGCAATAGAAGGATTTCAAGCTTTCATAAGGAAAAGGCCAGAATATGACCAATATCAATAACCAAGAAAAGCCTACAAAGGAAAAAATAGAAAAGAAAATATAAGGGATTCAGTGGAGCTTAATGTTTACATTCTTATACTGGAAAATGAGTCTTGTAATTGAAAAAAATGTACCACTAATAGTACAGATAGAAGGAATAAACTTAGAAGGCACAGGCATAAAGTAAATTTGAGAGAGTGAGGTAAAAAATAAAGGGTGAGAAAGAGTACACTGGGTATAGAAGGGAAAGTAGAATGTTAACTATTTCACATAAATACACATAGAAACTATTATAGTAGAGGGAAAGATGGGGGTGGGTGGGAAATGGGCATGACTTGAATCTTACTCTCTTTGGTATTGGTTCAAAGAAGGAATAATATAGGCAATCATATGAATATAGAAATCTATCTTATTCAAAAGGAAAGTAGAAGGGGAGGAGATTAAATAAAGTGGGGCAACTGACAGAAAGGAGAGCAGTTGGGGGAGGCAGTAGACAGAAGCAAAACACTTATGAGTACAGAAAGTGTGAAAGAACAAACAGAAGGAAAAATAGGATGGAGGAAAATTCATAGTTAGCAATCATACCTGTGAATGTGAATGGAATGAACTCTCCCATAAAACAGAACCACTGGTTTAAAAAAAATCAGTATCCTACAATACATTGTTCACAAGAAACACACTTAAGGCAGAGATGGATACAGAGAGTAAAGATAAGGTACAACAACATTTATCATTCTTCAGCTGAAGTAATAAATTCTGATTTCAGATGAAGCAAAAGCAAAAATAGACCTAATTAAAAGAGATAAATAAGGAACTATATCTTACTGAAATGGACCACAGAGAAAGATGTAATATCAATACTAAACAAAAATGCACTAAGTGGTACAGCATATAAATGCAAAAAGGAAAAGCTAGGTAAGTTATAAATAAATTCAAGACCAAACAAGAGATAAGACTTCATCATTATAAAATGTAAAACTGATAATTTTGTTGCATTAAAAAGCTTTTGCACAAACAAAACTTATGCAATGAAGCTCAGTAGAAAGCATTACAGCAAGTATCAATTATATAGGCCATATTTCTCAAAGATATAGAGAACTGAGTCAAATTTATAAGAATACAAGTCATTCCCAATTGATAGATGTTAAAGGATATGAACAGGTAGTGTTCAGATAAAGAAATCAAAGTTATCCATAGCTTATGAAGATGTTCATTAAATCACTTTTCATTAGAGAAATGAAAATTAAACTAACAAAGATCATATTAACCAATATGACAAAAAATAGGAAATGATAAATGTTGGAGAGGACGTGGAACTGTTGATGGGTTGTGAATTGATTCAACTGTTATGGATAATAATTTGGAACCATGCCCAAAAGGCAACCAAACTATGCATTACTTTTAATCCAGAATTACTGGTTCTGTGTGCCAAAGACAATAGAAAAAATGAAAAAGAATCTATATTTGTAAAAATATTTATAGCAGCCCTTTTGATGGAGACAAAATTTTGGAAACTGTGGGAATGCCCATCATTTGGGGAATGGTTGAACAAGCTGTAGTATATGAGCATAATATAATACCATTGTGCAATAATAAATGATAAAGAAGCATATTTCAGAAAAACCTGGAAAGACTTGTACTAACTAATGCAAAATTAAATGTACAGAACCAAGAAAACATTGAACACAGTATCAACATTGTATGATGATCAATTATGAATAACTTAGCACTTCTCAGGGACACAATGATCCAAGACAAGTATAAAGGACTCACAAAGGAAAATGCTATCCCATCGAGATAAAGAACAGATAGACTCTTGAATGCAGATCAAAGCATATTTTTTTTTCACTTACTTTATTCTTTTTATTTTTTTGCAAGGCAAATGCGGTTAAGTGGCTTGGCTAAGGCCACACAGCTAGGTAATTATTAAGTGTCTGAGGCTGGATTTGAACTCAGGTATTCCTGACTCCAGGGTCAGTGCTCTCTTCACTGTGCCACCTAGCCACCACCACTTACATTATTCTTTTTGTGGTTTTTCTTCCTTTTGATCTGTTTCTTCTTTCACATCTGTGACTGATATGCTTTACATAATAGTATATATATATATATATATATATATATATGCATCTATATCTATAGCTATGTATCTTTATCTAGATATGTATGTATGTATGTATGTATCTATTGTCTACCATTTTAGAAAGAGAGGAGGAGAAGGGAGGGAGAAAAATTTGGAACTCAAAACCTTGTAAAAAAGGAATGCTAAAAATTATCTTGACATATAATTGGGGAAAATTAGTTATTAACATTAGTTAATTAGTTATTTGAGATTATTCTATATTCATATGATTGCCTAGATTATTCCCTCTTTGAACCAATACTAAAGAGAGTAAGATTCAAGTCATGCCCATATCCCACCCCTCCATCTTTCCCTCCACTATAAAAGTTTTTGTACCTATTCATGTGAAATAATTAAAATTCTACTTTCCCTTCTGTACCCAGTGTACTCTTTATTACCCTTTATTTTTTACCTCACTCTCTCAAATAACTAAAAATTAGTTATTAACTAATTGAATGAGGGAGATGACTTGTAAATAACTGCGTAAATAGAAGGTGGGACATTAGGAACGGCCACTTGCAGAAGTTGGAATTTGAAATTAGTTTGGACACTAAAGGGGAGATGGATGAGCTGTATGTGTGTCTGTGTATGTGTGTGTGTGTGTGGGGGGGAGTACATTCCAAGCACAGGCTCAGCACTACAAAGCCTTGGAGATGGAAAGAACAGTCAATAGGCCAGGAGAGAAGGATTGTTGCACTGACTCTATAAGTTGTAAGTAGTTTGGAAAGGAGCTAGGTTATGAAAAAAATCTAAATAGCAAACTTGAGTGTTTATAATATTTGATCTTGAAGGTAAGAGGAAATCATTGAATTCAATGGGTGAAGAGGAGAGGGAAGAAAGAGGTGACATGATTAAATCTATCAGATAAAATCTAAAAGTCACTTTTGCCTGGATTAAAGTGGGGAGAGACTTGAGATAAATAAATGTATTAGGATGTAAACTCATTCTTCGTAGTTTCATAAAAGGATGATATGTACCTCATCACATTTCCAAATTCTCTCCTGGGTCTTTTTTTTCTTTTTTAACTGAACCTGCGATTTCATCAATAGAAGGAGCTCCTTGTAAAAAAAAATGTCCTTTATTAATGCAGATTGGTACTTGCTGCAATTTTAGAGAACTTGGGAATTAAGATATTAAAGCACATTGCTAGGATGTTCCAGAGTTAGGACTTGGCCCTAGGTCTTCCTGACTTCAATATCAGTATTCTGCCCATTATATGACACTGACTCTAGGACTCTAAACTTTGAAGTTTTTTGTTCCACCTACTTTAAAAATTGACTATTTAGTCTGGTTTAACAAGGTTGTTCTTAAAATTTTTATTGATAAATGTTTTATCAGTACAATTGCGATCAACATTTCAATGTGTAATGATGCTCCAGTTTCAGAACAGATTATTAGTTGAATTCTTAAGTATATTTTTGAGGTCTATATTTGTAACAAAGTGCTTTTTCAACAGTTAGTTCAAGAAAGATTACAAATGTCTAAGGGTTAAGTATTCAGCAGGGGCTAAAATTTTGCATCTTTCAGTGATGTATTGCACAGTTTCTATCATTTTCTTACATAGTTTATAGTGGTCTCTAAGTTTGAACTTGTTAATAATATATACCTGATGGGGTGGCTAGGTGGCACAGTGGATAGAGCATTGTCCCTGGAATCAAGAGTGCCTGAGTTCAAGTCTGACCTCAGACACTTAGTAATTACCTAGCTGTATGGCTTTGGGCAAGACACTTAACCCCATTTGCCTTGCAAAAAAAACCAAAAAAAAATAATATATACCTGAGGGACAGCTAGGTGGGTACAGCAGTTAGAGCATCAGCTCAAGGAAGGAGCACCTCAGTTCAAATCCAGCCTCAGATATTTACTATGTGGGTGACCCTGGAAAGCTCACTTAACATTGATTGCCTCCATAATAATAATAGTAACAAAATCAACTGAGCAATAACTTTTACAGTTCTTATTTGGCAATGGTGAAAAACTTGAGATGAGATACCAATAAAGGGAATCAAGTTTCAGGACATAGGTCTTTTCAACTTCAGATTTTCTAATACAGAGACTATTGTGAATTCCTAAGGTGGGCTCCTTCAGTCCCAACAACAATTTACCTGCAGGAGAAAGTAAATGGATATACATTTGGAAAGGTACAGTAATACCAACACACAGAGAGTTCAGAAAAACCAAGAGAATCATTATGAATTGGAGCAAAAGGCAGGGTTAGAAGTCCCACAAAAGATAAGCAGTATAGAATGGAGAAGGAATCCGGCTGTGCTCCACAGCATGTATAAAGTTTATGGGATACAATAGAATGTGGATTTTCCAGACTAATTGGGGATTTAATGATCTGGATAATCAATTTTTCCAGATAATTGATCTTGACAGATCATGCAGGCAAATGATTCTTGGGCCAGTTAGGCAAAAGGTCCAAAAACTGGTCTTCCAGGTGACCTGTATTCAGTAAATTGATGATCTGGTCTACCTACATGTTAATATTGCAGGGGAAAAGAGGCATTTATTTCTGCAGCTTTCAACTATAATTGTCTAGATCTCAATTTGTAAAGAAACGACTGCTGGGATGGAAGGCACTTTTGGGGGTACATCAAGCCTTTCAGACTGCTTACCATACCAGAACAGTGAATTTAATAAGTGACTCCCTAGTGGTCTAAAAAAAATTCATATATCTCCAAAAATGACTACATTTTGCTCTAAGCAAAAGATTATAGGCTGGAAGGATCTGGTCCACTGAAGAAATATTCTGAAAATTGCATATATTTTCTCAGGTTATACAAATTCACTAATATAGTACACCTTTAGAAATATATAATAGTTTGATTTTGGAAGGTATATCTTACATGAGACAATTATGAATGGACCATTATGCCAGAATGATGCAGCAGTCTAACAGAAGGATCTGTGCATTGTCCATCTGGAAAAAGCTTGGAGTTTCCTTATTTTTCCCCTGTAGTTCTACATACCAGAGAGTGAAGAGGGGAATAGAGCATGATACATTCCACAGAAAACTAATGCAAACTGTTTGCTGATGCAGCAGGGTGCAGGAGCCTTTCATACCATTTGTCATTCCTCTACTGCAAAGACCCACAATGATTCCCCATCAGCATCACAGAAAAGTAAACACTTCTTTTGGATGGTTTTTCAATCCAGGGGGACTTTTATAACATTTTGAATATATTATTGTGTGTGTGTGTGTGTGTGTGTGTGTGTGTGTGTGCATATTTGCAATGAAGCAGAGGCCTCTAGCTTGTCCCTGTAAAATATTCATACCCCAATGGGCTGTATGTACATAAAAATCTCTACACCACATTATATTTCAAGGCTGTGCTTCACCTCTGCAGTAGCTAACTTTTATTGATGAGTAATTAATTAGTGTATCCAGGTGTGCCTTACTTCAAGCGTTCCCCTTCTCATTTTTTTTAAAGTTGAAACAAAGAAGCACAAATTACTTTGTCATGCTGTTAAAAGACTTCACTTTGAAAAGTTGAGTTTCCTTATTAAAACACCAATTCCATTTGCCCCCCCAAAAAATTCCTACATTTAGACACATTATAGGATCTTAAGAATTAGTACATTATAGAATCATAGGATTTAGACTCAGAAGTGGGCATTACAGTTCATGTAGTCCAAACCTCTTGTTACACATGAAGCAACTGAGCCCCAGAATAGTCCTGATTTTAATTCAATTAAATAAGCATTTATTAAGTACTTCTATATGTCAAGTGTTGGTAATACAAAGACAAAAACAAAGAGACCTTTGGTCATACATTCATTACATTCTACTGCAAGAAAATAACACATATATAGATAAGTCTGTACAAAGGAAAAGGAGTCCATTTGGGGTGGGAATATGAAAGAATTCACATTCAAAGTGGCACTTCACCTGAACCTTGATGAAATCTAGGGATTTTAAGAGGAGGGAAAGAAAAGCCTTGGCAGCCCAAGGGACAGAGGGCAAAGACATGGAGGTGGGACACAGAATATTGGGGTGGTGGGGTGGTTTAGCAGTAGATGATAGTGTGGTTGGAATATAGAGCACATGAGAGAGAGTAATAGGAAATCAGGCTAGAGAGATTGGTGGGTTGTAAATTGTAAATGACTTTAAATTCTAGATAGAAGCATTTGTATTTTATTCTATTGACAATAGGGAGCCACTGAAGCTTGCTGAGCAGGGGAATAACAGGTTTGGATCAAGATTTATAAATATCATTTTGTTGTCTATGTGGCAATGAACTGGAGAGGAGGGAGACTGGTGGGAGGGAAATCAAGTATTTGAAACAGAATTGTAAAAATATAATAACAGGCTGAAGGAGGCTGGTAGAAAGGTGAAAGATGAATTTGAGAGATGGTAGAGAGGTAGAATCAACAAAATAGCAATAAATTGGGCATGGAGGTTAAGGGAGAAATAAAAGTATAGGATAACTCCAAGATTATGAACCTGAAGGAAAGATGGAAGTTGGTAATGGAGTGGTTACTGGAAGGAAAATTAAAAAAAGAATGGAAAACTATCTTCTTGATGTAGATTTTATTATATCTTTTATGCTGAAAACATTTTAAATGTCTCTTTCATCTTTTCAATAATTTGGGGGGACTTGGCATTAATAATCCTTTAATAGCTCATTTCTAACTTGGACCTTTATACTGTTCCTATATTGAAGCAAAACTGTATAATCTTTTCTCTTTCTGTACATGAATTGCTTTCTGTGCCAGGAATGCTTATGTTTGACTTACCTCTTGAATTCCTACCCATTATTTAGGGATCAATTTAAATGCTGCTTTTTTTAGGAAACCTACTCAAACTATCCCAATTAGCTATGACCTTCCCCCCCTACAATTTTTCATTTTGGCATTCAAATTTTTGTCCCCCTCTACCATCTTTTGGTGCTGGGTGTTTTCCCTGTCTGTCTTCCATCCGTGAAATGCTTTTCCTCCATCTTGACTTTCTGGCTTCTCTGGCTTCCTTCAAGTTCCCTCTAAAGCCCTTCCATCGACCTGCATTTTATTGCTTTGTCTCTGTGGATTATTTTTAATTTATATTGCATGTGGCTTGACTGGACATCATTTGTTAGCATGTTATTCTCCCCATCACAGTATTAATTCCTTATGATGAGGGTCGATTTTTTTTATTTTGCTTTGTATCTCCTGTGGCACTGTGCCTGGCACTGTTGCCTGGCACATTTGAGATTTTTTAGTTACTGACTGTTATTAAATCAATTCCTTAAAAGTAGAACTATATATATATATATATATATATATATATATATATATATATATATATGCAAGGTGTTTCTCTTACTAGAATATATACTCTTGGAGGGTATTATCTTATTGTTTGTTATTTATAATCCAGTACCTAGCATACTGTATATTCCTTTCATATTTGTTTGTTTTTATTATATTTATTTTTTAAAATATATTTTCAGTTCTAAATTCTCTCCCTCAACAGTACCTGCCCCACTCATTGAAAAGACAAGAAATGTGATCTATTATATATGTATATAATATATATATATATATATATATATATATATATATATATATATGAAGTCATGCAAAATATATTTCCACTTTAGGCATGTGGGAAAAAATAAAAATATAGAGAAATTAATGTTTCAATCTGTACTTAGAGTCAACTAAGTTAGTTTTTAAAGCTATAGATAAGTATATTTTATAACATAGGTCCTCTGAAGAATTGAAGAAGCAATCTTTCACAGTAATTTCCATTATAATACTCGTTATTGTATAAATTGTTCTCCTGGTTTTACTCATTTTACTTTGTATCAGTTCATATATGTCTTCTTATTTTCTCTAAAACCACTTCCTTCATAATTTCTTACAGAACAAAAATATTTCATCATAATCATATACACAAATTCTCTCAATTTCAATTCTTTGCCACCACAAAAAGAGCTGCTACAATTATTAATGTAAATATAGGTGCATTTCCTTTCTCTTTGATCTTTGAAATATACTTGTTCAAAGAGTATGCACAGGTTTTTTGCCTTTTAGTCATAGTTCCAGATTGTTTTCTAGAATGATTGGATTGGCTCACAACTATTTGTACTGTTAGTCATTTCAGCTGTGTCCAACACTTCAAGACTCTTTAATAATGTTTTCCTGGTGAAGATAATGGAGTGGTTTGCTATTTCTTCTTGCAGCTCATTTTAGAGAAGAGGAACTAAGGCAAAGAATTAAGTTAATTCCCAGGGTCATACAGAGAGTAAATGTCAGAGACAAAATTTGAACTCATGAAGATGACTTATCCTGATTCCAGGTCTAGAACTCTATCTACTGTGCAATCTTACTTTTCTCATACACTCTGGGTACTTACCAATTGGAGAATGTATCTTTTCCTTATAATTTTGACCCAGTTCTCCATGTATTTGAGAAATAAAATGTTTATAAGAAAAACTTGTCATAAATTTCTCCCCAGTTCCTGCTTTTCTTCTAATTTTGGCTACATTGGTTTTGTTTGTGTATTTTTTTTGACACAGTCCTTTTTTCCCCTTTCTTTTCTTTTTTTTTCCCAATTACATGCAAAGACAGTTTTCAACATTCATCTTTTTGCAAGCTTTTGAATTCCACATTTTCTACTACACTCCGTTCCCTCCCCTTTCCCCATGGCAAAGAGCAATTCAATTTGATATATGTTATACAAGTAAAACCATGTTTGACTTTTATGTAGTGAAAGAAGAACAGTGAACATAATATGCATTGTTCTAAATTCAGATTCCATAGTTTTTTCTCCAGATGTGAATGATATTTTCTGTTACAGATCTCTCAGAATTGCCCTTGATCACTGAATTGTTGAGAGGAAATGCATTCCATCAGAGCTGACCATCTCACAATGTTACTGTTAATGTGTACAGGGTACTCCTGGTCCCATTCACTTCTCTCAGCTTCAATTCATACAAGTCTTTCCAAACTTTTCTAAAGTCTGGTCACTCAAGATGTCTTGCTGAACAATAGCATTTCATAACATTAACATACCATAACTTGTTCAGCCATTCCCCAATTGATGGGCATTCCCTCAATTTCCAATTCTTTGCCAAGACAAAAAGAGCTACTATAAATATTTTTGTATGTATGTGTCTTTTTTCCCTTTTTATGAACTCTTTGGGATATAGATCTATAAGTGATATTGCTGAATCAAAGGGTATGAGCCATTTTATTGTCCTTTGGGTATATGGTTCCAAATTGCTCTCCAGAATGGTTGGATCACTTCATAATTCCACCAACAGTAACTTAAGTATTCCAATTTTCCCATATCTTCTCCAATATTGATCATTTTTCTTTCATGCCATTTTAGTCAATCTGTCAGGTACCTCAGAGTGGTTTTAATTTATATTTCTCTAATAAATTATTTCAAGCATTTCTTCATTTGACTATAGATAGATTAATTTTTTTTCACCTGAAAACCGCTTGTTCATATCCTTTGACCATTTATCAACTGGAGAATGTTTGGATTCTTATAAATTTGATTTGGTTCTCTCTATATTTCTGAAATGGGTCCTCTAACTGAAGCACTAGCGGTGAAAATTATTTTTCAGCTTTCTATATTCCTTCTAAACTTGGCTGCATTTGTTTTATTTGTGCAAAACCTTTTTTAATTTAGTATAGTCAAAATTATTCATTTTGCAATTTTATAATGTTCTTTACCTCTTATTTGGTCCTAAACTTCTCTCCCTTAAAAGATCTGAGATGGCTCTTATTCTCCTAATTAGCTTATGATATCACCTTTATGTCTAAGTCCTGTACCCATTTAGACCTGATTTTGCTATGGGATCTGTGCCTAGTTTTTTTCCTTACTGTTTTCCACTTTTCCTAGAAATTTATGTCAAATAAGCTGGAGTATTTACTTTTATCAAACAATAGACAACTCTAATCATTTAACTACTGTTTCTTTTTTATCTAATATATTTTATTGACCCATTCACTATTTCTTAGCCAGTACCAAATAATTTTGATGATTGTCATTTTATAATTTTAGCATTTCAAGCTCATATTTGGGTGATCAGTCAGTCAGATAAACTGTAATTTGTCTCAATAGTGAGGTCATTTTGGTTTTCTCTGATAACAAATGACAAGAACCAACTAAACAAAGCGAACTAACTTGATCTGGTACGGGTAGATCATCTTCCTTTGCATTCTTTCATTAATTTTGATATTGTTGATCTTTTGTTCCTTCAGATGAATTTTGTTACTATTTTTCTAGGTCTACAAACTTATTTTTGGTGTTAGATTGGTCTGGAACTTAATAACTAATTTAATTTAGGTAGAATTGTCACTTTTATTATATTAGCTTGACCTACCCATGAACAATTGACATTTTTCCAAGTGTTTAGATATGACTTTGTGTGAGTGTATTTTGTTACATTCACATAGTTTCTGAGGTTTCTTGTGGGAGATAGATTCCCAAGTACTTTGTTGCTACAGTTATTATAGATGGAATTTTTCTTTCTATCTCTATCTTATATGGGTTTATTTTATATCCTGCTATTTTGCTGAAGTTAGACATTTTTTAAAGTAGTTCTTAAGTTGATTTTCTAGGGTTCTCTATGCTTATCATTGTCTCATCTGCAAAGAGTGAGAGTTTTGTTTCCTCATAGCCCAATCTAATTCCTTCAATACCTTTTTTCTCTTATTGCTAAAACTAGAACTCCTAATAAAATATTGAATAATAATGGTGATAATGGGCATGCTTCTAGTTTATCCCTATTACATATAATGCTTGCTTATGGTTTTGGTTATACACCATTTTAAGGAAAACTTCATTTATTCTTATGTTCTCTAAGTGTTTTTAAAGGATCAGGTGCCATATTTTGTCAAAGGAACTCTCAGCATCTGTTGAGATGAATCATGTGATTTCTGTTAATTTTGTTATCAATATAGTAAATTATACTGATTGCTTTCCTATTTTTTTTTTTTAGTTTTTTCAAGGCAATGAGGTTAAGTGGCTTGCCCAAGGCCACACAGCTAGGTAATTATTAAGTGTCTGAGGCCAGATTTGAACTCAGGTACTCCTGACTCCAGGGCCAGTACTCTATCCACTGTGCCACCTAGGTGCCCCTGCTTTCCTAATTTTGAACTATCCCTGCATACCTGGTATAAATCCTATCTGAACATGTATCCTAGATGGAACTTTCTATAATCTCTTTCCTAAAATCAATATTCATTAGGAAAATTAGCCTATATTTTTGTCAGTCTTGATTCTTTCTGGTTATCAGCACCATGTTGGTATCATAAATAGAATTTGATAGAAACCCCTTCTTCACCTGTTTTTTCAAATAGTTTATATGGAAATGGAATTAATTGTTTTTTAAATGTTTGATAGAATTCACTTGTAAATCCATCTGATCTTGAAGAGATTTTTGCTTAGGGAGTTTACTGATGCCTTATTGAATTTCCTTTGTTTTTTTGAAATGGGGTTATTTAAGTACTTTATATCCTCTTCTGTTAATCTGCTTTTGAACTGTCAGATTTGTCAGCAAATACTTCAGCAAAATAGCTCTGAACCATTACTCTAATTTCCTCCATTGCTGATGAGTTCACCCTTTTCATTTTTAATACTGGTATTTTGGTTTTCTTCTTTCTTTTTTTAAAATCAGATTAACCAAAGGTTTATTTCTTTTTATTGGTCTTTTGATAAAACAAATTCTAAGTTTTACTTATTAGTTCAATAGTTTTCTTAGTTTCAATTTTATTAATTTCTCCTTTGATTCTTAGAATTACTAATTTGGTATTTAATTGGGTATTTTCAATTTGTTCTTTTTCTAGGTTTTTTTTTTTTTTTTGGTTGTATATCCAATTTCTTGATCTTGTCTTTTACGTAAGAATTTAGAGAATTTTTAAATTTCCCCTAAGAACTGTTTTTGGCTGCAACCCACAGATTTTGGTATGATGTCTCATCATTTTCATTGTCTTGGATGAAATTGTTGATTATTTCTTTGATTTGTTGTTTGATCTGGTCAATCTTTAAAATTAGACTATTTAGTTTTCAATTATTTTTCATTTATCTTTCCATAAGCCCTTTATTATATGTAATTTTTATTATATCATGATTTGAAAAGGATGTATTTAAAATTTCTGCTTTTCTGCATTTGATTTTGAGATCTTTATGCCCTAATACATGGTCAATTTTTGTGTTGATGCCATGTACTTCAGAGAAGAAGGGTATATTCCTTTCTTTCCTCATCAATTTTCTCCAGAGGTCTATTATAGCTAACTTTTCTAACATTCTATTCACCTTCTTAACTTCTTTCTTTTTTGTTTTGTGTTCAGATTCACCTCACTCTGTGGGAAGGATATTGTGGTCCCCCACAAAGTACCCCAGACTTTGCAGTCTGTCTTCCTGTAACTCTTTTAGCTTTTCCTCTAAGAATTTAGTTGCTATACCACTTCATGCATATATTTTTCATATTGGTATTATTTCATTGCCTTTTAGGAAGATGTAATTTCCTTTTTTTATCCCTTTTAATTAGATCTATTTTTGCTTTGTCTATGATCAGGATTGCTACCCTCCTTTATTTACTTCAGCTGAAGTATAATATATTCTGCTCCAACCTTATATATTTTCCCTATTTGTATCTCACTGCTTCAAATATTATATGATTCTTATTTTTAATCTACTTTGCTATCTGCTTTTGTTCTATAGGAGAGTTCAAACCATTCACATTTACAATTATGATCCCAACTCCATCCCAACTTCCTCATTTGATCTTTTCTTTCTTCTTTCTCCTTTTCCCTTCTAACAAATGTTATGCTTCTGATGACTTCCTCCCTCAACCTACCTTCTTTTCTATCAGTTCCCTTTCCTTTTTTCTTCCTTTCCCTTGCTATTTTTATATTAATTTTTACTTTTCTCCTCCCTTTTATCAGCCTCATGTTCTCTTTTCTTTCTTTTTTTCTTTCCTACTCCCCTGCAGGGTAGGATACATTTTAAACACAATTAGGAATGTATGTTATACTTTCTTGGAGCCAAATTTGATGAGAGCAAGATTTGCACAGTGCTCATTCCTTCTGTTTTTACCCTCTGTTATAATATGTGCTTTGTGCCTCTTCATGGGGTATTACTTATCTTCTAATGCCTCTGCCTTCTTCCAGGATAATCCTTGTTTCATGTCAATTGTTTTATATGTGGAGTTGGGAGGATCTGAGTTCAAATCTAACCCCATACACTTAATTACTTGGGGTAAGTCATTTAACCCCATTGTCTTGCAAAAACCCACACAAAAAAAGAAAATACAGCTCTCAAAAGTCATAAGTATCATCATATCAACACAAATGTATATCCACATCCTCTGTCCATGCATACTCCCTCCAAATGTCCCAATATAAATACAACCCTCAAGAGCAAAAATATTATCATAATGTAATCACTCTATACCTACACTCACATCATCTGTTTAGGTATGTTCCTTTCAACTGTCCTAAAAGGAATATAATTTTTGAGAATTACAAGTATTGTCTTCCCATGTATGAATGTACACAGTTTATTCTTATTGACTAATTTTTTCCCTTTCTTTTACCTTTTAAACACATCTTTTGAGTCTTGTATATCAAGGTAAAATTTTATGTTCAGTTCTGGCTTTTTTAATCAGTTAAGTTTGAAAGTCCCCCATTTTTTTTTGGAAGTTCAGCTTTTTTCCTGAAAGAATATGCTGAAGTGTTGATTTTTGGTTGTGATCCAAGATCCTTACCCTCCAGAATATCATATTCCAGGACCTCTCATTCATTAATGTTGAACCTGATAAGTCCTGCATAATCGTGACTTGCTCCTTTGCTAAATTTAAATCATTCCTTTTTGGTTGATTTTCCTGCTTTAACTGAGATAGCTCAAATTTGGCTATAACAATCCTTGGAGTTTTTATTTTAGTATCTCTTTCTGGAGGTGTTAAATTCTTTCAAGGACTATTTGGTCTTCTTCTGAGATATTAGGGCAGATTTCTATGATAATTTTCTGGCTCATTTTTTTGGTCATGACTTTCATGTAGATCTATAACTCATAAAACATCTCTCCTGGATCTCTTTCCTAGGTTGGTTGTTTTTCCTAAGAGATATTTTACATTTTTTTTCTGTTTTTTTTTCAGTTTTCTTTTTGTTTAATCTGATAGAATTTTGGTGTCACATAAAGTCATTAATTTCCATTTGTCAAATTCTAGTTTTTAGGGTTTTATTTTCTTCAGTTAGTTAGTCTTCAGTTAGTTAGGTTTTCCTTTTCCAGTTGGCTAATTTTACTTTCAAATATATTGTTTTCTTCAGGCAATTTTTACATTTTTCCTGTATGACTCATTATTTTTATTCTTTCTTTTTTTGGTTTTAAAATGCTTTTTGAACTCTCAAAAGTTCTTTTTGGATTTTAGACCAATTCATAAATCCCTTTGAGGCTTCACATTAGGTATTTTATCACTGCTTCCTCTTTTGAGATTGCATTTGTATCATCCCTAGCAGAGTAGTAGCTTTCTGTGATTAGTGCTCTTCCTGTTTTATTTTGTTTTGTTTTTGTTCATTTTGATAGTTGAACTCTATACCTAGGACTTGGGGAGTATAGTCCCAAGCTTTTTGTGCTGGGACCTGGGAATTTCTGCTCTGGTATCTCAAGTGTTCAGGATTTGTTCCCTGTGTTAGGACAGTTCAACCCGGTCCCACCTGCTACAGCAATGCTCTTGGCTCAAACTTAGCCTTCTGAGCTGGAGATAGGACCTTCACCGCTGACCTGCTGTACCACTGACTGCTGAATCAGTACCTGAGCTGCACTTGTGGCTAAGAACCTCCCTTTCTCTAGACTATACTTCCTCTTTCCACACATGAGATAGATCTTTTCTGAAGTTCCTCCAAGTTATCCTGAATTGAGAAATTGTTACACTCTCCTTTTTTGTGGATTCTGTCACTTTAAGATCTGTTTAGAGGTTTCACTTAAAGTTATTTCAGGAAAAGCTCCAGGGGCTTCCTAGTTTCATGCTTCATCTTAGCTCTGTATAGGAAGTCTTGTGCAAAATCTTTTAATTCATTCAATCTAATAAAAAATGTGCATTTTACCTCCTGTGATCCCCTCCATCTCTTGTTTGATCATAACATTTTCTCTTATCCATAAATCTGATCCATAATTTTTCCAATGGTTCCACAATTTCCTTATTACCCATTATGTCTATATCAGTACCCATCTTTAACTTACCTTGCAATACCATGAGAAATGTGGGTCTATTCCTACTTCTTTCTGATTATTGTCTACTTTTCCCAGAAATTTTTTCTACAATCAATAGGTTGCTGTGTTCATTTGTTTTTTCCTATATATGAGCTTACAGTTCACTATATTTCATCAGACTCAGCTATGATTTTCACATTCAATCCTGGTAATCTCATGGTTTTATGTGCTGGCCAAAATGAACATAAACTACATACCTACTCCTCCTCTGGAAATCATAATAGCATAATAAAATTAATACTTCCATTGATTCTAGAAAGGATATTTCAATCATCTCCTCTGTAACTCTACTCATTATCCCTATGACTTCCCAGAAGAAAACTGCCCCCCCCCGAAACCATTTGCCTGGGGATTGTACTTCCTTATTAAAATGTAAGTTGCTTGAGGGTGGGGATTATCTTATTTTTATACCTGTATGCCCAGTTACAACTGTTTAATAAATGTATTTCATTCACCCATCCATACATCCGTAAATCTAATTTTCTATTTTTTTAAAATTAGGATCAAATGGCTTTGATGATTATTGCTTTAAAATAATATTTTAAGTATCAAGTGGCAAATATATAAGAATAAAAAATAATTCAATAATATTGTATTCAGTAAACTTGAAGACATAAACTTGAGAAATTCCATATTATAATAAAAACTACTGTGAAAACTGGAAGATAGTTTGAAATTAATTAGATTTATAAAAATACTTGATACTACCACATACCACTTAAATTCAAAGTGGATATAGGACTGCTTTTATTTTAAAAATTTAGAAGAACATGAGATCTCTCAAATAAATGGCTGGGGGAGAATTTTTAAACATTGAAAGAAATATAAGTAATTTCAGAAGTTAAATGTGTAATTTTAATTAAATAACATTGAAAATTGTTTGCATAAACAAAATAAATGCAAGTAAGAAAATATTTGATGAGAGGGAAAATTTTCATTTAGGTAAAAAAAAACTTTGCATCAGATATTTCTGTTTAGGATCTGATATCCAAGATAAGTGGATAGTACAATTCCAAGAACTCTGCCCAATTGACAACTGGTCAAAGAATATGAACAAACAGTTCTCAAAGGAATTTCAAACTATTGGTTTTTTTCAAGGCAATGGGGTTAAGTGGCTTGCCCAAGGTCACACAACTAAATTAGTATTAAGTGTCTGAGGCTGCATTTGAACTCAGACCTTCCTGACTCTAGGGCTAGTACTCTATCCACTGTATCACCTAGCTGCCCCAAATTGCAAACTATTAACAACCACAGCTAAGAATGTTCAAAAACACAAAATAAAGATATAAATCAAAAAAATTTTGAAGTTCTACTTCACACTAAGCAATATGGCAAAGATGACAAAAGATGGGATTAGTAAATGTTGGAGTACCTGTGGAAAGATAAAACATGAATAAACTATTGAGGTGGTGACTTAGTCCAACCAACCATTCTAGAAAGAAATTTGGAATTATAAGTAAAAATTACTAATACATACATACTTAATCTAGGGATACTAATGCAAGACATAAAACTCAAGAAACTCAGGCAGCAAGACCTATCATAAAACAAAATGTTCATAACAGAACTTTTTTTTTTAATTGCGGGTTACAGAACAGCTAAAACTATAAGTGAAGATATTTGGGAAACATGCTATAATGAATCCAGAGAAACACTGGAAAGATATGAGTTGAAATATAATGAAGTAGTAGTATCAGAAAAAATGTTCACAGTGATTATAACAATATAAATGGAGAGAACAAAAAAACTACAAATTGATCATTGTCTATTTCTAATGATAAGCTTGGTCTCAGATTGGAGCTGAGAAAACACACCTCCCTTCTTTGGACATATGTGTGTGTGTGTGTGTGTGTGTGTGTGTGTGTGTGTGTGTGTGTGTTGAAGTGGAGGGGTGATTTATAAGCACAGTTGATATGTTGGATTTTTTTAACCACTCTTGCTTATCTTTCCATTTAAATCCTTATTAGAGACTACTTACTGAAAAAGAAAAGGGTAAGGAAAATTTTACAATGATGTAAAAACAAAATATATTAAAAATAGATTTAAAAATTAAAAAAGTGGTCACAACATTCTCAAACTTTTCTTGGTGTCTTGGTCTTTGAACTTAACAGATTCTATGTTGTATTAAAGTAACTTGTATACATCTTGTTTTCCTTACTCTCTCCTTTCCCCCACCCCCATTGCTGACCCAACTTAGATTGAGAGGAGTCTGGTTTAATTCATCTTTATATTCTCAGGGAGTAGCACAGAGTAGACCATTTAGTAGATATTGGTTGGACTTAATTGAATGCTTATTTTGTCTGCCTGAGAGATTTGCGAAGAGACTCAAATAAGATATTGAAAACTCTCTGTAAAGCATAAATCCCCTTTATAAATGTAAGTGCTCTCTTTTTGTGACATATAAAGTTTATGATATTAAATCTACTTCAGTAACTTCTGACCTTAACATTATTTGATATGATATCTTCATATAGTAAAGAACTAATTACTTTGATATTTAACTTATCTACCCATAATATTTAACCTATATTACAAATATTTTGAGATTTTCCAGGATGGCAGTAGGGAATGGGAAGAAGCAATAGTTATTAAAATAATCAATTGTGTAGTACAAAGAACATCAATTCAGACCTAATTCAAATCTGACCCCTTCAATTTACTACCAGATGACATTAAGCAAATCAACTTCCCTGGGCCTCAGTTTTCTCATCTATAAAGTTAAAACATTTGACTTCTGAAGTAATATCCAGCTCTAGGTCACAGTCCTAAGATCTTAAATATTGCACTTTTAAGACAAAGTTGATGACCTTGTAAAGAAATAGACTGCATTACATTTACTTTAATGCCTTGCTTTTAAAGATCCCAAGCTGGTTCCTGACAAAAGTCCAATTTACTCTTCTTTTGGAAATTTGGTACAATTGAGGAGCTTGGACTACCACCATCTCTATGGAATTAATGCTAAAGGTGAACTAAAGGACTTTGAAGAGATAGGTGTTTACTGTAATTAAACTGGACCATATTTCCAATAATAATTCATATTTAAGAAGTAGTATCAGAATTATCATTAAGGAAATGGAAAAAGAGGTGGAACAGTCACATAGCAAGAGCAAAGTATAACAAAAAGACAGTTAAAGAAATTAACTAGTACCCACAAAAATCTAAAATTATCACAAAAGATAACTATGACAATTTGGTGAGATCCTTTATGGGTCTATTGGATACTATTGAGAAGAATCACATTGGATAGAAAGTCTCAGAAGTGATACAATCTGTACTGATATAGTACTTTATTGATAAAATCACTAATCTATTGAAAGCAGTTAACATTTGGCTCGTTATGAATATAGTAATACTACTATAAAATACCATTTTACTTGTACAAAATATTTATTTTTCTATTATTTTTAATTCATTTCAATTCATCAAATAATTTGAAAGCATTCAATCTGTACTTGAATCTATACTAAGAGATGTATGTAAAAATATGACAAATCTCTTAGGGAGCCCAGAACCTAATTATGGAGAAAAGAATGAAGAAACCTCTAATTGTCAGAAGTACATATCCCTCAGGACCCCAATGAATTCAGATTATTTTGGAGCTCGGTGATGACAGTTAGATAATAATCAGAAGTTGAGTTCTTAATCACACTGCCTAGAGTAATCATCTTAGTCCAGTAAAAGTTAGAATTTTTTTTGGTTTACATTTAAAAAATATTTTTAAAAACTTATTTTTTAACATTCTTTTTTAAATTTTGATTTTTTGAATTCTTTCCCTGTCTCCTAACCAAGTAGAAGGTAAGAAGTGTGATATTGATTTTATATGTGAAATCATGAAAAACATTTTGCTACATGAGCCATGGTGCCAAAAAAATAAAGAAAATTTTAAAACTATGCTTCAATCTGTACTCATACTCCATCAGTTCTTTCTCTTGAGGTGACTAGTGCTTTGTATTGTAAGTCCTTCAGAATTGTCTTTTATTACTGTGTTCTTTTGTTGTTCTGTTGTTTCAGTCATGTCTGACATTTTATGATCCTATTTGGGGGTTTTCTTGGTAAAGATATTGAGAGTGGTTTGCCATTTCTGCCTCCAGCTCATTATATACATAAAGAAATTGAGGCAAATTGAGTTGAGTGACTTGCCCAAAGTTACACAACTAGTAAGTATCTGAAGCTAGATTTAAACTCAAATCAAATTTGGCACTCTATTCATTTAGCTATCTAGCTTCAGTGTAACTAATTCACAGACAATTACTATATAATATTGTCCTTACTGTGTACAATGTTCTCCTGACTCTGCTCACTTCACTTTGTATCAGTTCATATAAATCTTTTCAGCTCTTTCTGAAACTGTTCTGATTATCATTTCTAATACCACAATAGAAATCCTTCACAATCATATGCCACAATTTGTTCAGCTATTGCCCAATTGATGAGTATTCCCTTGATTTCTAAATTTTTGCCACCACAAAGTTGCTATAAATATTTTTGTACATTTAGGTCCTTTTCCTTTTTTTTTTATTTCTTTGGGATATAGACCCAGCAGTGGTATTGGGTCAATCAAAATGTATGCAGTTTTATAGCCTTTGGGGCATAGTTCCAAACTGTTCTCCAGAATGGTTGTATCAGGATACAATTCCATCAATAGAATATTAATGTTATAATTTTCCAACATATCTTCCAACAGCTATTATTTTCCTTTTCTGTCATATTAGCCAATCTTACAGGTATGAGGTAGTAACAGCAGTTTTAA
Source organism: Macrotis lagotis (assembly GCF_037893015.1). NCBI lineage: Eukaryota > Metazoa > Chordata > Mammalia > Peramelemorphia > Peramelidae > Macrotis > Macrotis lagotis. The sequence goes on along the minus strand of NC_133666.1, from coordinate 138,804,190 downwards.
TTTGCACTTTTCTAATCTATAATGATATAGAGCATTTTTATATGTCTAGATAACTTTGATTTCTTTTGAAACTTATATGTTTATATTATTTGACCATTAATCAGTTGGAGAATGACATGTTTTTATAGATTTTATTCAATTCTCTTTTTATTTGATAGATAAGGCCTTTATTAAAGAAACTTGATGGAAATTTCTTTCCAGTTTTCCACATGCCTTATTGTCTTTGCTACATTGTTGGGATTTTTTGTGCAAAGGCTTTTAAATTTGAAGTAATGAAAATTATTAATGTTACTTCCTGTGGTCCTTTCTCTTCTTTGGCTTTAAATTCTTTCCTTATCCATAGATCTGACAGGCAAAATTTTCCATGCTCCTTTAATTTTCTTAAGATGAATTGCTGGTGGAGTTGTGAAGTGATTCAACCATTCTGGAGAGCAATACAGAACTATGTCCAAAGAGCAATAAAAGTATTCATACTTTTTAACCCAGAAATTCAATTCTAAGTCTATATCTAGGAGAAATCATAAAAAATGGGAAATGTACATCATGTTTCAAAATATTCATAGCAGCTCTTTTTTGTAGTGGAAAAGAGTTGGAAATCGAGGGGATGCTCATCAACTGGGGAATGGTTAAACAAGTTTTTGTACATGAATGTTATAGAATACTATTATTCTATAAGAAACAATAAAGGATTGGACTCAAGAGAAGCATGGAAGGAATTACAGATTCTGATGCTGAACGAAGAAAGCAGAAACAAGAGAACAATGTACACATTAACAACAACATTGTGAAATCAACCCTGATGGTAGGAGTTCCTTTCACAGTTCAAAGAGCTAGGACACCCCTATTAGACCAGCTATGGACAATGCTATCCCCATTCAGAGGAAGAAAAAAAACCAGAAAGTCCTTCAGAATCTGAGTAACCCTACATTCACTTTTTTTTTTAGTTTTTACAAGGCAGTGGGGTTAAGTAACTTGCCCAAGGTCACACAGCTAAGTAATTATTAAGTATCTGAACATTCACTTTAAAAAATATATTTTCTGTTTTTTCCCTTAATCCTAATTTCTCATACCAAAAATGACTTATCTGTAAACATGTTTAACACATATGTATATGTATATGTATAGTATTAACCTGATTGTCACTGAGGGGAGGGGTGAGTGGGAAGGGAAGTTGGAAGGAAATTTGGTAACAGAATAATTTGCTTATGATAACACCCTTTATTTCTAAATCATTTACCCATTTTGGTACCTGTATATGGTGTGAAATATTGATCTGCATCTAACTTCTGTCAAACTGCTTTCTAGTATTTGTCCAATGGTGAATTCTTTTCCCAAAAGAATGGATTTGAGGGTTTATCAAACATTTGCTTACTATAATCATTTACTAATATCTTTTCTATTCCCCTCATCTATCCCTCTATTTCTTAGCCAGTATGAGATTGTTTTGATGATGACCATTTTGTACTATAGTTTGAAATCTGGTAAAGCTTGACCATTCCTCAATGATAATAACTCAGATGGAGGATTGGGGGCAATGAAGTAAAAAAGAATTCTGTAGTTCTCATGACAATGGGCCCACCTACATGGCAATTCCAATAAGTAGATAAAAACAAAAGAAAAAATTGCTCAGAATCTCTCTTTCTTCAAACCTGAAAACTTCAGTTTCACAGTTGTAAAAGTGAAAATAATAGAATGAGTTATGGTATATTTTTTCCTTTCTTAAATAAACCAGATATCTGGCAGAACCTAATTTAGAGATTTGACAAAGGCAAAGTCAAATATTTCCCTTTTCCTTTTCATAGTAATGCCATTTCAAAAAAAAAATGTTTCACAGACAACACATGCCATAATTATTCTCTTTGTATATGTTAAGAAATGAATCATGGAATGCCCTAAGAATACTGACACAAAAATTTTTTAAAATAACTTTAAAAATCATCCCATCTATTCTACGAATATCTAAACAAGAGCTTCATGGAGAAATATATAATCAACTGCTTGGCTGATGTTGGAAAAAGGACTTTAGGAAAGTGAGATGCATAAATCTACTGAATTTATGATAGGCACCAATCAATTATTTTTATGACTAAAATTCATAATGCTATAACTCTTTTGGCAGAGAATTCAATTTAATAAAGTAGGACAGCCTTGGACCTTAACCTCAAGGGGTCTTAGAAGAACTAGGCCCTTGTATTAAGGTGTGTGTGTTTCTCTGGAAAGTCCTAAGGCATAGAGATGGAAGGCAGAATTAGAGAGAGTATGGAACATGCTATGCTTTTTCATTCTTAATTAGCAATAAATATGTTGCTAGTTTTAAGTGATAGCAACAAAGCCATGAAGGTAAGTGGCTTTGGTTATTTAATTCATCAGGTACAATACACATTCTAAAACCATTCCTGATTTAAGGTACAGAGAGAAGTAAATTAAATTTTATGAAAGCTTTGACTTTTAACATTATAGGTAAAATATTAAAGTGTCCTGAAGATAATTTATGATATAACTTATTTTACTTGGATCATTCAACCCAAATGGTGGGAAATAAGAAAAACAGCAAACAAAACCCTCATATTTAAAAATGGAAATCATGGGAGATATTGCTAATAAAAATTTCCACATTTTTAGGGTATTTATTTTTTCATTTAAAATGCTCTATATTGCTCCAAACATTAAATCTCTGAAGTATAGCTGGCAAGCTATTCTACCTAAGAAAAGTCCCTGAATATAAAGTACAATGTGTGAGGTAAAATTTTTCTCTTTCAGTAGAAATATATTGGAATAGCAAACAGAAAGCATGTGAATCCAGAGAGTTCTATGCAAGGCATAACATTCATAAAAGTCATACAGGCATATATACAATAAAATATTCATAGCTACACTTTTTGTGATAGTAAAGAAAAGAACAAAACCCAGACTGAAGACTATGTAAATACAATTAACAAATTTAGCCCTTGGGAGAAACTGAGGATTGGGGTTTATATTGGGATTTATAAGAATGAAATATTCCATATACTGTCAATCACAGTTGATATATTGGATGGTTTATTGAAGCACTCTTTTTTAATCTTTACATTTATATGTATAATATATATTATATTCCTATAAATATAAGCATAAACTTATATGTAATATAATATATAAATAGACATATTATATTATCTTTCCATTTAATAATAGTAGCACCTAAGCCATGAAAGCTAATAGGTATAGTATTAACATGTATAATTAATATTTAATTGTTGCACGTTTTGTATCCTCCATACTTCTATAAATAATGTAAATCTTTGACATAAAACTGAGGATATAAATACCTAACTTTAAATGGAGAATAACAGGATTAGAGATCCATATATACATTTGCACACTTGTAAAACTTCTAATGATATTAGAGAATTATTACATTTTGTAAAATTATATTTGATATGATCTTACCATAACTAAAGCATTGTTTGATCAGAACTCATCTTGTAGACACAAAGGGAAAACTGAGGTAACATTTCATGCAATATAAACAAAAGTAAATATTTTGGCCTTGTTCTTCACTAAATTTTGCCAATAAAAAATTGATCTCTGAGCAAAAATTGCTGGAAATGAATTAACCCTTTAGGAAATCATTTAGTAAATGACCTCCAGACATTAAGTGATGCCCAATAAAAAACTTACCCTCTAGAGAGGAAAATAGTTTATCAATGAAAAATTAGGATGAATATTTGTTGCAGAGGCTGCAAAATAATTGGCATTGGACTTTTTCCCCTTAGAAAAGAACTGAAGCCTCATTACCAAAAAGAAAATGATGAATATTGTCTTATAATTTAGTTTGTTAAATTTTCATCATTTCTAATTTTCTTAAATTTTTTACCAAAAATATATTTTCCACTTTGATAATCTGAGTGGAAGATCATGCTCAATACTTCTTTCAGATTCTTTTGGGGTGTTTTTACAAATAGATCCCTTAAGCATAGAAAGTATAGGCATACATCCCATGGGATGAATTGAAGTATATGCAAAGATCAACTTGCTTGAAAATTATCACCATTTCTGAATAATTGTTATTCAATAATTTGGATAATTATAAGAGAAAGACCTGGGAAAAATGAAAATTTATTGCATATGGTATGAAGAAGAATTTTAAAAAAACAGATGGAAAATATGGGAAATGGTATTAGTACAGAAAGGACAAACAGTTATTTTATTTTTGATCAAGTTGCTTTCGAGTAAGCAAAAAAATGCAGAAGAGCCCAGGTTGGAATATGCAACTCAGGAATACTAGAAATGCAATTTGTCCAAAGGAAGGTGACCAAGATTATAAATTAACTGGAAGCCATATAATGTGAGTAATGTTTGAGGACTTTTAGCAAAGAGAGGATTTGGAAAAAATGACAGTTGTCTTGAATTAATTGAAGAACTGTCACATGAAAGAGGGATTAGAAGTACTTTTACATTGCATCAGGGCATAGTAGAAACAGGAAGACTGAATGTTACAGGAAGGCAGATTATTGATCAATATAAGAAATAACTTACTAAGAAAAAGAGCGCTCTAAAAACAAAACATGTTATCTTGTTAGGTGGTTGAGTGCCCTAGGATAAGAAGAATTCAAGGAAATAACAATTTTAGAGCTAGTACAATATTTGAAGTCATCAAATATGATGATTAAAATTTTATAAAAAAAGAATCTTTTGGAGCAGCTAGGTGGCAAAGTGGATAGATCACCAGCCCTGGAGTCAGGAGAACCTGAATTCAAATCCGATCTCAGACACTTAATATTACCTAACTGTGTGACCTTGGGCAAGTTACTTAACCCCACTGCCTAGCAAAGACAACAGCAACAAAAAAGAATCTTTTATTTTTACATCACCAACATTTCCCAATAAATCCATTGTTTCCCCTTTCTCAGAAAACAAACTCCTCAAACAAAAAATTTAAAAAAGATTTTTTAAAAATTCTAAAACTAATATGAATTTAAAAAACAACATTATATTATTACTTTCATATGCTATTATCTTCCAACTTGCTGGTTATAAGTTGAAATCTCAAAGTTGTTTTGTTTTGTATTTCTTTTATAATTAGTAGTTTTGAGCAATTTTTCATATGCCAACCCTTCATATTAGAGAGGAGGTAACTGAGACACACAGAAGCTGTATCTTTTCTAAGATCATCTTGGTAGAGAGTGGGACACAGGTGAGACAAAAACTTCTTAATTTCTGGTCCAGTGACATATCTATTATTGCCTTATATGTGGTTGTCTATATATCTATCATTCTTTTAGGTAGGCTTTGGACAGTGTGATCTCTAGGGTACCTGCCCATTCTATGATTCCATATTATGATTATATGTGGTGGGATGATTCTTGCAAGATGAGATGACCTCTATGGTTCCTTTTTAATGTGAGGTTCTATGTTCATGTCTCCCCAGTTCCATTTACACTAAATCATGCTGCTAGTAGAGTACCTGATATGAAGCAATATTGAACATAACTGAATTTCTTTATCTTGACAATACTGCACAATATAAACTACATGAATAATGACCAGAGCCATATTGTTACTTATCCAGATTAAGACTACAGCTGGCATTAGTATAGGCTTAGGGACATCCCCCCCCCTTCTAATCATGATTCCCTCGGGAGGTATAATAAAAAGAGGAAAAGACTAGAAATCAGATGACTAGAACTGTATTCTCAGCTCTGACACTGAATAGCTATGTAACCTTGTATAAATGAGGTGGGTGGACTAGATAACTACTGAAGTTCCTTCCAGTAATTTTAACATTCTGTGAAATACTAAGCCAGCTGCTTCCTATAAGTAAAGATGTTTAACTGGACCACCAACTGATACTGTTAAGTATCTGATTCTTGATTATCTGGCCTCTAACTAAAAAGTTTGCAAAAAGAATACACAACATTGATTCTTAAAGTTCATGTCAGAATTTTGATTTAAAAAAACAATTTTAATATCTGTATGATACTATTCAGAGTTCAACAGTATTTTCAAGGACCTTAATTGAGCAATATATCTCAAGAGTTATACACCCAATGTGAAACTGATCATTTCAATTACATTAAATTAAAAGGGTTTTGAACAAATAAAACAAATATTGCAAGGATCAGAAGAAAATTAAAAAACTGGGGGAAATTTTTATATACAGCTTCTCTGAGAAAGGTCTCATATCTCAAATATATAAAGAATTTTGTAAAATCCATTGGACTATGAATCATTGATAAATGATAAAAGGATATGAACAAGAATTTTCAGGTGAAGAAATCAAAACAATTTATAATCATATAAAAGGATCTAAATCATTATTGATTAGAAAACTGAAAATTAAAGCAAACTTGAGATTTCATTTTATACCCAACAAATTGGCAAAAAAGAGGAAAGCGACAAATGTTGGAAGGGATGTGGAAAAATTGGGCCACAATTTATTGCTAATGAAATTGTGAATGAAACCAATCATTATAGAGAGCAATCTGGAATTATTCCAAAGAGTTTTTGAAGTTCTATACCCCTTGACCAGCAATACCATTATTAGATGAATTCCCAAAGATAATTAGGGAAAAATGAAAAGAACCTATATATTCTAAAATCTTTATAGCAGCTCTCTTTGTAGAGGCAAAGAACTTGAAAATGGGGGATGCTTGTCAATTGGAGAATGGCTAAACAAGTTGTGCTATCTGATTGTGATTGAATATTACTGTGCTGTAGCAAATGAGTTCTATGATCTTAGAAAACCACAAGATAATGAAGAGCAAAATAAGCAGAACCAAGAGAACATTGTAAATGGTTTCAAAAACAGCTTTAAGTGAATAAGTCATTTTGACTATTATATATACCCAAATTATAAAAAACAAATGGAGGAAGACATTATATGCATACAGAGAAAGAACTGATAAAATAGAAGTATTGTATCATGATTTTACTTACATACATAGATATATTTTATATCTATCTATGTATATATATATATATATATATATGTACATCTATATATACATACACATACACATTTATTTGTGTCTTATGATAGTCATCTCTAGGATGGGGATTTGGGGAACAGAGAGAAAAAAGAAAAAAAGTAATTTACATGACATGTTTTAAAAGAATAGAAAGTTATACATAATAAAGTTGTAGTTTCATGTGTAATCTTTTTTATTATACTATATTATGGAAAACTCTTATTCCATCAATTAAAATAAAATAGATAAATTTTAATAAAGATTATCTAGATTTTGAAGAACTTAATTTTTTTAAAAATTCTGTTTTCAATGCTAATAGACTCAGAAATCTCTGAGTGCCTACTATGCATTTTAGTGGGCTGTCAAGGACAGTAGAAAGTGGGATTCTGCACGATATTCACAGTATCACAGATCCATTTAGCTTTGCTCTCCAAATTAATAGCAACAAAAATCGTGCTATTCCCTCATTCCCACTTTAAAAATTCAAATGATTGTTCTTATGTATATATTTTTTCCTAAATCAGACCACAGATTCATTTTCTCAAATAATAAAAAAATTTGAACTCTACTCAAATTACATAGACTATGTAAAAAAAAAAAGATTAGTCAAAAATGGGAAAAACCTTTTACATTCTGCATCAATAGCTTTTTAATTGTAAAACACTGGTTGCTCACAATATATATGCACAAAACATTCTTTTCCTCATAATTTCTGTACCTGAGTAGAATACAAAAATGGAAGTAACTTCTCTACAAATACTGATAATCCCAAATTAGATCTGCACTAAAATTCCAAGGTTTCATTCATGTATAATTAATCAAAGTCATTTCCACTGTGGTTAAATTACCATTGTTTCTGAAGATATAGTGGACAAAATGCTATTATCATGGAATTTTACCAAATGAACAAAGACTAGAGTTACAATCTGTTAATTCATCACCATTGATTCATTCCATAATGTGTTCTTTAGACTGCTTTATAACATAAAATCAAAACAAAAAAACTCACTTTTTTGAAATCTAGAATATGTGTTAAAGTAATTAGCCAATGGAACCTATCCATAGACATGCTTCAGTCTAATTTCAGTATTCCTTTGAAGAAAAGCTATTTCCAACAGTATCCAGGATGCCAGGGACCAGATTGTAGGATGTGACAATGTTATGAAAACAACATCAGATAAGTGACAGCTTGTTCTCACTATGAACAAGGAATTATTTCCACAGTTTGTACAACAAATAACTGAATGAAGACAACCTGCAGGATGATGATTTACTCATATCAAATCGAATCTGTGTGAGAGTCAGTCACAGGCTAGGTACCCATTATTCACTGATGAAAGGAGGGGAGCAAAAATCAACCTTTCACCATTCATTTAAATAAAATACATCTAATGCCTTTCTGGCAAGGGAGCCTCCATTTAGTGGCATAGTATAATAAAAATCTGTTCTTTGTAAGTCTTTCTATTCCCCCTAAGTTAAGGTAGCAGGGGCTGAAAAGTTTTTGTCACCTATTTTGCACACCAATTGGAGAGAGGAAAGTAAATGCGATGGTATACACCAATTCACATCTCAATCAATCATTTCCTAGGAACTGCATTTACTGAATCCATTTTAACTTACAGATGTTGAAGGAAATACAAAGTTGAAGATACATAGCTTCTCTTCTCACTATGCTTATAGGGTACCTTAGAAGGAAAGATGAAAGATGTATACATAAACCATAGAAGGTGGTAAATGAATATGGTCTAAAAGACCTTTATTCTTTGCGAATTCAGAAGATCAGATTATGGAGGGATTGCCAAGCACTACAGTTGAGAGGAACAAAAGTCAGAAAGTGCAGGCTTCCATTTTAACTGGAAATTATGAAATAAGGCATGTTGGAACTACACTTTTCAGGGATGTGAGGAATTTCCAGAGCTTGTGTGTTAGGATTTCCCTGTCTCTCTTGCCCACCATGAGAGAGGTGTACCATTTTGTTAAGATATCTTAATAAAAATCATTTTAATCACTCTGAACTAATAAGTATTCTCGAGTCATTTACAACAAGGGCTTTCAGCGACAAGGTAAGGGATTTCAATTTCATTTCATAATGAGAAATGTTTTGTTGAAGGGAAGTGACATGATAGGACATGGATATTTGAAAGATTAATATGGAAATTATGTATGATTTTGAATGTGGTAGAGAAGAGACTGGGATACAGAAGTAGAATCTGATTAAGAAACTATCACAACCATCTAGGCAAGAGGTAAAGAATGAAATGGAATGGTTGGTGACCAAAAGTTTGAAAATTAGGATGGAATCAGGCTTTGGTAACTAAATGTAAGGGATAAGAGAGAGAGAGGAATGTTAGAAAAAATTACTGCAAGGTTTTGAGCCTGACTTCTTAAAATATTACTTTTAATCACAGAAATCTAGAAATCAAGATTGTCATGAAAATATTAAGTACTACCTAACAACTGAAGATTTCTAATGGAAAGTGTATTTTTAAATGTAATATAGTAATTTTTTAAAAATGAAACTGATAAGCATCATACACTAATTAGATGCGAATTGTATGTCTACAAGAAGATTTAAGTCAAGAACAAACAAGTAAAAAAGTACAAAAAGTTAAGTGAAGAGGTCTCAAGACTTCCTAAATGGAGGTCTTCTACATTCAAAGGCAGGAAAGTTGTTGGTAATTACAAAAAAGGACTTAGTCTTTTGTTATTCTCCTGCCCCCAAGCAGCTTACCAACCATTTTTTGCTTCACCTGAAGTAGAAAAGATTTTAATCTGTACACTTTGCTGGTTTATGTAATACATCCTGAGCAATTTTAAAATCCCAGGACTATATGCATTCTTTCACCCTTCAAGGCCTCTCAATCTTAAATTGGAGACACTAATCCCTGGCAACAGAAAGAGAATTGAGGTAAGTTTTTATCAAGTTAAATTTCATTTCCTATTAGATTTGACCTCTAAGTGGAAATAAGCAATAAGCAACTGGAAAAGTAGATGGAAGCTAAGGAAAGAAATTGGGACTAAGATTACAGATTTCAAGTCACTGCTATGGAGAAAGCTGAAACCTCTCCCCAAAAAATTGTTTTTGTGAAAATCTGTGAAAACAGCTAATTTTCTAAACCAATGAAATTTTTAAGTATAACCTGGATAGAAAGAAGAAGGGGGAAAAAGGATTTGATGGACTTTGGGAATATGATGTTATTAAATAGATTATCCTTATAGTTTTCACGAGGCAGCAACAGCTCCATGGGAAAATAATAACCCCCCCCCCTTTTCTTTGGTTGTTGTTAAATAACTAAACAAATGAGTTTTATTAGCAATAGTAACCTTGGCCCTGGGCATTTCTGGGGAATTAATGAGCAGATGACATTTACAGCCCAAGACAAAATCCTTCCAGACTCTCAAAAATCCCTAGGAAACGTCCTGGGTCTTGATCATTATTGCTTAATTAATATTACTACTCTATTACTCAAGGCTTGAATCAAAATGTTTCTTTCAATAAAAGGGTTTTCTTTATTCCACTGGTCCCCCCCCAAAAAAAAGTAAACTAAAAAACAGCAACACCATGTTTCAAGATCCTATAGGGGAACAGACAAATTGGACATTTAGGAATTAACCTTTGAAGCAGTCTAGCACCAAGTGCAGGCAGGTATCCAAGGTTGCTCATGGTGGTGTAAAAGTCTCCCTCCTGCTGAAAAATCTGATTTTCTGAACCTATTGGTAAGTCTGAATTGTGGTGATTTCTAGTTGACCATTAATTCCTTCTGACCTTGGGTAAAGCAGGTAACTATTCCTGAGCCTTTCTCACTTAGGGTTTCTATTCTCTTTAACTATTTTATTGTAAAATTCTGTTCTCTATGTTTCCACCTTTAACCTGATAATCAGAACCTGACTTGTGATTACTCCTTTGACACTCAGTTTGGTTTGACCTTCTGGGCTGTGGACCGCACTCTGAATGGGATTAACTTTGATATTGCAGAGCAGCAGCTGCTTCACTCCAACAGCTGAACCCACAGGGTTCAATAAATATTTAATAATACCACCTATATGAACAAATTTTTCTTTATTTTGCCTTTAAAGAAACAAAGGAAAAGCTTTTGAATTGTTCCCAGGGGATTTATTGAAGAGGATGGGGGGAAGGGAAGGATTCAAACCTATGATTTCATTGGTACAGGACTTTCTCATTGTAGAAATGCCCTTTCTAGGTTTTGAACTTGAAAATATCCCAATCCTAATCCCTGATGAGGGGAGTTTGGTATGATTATATGTAAAGATGCACTTACTCAATTATATAACCTATCCATTCCTATATAATAATACCAGCTTCTTGACACCAAAACCCTGTTGTGAAAGCATTGTTTTCAAATCTGAGAGTAGTCAATGACTGAGTAAAAAAGAAACAAACAAAAATCTTAAACTTTAAAGGGCATGTAAAATGAAGGAAGTCACATATGTAAAATTCCCAAGGTACTTTTAAGAGATTACTATGATCCTAGCATTATATTAGTTGATATAAGAGATGTAAAACATAAGGTAGAGTTATTGCTTTCAAGAAATTAACAAGTCTAGATGCAGAGATAATAAGACTGATATGTGAAACTTCAAAATAATATCATATCACAACAATAATCAAATATTAAATTACATGATTTAGACTTTAAGAACTATAAAAATTCAAGGAAAGGAGTACTCATATCAACTAGAACTACTTTGGAAGGTTATGCAGTGGTGGAGCAAGGAGGAAGTTAGATTTTCAGGGAAGGGACAAAACCATTCCCAGGTAGGAATAAAGACAGAAGAGAATGGTGTAAGCAAGGGCAAAGTAGTAGAACTGAAGTCTAGATGGAATTGGGAGGTAAAGAAGAGAAAAGCAAGTAAAATTATTTGCCTAAGGCCAAGGGGTTAATATTGAAAAGTTATAGGAAACTGCAGGACAGCTGGGTAAATTGTTGGAGGACTTTTAATGTCAGCCTTGGGAGTATAAACTTGGAATAAATCTTAAGTTTATACTTATTATAGGAAATTATTGTAGGCATTACAAAGTTCAAAAAGTGAAGAGCTTATTATTGAAAATATATATTTTTAAAAAGATCAGTGACTGAGATTTATGTTCCCAGATCTCTATCTCTTCACAAAAGGAAAAGAACTAGTATGACAGAAGTATGTTAAGGCATCTAAGAACTGAAAAGAATTTTGTATAACTCTACCTAACTTAATTCTGGGCCATACAAGATCCATTTGCTTACCTATGTTAATTGACAAAGCAGCCCAGAATAATTCCTGACTTATTTATAGCATGTCTGGTCACTGTGTCTAAATGTCTCTTGAACAGATTTTGTATTTAAATAAAGCAGAAGTTATAAACACTGTGCCAATACAGCAGCATAGTGTATTTACTCCCTTGGGCTTCTATTTGGAATATCTTTCCTTGCACATTTGTTATTGAATTCCCTCATTTATAACAGTTTGCAAATATAGTATACAGCAAGCTTATGGAAAAATGTAAAAAAAAATCAACAGTACAGGGTATTCCATCTGTATACTGCAGTAATCCAAACTTCTATTTAAAGTTTCTGTCAAGCTTGTTTGGACTCTCAAATTGCATGATTTGCATTATCATTTCCATTTACTTTAATGCTCATTCCTTGGCTTTTCCATTTATTTTGAGAGAAATATCTAGTGATGATGAGGAACATGTTTCCTAATTGATTTGATATGTTTTTAGGCACTGAATTTTCATTGCAAGGTAAATGGGGTTAAGTGGCTTGCCCAAGGCCACACAGCTAGGTAATTAGTAAGGTGTCTAAGGCCGCATTTGAACTCAGGTACTTCTGACTCCAGAGCTGGTGCTCTCTCTACTGCGCCACTGCACCACCTAGCCCCCCCCCCCCCCTTCATTGCAAAATTTTAGAAAGATTTTGTCTTGTTTGGAAGTAACTTCTCCTTGTCCCTTCCTCAGTGACTTATGGATAGGAAAATCTGAAGTACTATAAGAACTTTGACCTTGATTTTTGTAGCAACTACGTTTATGAATTTTACATGTTTCAGCAAAATGGGACTACTCATCTCTTCCTATCCTTTTCAGACTCTTTATAATTTTTGGACCTCTCTTATTCCCCCTTTTAGCCTGTTACAATCCTCTACTTCCCAAGTCCACCTCAAGTACCATTTCCTCCATGGTACCTTCTTTTGATCCCTAATTCTTGGTTTGCAGTATTTTCTTTATTCTCTGGGGTACTTAAATGTTCAACCTCTCTTTTACATCCAATAATTTCCTAACCTCCAATGCATTTATTTGTATAATGTTGTAGTCTACTTGCTGGATTCCTTGACTTCTTAAAAAAGGAACTATGCTGATTTTAATCTCTGCATCCCTAGAAACTTGGGCAAGCCCTGAATATTGTGTTATAAATATTTGTAGAACAGAACTGAATTTAAGGTCACCCAAGGAAGATATGATAAAAGTGGCAAAAGAAACTGTTTCCTGACTACTGATCCATTTTTCTATTCACTAGACTGTGATGGCTCAAAGGTTGTTTTGCAGAATGAAGCATAATGTCATGGAAAAAATGATCCACTGTATTGGTTGGTTGGTTTTCCTAAAAAATCAGTATAAAGTTTATCAGTCCATCAAAACTTATATCTTGGACAAGTGCTACAGATGCATGAGTGGCTCAAGAATTGAGAAGAGGTGAGGGCAAGTTGGATTTTAGTCAAGAAATATTACAATATTTTCAACGATTCCAAGTTGTTCAACGATGGCATTGCATCTTTTTGAAAGGGGAAGATTCTCACAGTGGTGTTATGACTAAAATCACAGAACAACAGAATCTCAGAAGACTAAAAAAATGTGGGGTAACTCAAAGGGCAATTTAAAGGTATAGTATACATATGCTTCAGTATGTCAGAAAAAAATCATATACTTGCAAGAAGTCTTTTACACCCCTACACCATTCCACATTCCAGTCCAAATGACCCATGCCCACTGTCAAATTCTAGCCACTGTCAATTTCACAAGTTGCTGCATGATGTCTAGAATGCACATCTTCCTCATCACTTCACAGAAGACTTCCTTTAAAGCACAGCTCAGGTACTATCTTCCATAAGATATCTTTCCCCATTCATCTAGTTATCAAAAGCTTTTCTGATTTGAAAATACTTTTTTGCTGATGTTTGGCATTTACTTACATACAGGCTGCATTGCTTTCCTTCAGTAGAATGTGCTGCTGTGTCTTTCCTCTGGAGTAGGAATTATTATTATTATTATTATTCATATTTACAGTACCTATAACAGTGTTTTATATATAGAATGAATTTAACAAATTCTTGACATTTGAACCAAATTAGTCTAAAGGATATTGTTAAGGAAATGTATTATTGAAAAAGAGATGGGATAGGAATAAAGCAAGAGTGAGTGAGAAATGGATGGCCCAAATATTGCTATGATCCACAAAATTTTAAAAGGACTATTGGAAGACCCAGTAAATTGGGCAAATACTCAACAGAGAATTTATGAAAAGACCTGGAAAAGAATCAACCAGGATGGAAAGTAAAAGATAGATTATAATCTGAATTAGCAGAAGGAATACCTGTGCCCCAGTGGGATCATGGATTAAACCAGGTAAAAATATGAAAGAAAATATTTGGCTAAAGTAAAAACTAATTAAAATATAAGCAGCAACTATTTCAAGCTCTTCTATTATTAAAATCTTTCAAAATTCAGTCTTTATGGAGAATAAAAACAACTTTTCTTACCCCTCTTAACCCAACCCCCATCCATCCAAAGTACACTTGTTTCCTGGCAACAGAAGGCCACATCCAAAAATTCCCTTGTGTAGATCTACACATCCATCACTCTTACTCTCTAAGATCACTTGCTTATAAGGAAATGCCCAGGAGTTTTGAAGAACTTTTATTAGAAACTCCTAATAATAGACTACATATATTAAAACTTTTCAAAATGGAGAGATAAAAGAAAAGAAATCATGTAAATTATTAAGTATCTATTATGTCAAGCACTGAGGAAATAAGGAAAGGCAAAAAAATAGTCCCTTTCCTCAAAAAATTCAGAGACTAATGGAAGGGTCGGGGAGACTATATATAAAAAGGAGCTAAAATTGGGGGGGGGGGGGACTACCCAGTCTGGGCAGGAGGCACTAAGCAAGTATAAGTTTCAGAGCTGATGTGATTTTGCAAAAGACAAGAATGAAGAAAGCATGACAAAAACAGAGTAGTAAATGATGACATGCTACCCTTTCTAGTCACAGGGAAAGGAGGGGCAAATAAGGGAAAGACAGAGGAATATAATTGAAGTTGATAATAACATAAACAATTTGAACAGAGCAATGGTAATAGGCCCAACCAGTAAAAGAAGGATTCTCATATGGCATAATGAAATAAATAGACATTCTAAGGACTACATTAGTTTATAAGATATTTGAAAATCTGGACAAAGATTTCTAAAACATCCAATGAATCCTTTATGAAGGTGAGGGGAAGACATGGTTTAGATGACTCTTAAGGATGAGTATCAAAAAAAGTATAAAGAAGATAAATTTATAAACCATATAATGCAGTACTATCAAAACTAAAATTTTGAAAAAAAGATCACTTGAAACTTAAAGGATGTATTTTACATAATAAATAAAAGAACATGCTACTTTACAAAGAAGTATAAACTTCATACACTTATTATACCCCCTAAAATTATACAGGTTGAAAATATTAATGGTACTAAAAATTATGGCTTACAGATCCTCAAAATGTTGATAAGGGAAACATATTTAGAAGGCATATCTTAGTTTATTTGGGCAGTATAGTACTGGGTTTGAAGCCTGAAAGACCTGTGCTTCAACTTTGTCTCTAATATTTACTAATCTAGAGATTATGGCCAAGTCACTTAACTTCTGTGTGCCTTTGGCAATTTCCTACAGAATGTGGTATAATGAAACTGGACTTAGGAGGTCTAAGTTCAAATTCCAACTCAAACTCTTAGTTCTATTACACTAAGTCATTTAACTTCTCTGCACGTTAGTTTTCTCAACATAGAAAAGAAAGGATTTAAACTCAGTTGACTAAAAGGATTGTCTTTCTAGCATGAAATTGTTGATTCTATGATTCTATTCAAATACAATTGCATTACAGGTGGAAGTTTTCCATCCAGAGTTTCCCATACAGCTGAAATCATTCTGTAACTTATGAGACTGACATCAAGGCAGGAGTATATTATAGAAGTTCAAATCAACTCAGGAGAACTGAATTCTTTTTTTTTTTTAGGAGAACTGAATTCTAAACTTCCAATATGAACTTTTATACCTCAGAAATTTACAAACATGACAAATTTGGGTTTGATTTATCATTTTGTTCATTGTCCAGACTTAAGAAAATAATAAAAGAAAATATTAATAATAAAAAGAAAATGCAGGTTGAACTTAATGGGGTATCATACATAGATTATTTTTTCCTTGTTAAACATTTGTCAGCACACTTGTATCAAGAAAAATCCCCATCTCACTCTATAATACATCTCTCAGTGCCTCTAACATGACCAGTCATATGTTTTCATTTCTCACTATGATCATTTCTCTATATTCCTTCCAGCTAACATTTATGGTACAATGAATAAGAGATCTTGAAGTCAGAGGACCTGCATTTCAATAGAAGTTATGGCACTTATTACCTGCATGATCCTGGATAAGTCAATTAACTCTTCTGTGTTTTAATGTAAAATAAGGGAGTTGGACTTCAGCACAGAATCATAAAATCTGATATTCAAGACTGATATACCAACTAGTACAGGGGTCTTTAACCTGGGATCTTCACATACTCAAGGTGTCTAGGGATAGATTTCAAGGAGTTCATAAATTTGGATGGGGAAAAAATAGCATGCTAATTTTCACAAAGCTGTAGATGAAATTTAGCATTGTCTTTGGAGTTAGACAAATTTTTAAAAACCATCATTCAGAGGAGGGGTCTACAGATTTCACCAGATTGCCAGAGGGATTAAATATCTCCAAAAATGTTAAGAATCTAGATCTAGTTTGACACCTACACAAAAGGAATCTCCAATATAATATAACTGACAAGGAGTCATGATGAAATCTTAGGACATTGCTTCCCGCTCAAAACCTATGTTGTTTTGATCCTATGACTTTTGCTAAACTGCAGAATGATAGCAAATGTCTCACTGAAAACAATTTTTAATTGATGGAACTGCTGATATTCAGAAAAATAAGGTTAATCTATTTAAGGACTGACTTGACAGAATAGACATAAATAAAGCAAGATATCACTACCTGTATTTAGTGTCTTCTTCTGACTTACTACTGTCCCTCCCCTGCTCCAAGCATTTTCTGTTTCTTGAGGCACTTATCACATTGTCTTATAGTTATCAATGTACTTATTATAAGATGCTTAAAGGATAAGATTCTTCATTTTTGAAGTCCCCAAACTCCTATCACATTCACTGGTTTACAGAAGAACCTCAACATATGGTTGATAAATTGTACTAAACTGGGGAAATTGCTACAAATGTACAAAATTCTGAATTATTGAATGTTATTATAAGAAAAATAGTTCTATTATTTCCAACCTCTCAACCCAATGTGTTTTCAAATGGGGATTCTTCTTTAATAGGAGTATTTGTACAAAATAGGACTATTTGTCTGCAAATAGGGTAGACAGCTTTAAGAACTGTTTGTTCTCAAGTAGTTTAATATGTTTCCTTACAATATTGCTCATTTCCTAAATTTGCTTAGCAAATTCTCTCTTTTTAGTTAATATAGGCAAACTGTTCCAGTTTAGGTCAAATTATCACAAATTTCAAATGAATAGAATCCAATTTAGTAAGATTTTTATTTAGAGTGTCATAGTGATTTACTTAGCTAGGCAAAGAGTAGCAGTTACTAGATTTGAATCCTGAAGTATTATGGAACCTATAGTTGCAAAAGAAGAGAAGACAAAGGCTCTGGAAGAAAGGGTTCAATGACAAAGGGAAAAATAAATTTGCTATACCTCTTTTATCTAATAACTTATTTAGTCTATTAGTCATGTCCAACTCTTCATGACCCTATTTGGGGTATTGTTGGCAAAGACTACAATGTTTGCCATTTTCTTCTCCATTTTAAACATGGCAGAATTGAGGCAAGCAAGGTTAAGGGACTTGCCCAGAGTAATTGTCTGAAGACAAATTTGAACTCGACTTCTTCCTGACTAAAGGTCCAGTATTCTATCCACTGTACCACCTAACTTCCTAAAATCTAATAACTGCATGTATTTAAAACTGTTATTAAGAGACATGGTGGTTAGAATGCCAGACCTGGAATTAAGAAGAGTTGGACTCATAGCTTTCCTCTTAAACTTATGAGCTATGAATGACCATGGGCAAGTTATTCATTCTTTTTGAGTCTCTCTTAGAATTCTCTAAGACTTCTGATAAGTAATAGAAAAGTTGTGATCTTTGTTGATGAATGAATTTTCCACATCAATGAAGCAGCAGATACTTGAAATCTTAAATCATCACCCACAGCCCTCTCATATCTAGCATAAATACTCTGAGGTTCATGAAGGATCATGAGACCATAGATTGAGAATGGGTTCCCTAATTGGTTCTATTTTTCTCTTGTAGTAATACTGGTCATATTCACAGTTATACAAATAACAAAGTACTGGGAAATAAGCATTTTTTATTTTTTTAGCATCTCTGCTTTGTCTCTTATTTAACAAAGTTACATCAGCAATAGCTGACTCCTCTGTATGACATTTTATGGACAAAACCAAATGGAAAGGAGGGAGAAGAAAGAAAAGTCGAGAGAAGTGTAGAAGGAGGAAAAAATAAAGAAATGGGGGAGAGATGAAAGAAGAGATAGAGGGGAGGGAAGGAAAGCAGGAGCTGCAAACAGCTTTTTGTGATTTAGTTCAGGTGCTTTTCAACTGAAAGGATTTTTGTTTTTCACCTGTCTGCATGTTCTTTAAAAATGGTGCATTATTTTAAAATGTCACTGCACATCTGTGCATCATTGCACTTTTGTTGAGATTCTGGCAGTCTTCCAAAATAAGCAAGTCCATGTTAATAGGGGGTGTATTCCTGCTGCTTTGTCCACATGCTAACTGCCTGGTGTTGTTCCTTTTTGCTGTGTTGTCCAACTGCTAATCAGTCAGGATGGCCCCACTTGCCATACGCCTCACCTGTTGATGGGCTGCTACTGCCCCACATTTTGAATTTTTCAATCACTCAGGTTCCTGTAGCTAGTCTACTGCCCTGGCCAGCTGTTAAGAATTTATTTGTAATAAAACTAATATTTTGACTAATCACTTTAACAGAAATCAAGGCATGCCTGACCATTATGAAGCCCCTATCCATACTCCTCTCCCCTGAGGTAGGATGGCAGAATTATGTTCATTAAAAAATTCTTTTATAATGGCATCCTTACTATCAAAGGGCACAGAGATGATTGACCTTGGCATCCAGAATTAAGGCAGCATTATTTTTCTTGATTACCCGCAGTCGAATAGAAGGGAAATTATAAAGCCATTGAGAGGATTAATACAACCTTGATCTCTCTCTCCTGGCTCTTTATCTCAAGTGATTAAAATTCTGCTGGAAAAAAATGGTCATGTAGCATACGCCTGCTGCCACAGATAGATACAGTATCGGCTCCATGCATCAGCTTGCTGTGACAGCCCGTGCAAAGGTTAATTATGCATGCTGTATATAGTTTTAATCACTTTAATCAGAGCACTGTTCCACTGCAGCCCAGGCTATAACTTTTCTACAAGCAGGGGAAGCACTTCAAGCATGGCAGTGTTTGCATAGGGGGCAAAGAGAAGAAAAATGGTACATTAATCACAGAAAGAAAGATAATGCAAAAGCTATTGACTGAACAACAAAATTAAACTGGATGTCCAAACTAGAACCCTAAGAGAATGGCTAAGGAAGACTGTAGAAATGACCTTTTACAACACATTTGGTGTAATCAGATAGCTGCCCCTTGGGTGAGACTTGTAATTAAATATCCTAAGCTCAATTTTGAGGGTCAGTATGGTGGAGCAGAAAGAACACGTGACTAGAAGTCAGGTTCTAATGTTGACCCTGTCACTAGATTATTATTTATGTGTCCCTTGGCAAATCACAACAATCCCTCTGGACCTCAGTGTCCTTAGCCTCAGAATGGAAGGCAATGGACCACTAGTATATATAGGGACCCTTGCAAATTCTCTATTTGTCTTCATCACAAATTTTTTCAAATCATGTTCTCTTAAGGGTTGTGCAAAGAATTATGTATTGATGGCAACAGTTATGTGATATATTAAGATTTAACCTTGGAATGAAGTAAGAAATGTATATTCACAATTGAATTTCTGAGAGCTCTGGTCCTAACCACTTCCTGATTCAATTCTAATATTAGTATCCCAGAATCCTACTAGAGATGGTATAGAGTACTATTGACCAAGAGATCTTAACCTTTTTTGTGTCACAAATCCCCTCATGTCATCTGGTAAAGCCTATGGACCCATGCTCAGAATAATGCTTTTAAATACACAAAATAAACAGGATTATAATGGAATAATATATTAAAAAGTTATCAAATTGTAAAATAAAATAAGACCACAGATTAAGAGCCCTTACTCCAAATAATATAAAAAGAGAAAGTCACCTATAAATAATCAAAAATTGATTTGTATTTGGATAGGATAACTGAGAGAAGATGAGGAAGATCAACTTGTATATTTCCTTCCAAAGAAACTTAACTACTTCCTTGAAATACAAATAATAATCCAAGGTTCTATATATAAAATAAAAATTTTCAATTTTAAAATTTGGATGTTAATTTTTCATAGGAAATATTAAGATAGACTTCATATATTCACAGATAATTGTTTTTTTCTGTAATTTAAAGGCATAAACAGTTACATAAGAATCTAAAAGATACTTAACTTGCCTCTAGTCTCATAACTAATAAGGAGTTCCTTATTTGAAGACCACTTTACTATTATGTCATGCTATTCCTCTATATGAAACATCGCAAATGAGTCAATAAATGCAAATCATTTTGCAAACTATAAAGTACTATATAAATCTGGTTACTATTATTTTATTTTATTTTTTAGGTTTTTGCAAGGCAAATGGGGTTAAGTGGCTTGCCCAAGGCCACACAGCTAGGTAATTATTAAGTGTCTGAGGCCAGATTTGAACCCAGGTACTCCTGACTCCAAGGCCAGTGCTTTATCCACTACGCCACCTAGCCGCCCCTATGGTTACTATTATTTTAAAATCATGCTTTTTAATAGAGTGATTAGGGGAAATCAATCATTCATTTTCAAAGGATTATTTGAATAATACCAGAATTAAAAACAGGAATACTTTAAACTGTTAGTCCTCTCTGCACATCTGAGTAACAGTTCAGTTTTACAAAAAAAAAATAATCAAATTGCACACACTTACTGATTACACATAGTACAGCACATCTGTGCAAAGATGTTAAGGTTTTAAAAAAATATTATCATGCTATGATGAACCTGACTTGGAAATTGTACCACTAAAAATTATAACTCCTCTAAAGTTTTCCTTCAGTGACAGGTCTATAACTGATATCATTAAAATAATTATAGGGTAGGAAAGTTATACCTAGATCTTAAAGAAGAAAGATTCAAACTGGTGTCCACATCCCATTTCACCTCTAAAACTCACTTACATTGATTAGATGTGCCATCAAATCAAATGGGGGGAGGGGAGAATCAATAGAGATGCCATTTCTCCCCTTTTCTAACTCTGTCTCTTAAATCCTACCATTAAGCACCATGATCAGTGCTAATCTGCTTTGGATAATGAATTGCTTATAACCTAAAAAATCTTAGTTCTATGTAATCTCTCTATAGCTATAACAATGTTTGTTTTTTTAATATCATAAATAAAATTACCTAAAAACTGGTTTCTGAAATGATGCATTTAACTTGGTTTATTTTCCAACAATTTGTTCCTCATTCAGTTTTTTCTAGAATGAAAAAAAATAACCTGCCCCCTAATCCATTTCACTGAGTTGCTTTGGGTTCTCAAAGTTAGGTCAGCAGGTCACATCCTATCGATTCTTGCTCCAACCTAGCTAGAAAGGTTTGAAGAATGGACTAGGTAAATGACAATAAGTCTGTTGTCCAAAGATGAGACCAGGTTGGCCACAGTGTGGAGTATCTTGGGACTATAATAGCTCTAGAGACTAGGCTCTAGGAAAATTTGATGTATCAAAGTTGTGCTTGGCCTCAGGAGAAGGAGAATGCTCATACTGAAAGGAGCACAGATTCCTGAAGCATAGAAATGCTAAAGGATGAGACCTCAACTACCAGGGTTGATAAAAAGTCAGTCACAAAACAGAATAAAATTGTAATTAGTTAATACATCAGAATGAATTATAATTGGAAGTATACGATTCACAATTTCATAAACCTGTAGAAATTCAACTCCACCCCTATCCCATCCCCTCTATTCCTGAAGTAATAGCTTGTTTCAAGCAACTTAAAAAAAGCCAATTATAGTAGATCTTTAAATATACTTTTCTGAAAGCTGGTGGGGGGAAAGCTTTGTAGTGACAGTATTTCAGCATTTATCTGCTACTATTTAGATCATTTGTTACTATTAATGATGTAATGACAACACTTTGTATTTATAAAGAATCTTTCTGCATTGTGCTCAGATAGATGATCCAAAATAAATTCAGGTTTTAAGATGCCCTGCTCAGAGAACAATAAACATCAGGTAGCATTTCTTTCTCATAATATGATTTAAATAGCATTATCTTTTCCTCCCCTGTGGGAACAAAAGGAACTAATATATTATTTGTTAAAGGTTGCAGGCATTGTACTACGTTAGGTTTTTTTTTTAATCTAAGCTTAAACTTTAACACTTACACAACTTTATTCCTCTATGAACTAAGATAGATTCCTACTCATATAACTGCTTCCTAGATTCAAGATAACCTCAGTTATATAAAGGATCAACATAACCAGGAATAGAAAACAATTTTTCTTCCAGAGATCTCAATATGCTTTACTTAATTCAAGGTATTTGTCTTAACAATGACCATATAAGATAGTTGTAGAGTCAAACTCATGCAGTTATTGTTATATAGCCCAGTCCACTGCAGAGTAGTTGTGGAATAAGGCATGGCCTTCTGGAATAGTGAATTTGGAGACAGAAGCCTTATATTTAAATATCAACTCTCTCTTTTTTTTATTACCTATTGTGACCTCAGGCACACAGGTAAATCACTTAACTCCTGAAATTAAACTTCTTCATTTGTCAAATATGGGGATCAGTCTTTTTTTTTTTAGGTTTTTGCAAGGCAAATGGAGTGAAGTGGCTTGCCCAAGGCCACACAGCTAGGTAATCAATAAGTGTCTGAGACCAGATTTGAACTCAGGCACTCCTGACTCCAAGGCTGGTGCTTTCTCCACTATGCCACCTAGTGCCCCTGGGGATCAGTCTTAATGACCTCTTAGTACCTTCCAGGTCTAACTATTAGAATAATATGACCCAAAAAGGCAGGGAGGGAAGATTTCTAAATACATTTAAGCATTTAATATTGATTAGATTGAAATGAATTAAATAATGACTCCCATTAATAGACTGAGAGATCAAAGCATTGATTTAAATGACTAATCAGTGAAATTTAAAAAGTCAGTAAGACTTCCTGATGTGATCCATATTACCTGACTTTTAGTTCAGTACTCTCCTTTTGGCCATATTCTACTAATCAAATTCTTCAGGAGAGAGAGAGAAAAAAGAACTCTTCTGAAAGACTTTGATATTGCATTCATTTACACATTTTTGTGTATAAAGAAATCTGTTGGTAACTCTCAAAACAAGGTGGGGTGAATCAACTCAGAATTAGTATCATTTTGATCTAATGAAAAATGCCAATAGAATCAATATTTCCCTCTTGTACTGTTGCTTTCTAACAAAATGATATAGCAATTTATTTTTTCTATGGAGTACACTGATATTGAAAACATCATTTATTCATCCTGGAGCATTAGGTTTCAAAGGCAAGTGGTATAGAGTTGTTTGCTGTTTTTCCTTGCTGGAAGGTAAAGTAAATGATCATATCTTATTATTCCCAGAGTCTGAGAACCCCATGGTGCTATATTAAAGTTAAGTAGATATTGGCAAAACCATCACAATTGTATTTAAGTCAGATTTGTTTATTAACACAGAATAAGAATAGTACTTAATTCTAACATGTTCCAGTTCAGTTTTTAGATTATATGAGGAAGACCAGAGTTGGCCAAGGATTTTATTTTATCTGATGTGTTAAGAATGTCATGTATTTCTCACTCACACCTAATAGGAATGTAAATTTAGTCTCCAAGAGAAAGAAAGGGGGGGGAGAGAGACAGAGAGAGAGAGAGAAAGCATGAACAAATTATTAATCAGATGTCATCTAGTCTATAAAGCCAGCTTTGATAAGGCATCTCCCTTTTTCTTTCTCTTCTTTAATAAAGTTTAGCTGCTCTATGCAGAGAATTTTAATCTCATTACATCAAGGGTTTGCTCAATGGTATTTAATAACACAGTGCTACCCTGAGACACATCCTCCCCACTTGTATGATACCAATTATTTGAATAAATTATACAGCACATTTTTCAGAATCATTGATTGGTGACAGACTTGTTTATTGTTCATTAATAAACAATAAAGACTATCACATCTACTGGATAATATCAAAGTTACTTGATTTCATTTCCTTTCAATTACTAAAGATGACCTATGACTCCTCACAGATCTGAGCATTCATTCTGAACTTTACATACAATACTACTGCAGTCCTTCATCATGGCAGCTAAATATGTCAGGATTAACATTCTGCTAAACATTCAAACTGAAATTATACTCAAGTTATAAAGTAGGATTTTTATGAGAGGCTTTATACTATCTGTGAGTTTTGATCATCTCCAGGAAGCTATAAAGCATAAGTAATGGACTGCCAGGAAATGATTTTTATCTCTTACTTAAGAAAAACATCTATCCTGCCAATGCAATAGAAAACAAGTCATTGAAACGTTGGCTAAAAAAAAAGTCACTTTCTTCTTATAAAAGGATTTTAAAAAATAAAACTGATCACAAAAGTATAAAATATTGGTGCTTAGAGAAATTTTACATATTAAACCATGTACTTTTTAAATGAAGATTGACATTTTCAGGTAAACAAATATATTTGTATTAAAAATAATTCTAATACAATGTTTGGGGGAAGAAAACAGAGGCAGCCTGGCAAAGAGCATGGGCAGGGAACATTCAGCATGTGGGCCATATATGGCCATATTTAGTTTGAAACTACCAAGGCAACTGCAAGATAGGACTCAAAATCCAATAAAACTAGGAGCTTTTTAGGGTGAATTAATTAAAAGTTTGACCAAATAGGGTTTTGACTCTTTGCAGAAAAAAGATGCCTTACCATAGAATGGGATAGAGAACAGACCTCAAGGTGAAGATACAGGATTTTGTCTATGAGACACTAACTTTTTCATCCTAGGCAAGTCACTTAACTTCTGAGTGTTCTTGACAATTACCGGTTTTATTTATTTATTTGTTTGTTTGTTTGTTATATCTAAATGATTTACTTTTATTTCCAGTTACAAAGTCTCCTTTCTCCAACTACTCCCCTACTTATTAAGAAGACAAAAATACAATAGTAACAATACAGATGAAGTCATGTAAAACATATTTGCACATTAGCCTCATTGCAGAAAAAGCAAGAAAAATAAAGGAAAAATATTTCAATCTGCACTTGGATTTAATCAGTTCTCTCTTTGGAAGTGGATAGCATTTTTCATCATGAGTCCTTTGAAACTGTCATGAATGTGTACTACTGATGTGTGGCTAAACTAAGTTTATCATTATTAGAATATTGCTGTTATTGTGTACATGTTCTCCTAATTCTAGTCTGTTCACTTCTTATTAGTTCATAAAAATCTTCCCAGGATTTTCTGAAACCATCCCCTTCATCATTTCTTATTAGCACACTATTATTTTATCACAATCACAATAGTACAGCTTGTTCAGTCATTGCTCAATTAATGATGATCCTCTCATTTTCCAATTTTTTGCCACTTCAAAAAGAGCTGCAATACATATTTTGAGAGATATGGGTCCTTTTCCTTTTTCTTTGTTCTCTTCAGAATGCAGGTCTAGTAGTGCTACTACTAGGTTAAAGGGTATGCACAATGTTATAGCCCTTTAGGCAGAGTTCTGAAATGTTCTCCAGATTTTGGCAATTTTTATAAACCACCGAAAAGATAATGAACTGAATTGACAGAGAGAAATGACTGAATTGAACTTATCTGGGAATTCCCTATATCAATGAAATCAGAATTTCTGCCTCTATCCCTCAGGTAAAAACAAACATACAAACTTTTTAACTTGAGTCTATTCTTTCTTTGCTTCATCAAGAGCAACTATGTTCTTCAGTTGTCTGAAAAGAACAGTTTTAGAGATGGACAATCTTTCCTAAAGACTACCAGAAAAAGTCATTTCAGCATCAGTAATCAGTATCCACACTCATTAAAATGAGATCATTTAAATGTATCTGTAAGTTCCCAGAATTGGTTACTGTTCAACAATGGAGATTACAATCTATCCATTCTTTTTCATTTTTATGAGCAGAGCACTAACTCTGGAATCATGGTGACTTGAATTCAAATCTGGTTTCAAACATTTACTTATGAGACCATGGGAAAATAACTTAATTTCTGTTTACTTGTTTTCTCATCTGTAAAATGGGAATAATCATAACACTTCCCAGGATTGCTGGGGACATAAAATGAGTTAGTACTTGGAAAGTATTCTGCAAACTCTTAAGAACTATCTAAATGCTAGTCATTATATGTTAAGTTCCTGTTACACTAGCTGCTCAGGATGTGTTAGGTTCCTGCCAGCTAGCTTATCTTTACCCAGGCGAACATTGAAGGGGCAGGAGACAAGGATGACAAGTTCTCCTTAAAATTCTCCAAGATCTCCAAGGTCTCTAAGCTCCTCCATTTATTAAACCAAATACAAGTGCTTAAATTCCTGGACCAGTGGACCTGGTCCACTCCCATGGCACTCTACAATCAACCAGTAAAACAAGGCTCTTGTGCTAGATGTCACCAGGTGATGAAAGTTTACAGTACTCCCACACAGAGCAGTTCCTTACATAATATCCCCCCCTTTTTGTTTTTTTGAAGCAAAATTCCTTAATTCAATTACACAATGAATACCACATAAGTTATAAACAAAAGTTCAAAAATAGTATAAACAGATGTCAATTAAACAGTAAAATCAACTAAGAATCCAAGTCAATTAACATGAGTTATTAAATTTTACAAAATAATATTTTCAACATTATACCACAGATTTATCCCTGAAGGGGGTCATGAATTGTGATATTTCCCTTACCACTCCTTCAAAACAATCACAAGTTAATTCCAGGTTTTAGCATTACAGCATTCAAATAGCTAACATGTTCACACAAAAGACTATCACACAACTGATAAATATAAATACATTTATTCCCTTCTATAAACATATGATGATAAATGAGACAAAGACTACAAACTTTTTTCTTTTGCCAACAAAAGACCTTTCAAAACAATCAAATTCAAAACCCAAAATAAAAGGAGTAACATTTAACTCATGTAATTGTACCTATTTCAGATCTGAATTACATACACACATAGGAGTTTAGACACTAACACAAACACAGAAACAACTCTTTTGTATCACATTTACCAAGCTGAGAGTGATACCCTGGCCAGTACCAGATCTCAGAATATAGAAAGATTTTCCCATCTCTCAAGGCCAATAGAGGGACGTAAAATGTCCTATTGATGATTAAATACACATATACACAAATAATGCACCAAAATATTAGCCATAAGCACAAACTTCATTCAAAAAATTAAATCTGAATTTCTCAATCCCAGAAACAGGTCTTCTTCCCCCTTTTTCTCTTTTTTCTTAATTGACCATGAAGTTTCCCAATCAATAGCCTAAGAAAAACACAGTCATTGCCCAACCAACCCCGCCCCTCCCTAAACCAGGAAGAAGACATAGGGGTCCCTTGATTTCTAAAATAAGTTTTTTGAGATATAGGTTTGAATTTCAAAGTTCAAAAAAGGAAGATTTCTCTTCTCCCTCCCACCCCACTCTGCAGAAGGTGAGGGCTACAGCATTTGAAATTACTTGAGTTGTTAACAGTACAATTTGGAGTTGTTGCATTTTCTGAACAGTAGTCAACACCATTGTAAACTGTCCAATAGCATGTGACATTTTTACTCTCAACACAGGCAGTGCAGTTAGTGTGCACTTCATGGCTTTCTGTTGCCAGAGCAAGAGTCCTGGAGTGCTTGATTGTAGGAGAGTGAAATTCATTGT
The DNA here is from genome assembly GCF_037893015.1 of Macrotis lagotis. Lineage (NCBI taxonomy): Eukaryota > Metazoa > Chordata > Mammalia > Peramelemorphia > Peramelidae > Macrotis > Macrotis lagotis. Next base: position 138,775,839 of record NC_133666.1, on the reverse strand, counting down.
AGCTTCTGGAGTGGAATTTGTTGTAGGCATCAGGGTCTGTGGCAACATCTAGAATTCTCTAACGTTGGCTGTAGGTTTAGGGGTTTGATTTGTGCTTAGCACAGCCAGACAGGCAGCAGTGGCCAAAAGGAACAGCAAGCAGGTCCCCCACATTCTATTCATGGAGTTAGTATGGACTGCTGCTGAAGAAGAAGCTCCATCCCCTGCAACCTCGGAAACTCCACTTCCCACTGGCTCCTCAATGCTGAATTCTTATTTACTTCTTACTTTTGCTGGCTCCTTAATGCTAAATACTTATTTGCTTCTTCTCTCATTTTCCTTCACACCTCCTTGTTCCAACTTCCTTAAAATCAGCCCTCTGGTAACAATCAACCTGTTACCTCTCCAAAGTTCTCTGCTCCCGGATGTGACCTGTAATTTCTCTTGCTTGTATTTGCTGCTCCTTTTTCCAAACTCCAATCAGATATCTCTGCTTTCGTGTCCCTGTTCAGGGGCCATTTGTTAAGTTCCTGTTAGACTAGCTACTCAGGATATGTTAGGTTCTTGCATGCTAGCTTATCCTTACCCAGGCGAATGTTGAAGGGGCGGGAGACAAGGATGACAAGTTATCCTTAAAGTTCTCCTAATTTGCCAAGATCTCCAAGATCTCTATTTATTAAACCAAATACAAGTGCTTAAATATCCTCCCCAGTCCCTGGTCCACTCCCACGGCACTGTATAATCAACCAGTAAAACAAGGCTCTGGTGCTAGAGGACACTAGATGATGAAAGTTTACAGTGCTCCCACATACAATAGTCCCTTATAATTATTGTTATTGTTATTATTTGTCATCCCATAAATCTGCCACAAAGAATAGGATCCAGGAAAAAACACACACACACACACAACAAAACTTGGATTTCAGACTCTAAAATCCTTATTCAGTGTTTGATTATCAAGTTTAACCTTCAGGGTTGCTAGTTGGCCCAGTGGATAGAGCCCCAGGCCCTGGAGTCAGGAGGACCAGAGTTCAATTGGTCTCAGGCACTTAATAATTACCTAGCTGTGTGGCCTTGGGCGAGCCACTTAACCCCATTGCCTTGCAAAAACTTTTTAAAAAAAGTTTAACCTTCAAGTCACTCTATTGTTTTACTCTCCTTTTCATCCTCCCCTTTCTCTAATCAATTGCAATGTCTTAATGACTTTACCTTCACAATATCTCTTTATTCTGATAACTTCATTCCACACATGCAACCATCATTATCACTAACTCTCCTCTTTTCATCCTCCAAATAGGTGCTAAAGTCCTTTTTCAGAAAAATATAGACTACTCCCTATTGCTTAGAAGTAAAATAGAAATCCTTCTTTTTGGCACTAAAAGCCCTCACAGACTAGCTCCCACTTTCTAGGCTTATTATACATTATTTCCCTTTAGATACTCTCCATTCTAGATAAACTGACCTACTTGCTACTCATCTTCTATCTCTGATATTTTACCAGTTAATCTTAGTCTGAAATGTATGTCTTCCTCTACTCCATCATTTAGAATCCCTAGCTTACTTCATGAAGACAACTAAGTAGCACCTATTAGGTGAGGCCATTCCTGACCCAACCTCAACCACCACCCCTAGTTGCTAGGGACCCTTAAAATTATTTTCTATATATTCTGTATTTATATGTGTACATTTCTCCCTCCATTATATGTCCATGAGGACATCTTTAACACAATATTTGAACATATTAGGTGCTTACTTTTTGAATGAATATATTAAAATATCACCTTTTGAAGGAAAATACTGTATATTTAATACATATAGTGTCATTTTCCCTCTCTCATGTTTGTGTTAGCATTGGAAGGGTCAGTGACATCATCTAGGTCATTGATGCACTGCAGTGAAAGCAGCACTGACTCTAGAATTCAAATCTAGCTTCTAATGTTGCCACCTATGTGACTTTAGTTAAATCACTTTACTTCCATGGGCCTTGATTTCTTCATCTGTAAAATAAGGAGACTGAACTAAATGGACTTTTAATGATCCTTCCAGGGCTAAAACCATATGCTCCCCACTAAAACCTGGATCTGCGGACATATACTAATCATTGGAAGATCTCAAATAATGGAAAACTGGGTACAAATTATTATTTGAAATACCAGATATGGACTTGAAATTGTTTTTCTCTAACAGGTCCACTAAATCTAAGAATAAGTACAATCCCTCTTCCAACTGATTACTCTTCATATATCAAAAGACACTGACCATTTTTTCACTCTTGGTTACTTTTCTTCATGGAATTACAATATCACAGATATGAAGATGCAAGGACTTTAGAGACTATCTATTCCAATTCCTTTATTTTACAAATGAGAAAATGGGCTGAGAAAGGTTAAATGACTTACCCAAGTTGAAATGGCTAGCAAATTCAAGGAAAGGTAGAATTTGAACCCAGACTTCCCAGATAATGTTTAATACTTTTCTTGAGAGAAAGAGAAGAGAATATGCAATAATAGAGTCTACTATAGTAGTATCATAGTAGTACCAGGTACTGTGATAAATACTTTAAAAATATTTATTTGATCCTTACAACACTTTGGGAGATAGGTCCTATTATTATCCTTATTTTACAGTTGAAGAAATTGAAGTACCCACAGGTTAAGCGACTTACCCAGGGATTCACTTCTAGGAAGTAACTGAGACTGAATTTGAACTCAGATCTTCCTAAGTCCAGGACCAGACATCTATTCAGTGAATCACCAAGTTACCTCAGAAGATCCAGCCTGCCATTCTCTCTGCTACAATATGGTCTAACGAAATGAACACAATATTATAGATGTTGCCTTCCAGGAAAAAGTATATTATGTCAATTCATTTCCTTTGTAACTGTCATACTGTTGACTTACTCTGAACTTACAGTCCACCAAAAATCCCAAATCGCTTTCATGTACACAATTTGCTACATATGTAGTGAATTTTTTTAACCCAAATGTATTACTCAGGTTGTAGCATAGAATGATGGACAAGTCCTGGGTTTGGCACCAAAGAACCTGGATTCAAATGCCAACACTGATATATTCTACCAAGTCATTTCACCTTTATGAGTCTCAGTTTCCTAATCTGGTAAAGGAGGATATTGAACTAAATGACATATAGGGTCCCTCTCAGGTCTAAGTCTATGACTTTATTATGTTTTACTTATCCCTATTTAATTTCATCTTATTAAAGTATAAACAATGTTCTATTTATAAGCCCAAATCTGTCATTTCCTATCTCAGCCAATTTATTCTCCCTTTCAGTTAAATAAATATTCCATTTATGTTTTCATCCCAGTTACCAATTAAAAATATTTAATAGAACAGGGTCAAAGCATGCCACTAAAGAGTTCCTTTTAAGGTCATATATGAACTATTAACAAATTATCTTTGGGGGATGGAACCAAGATGGCGACAAGAGCGGATCCTGTTTAAGGCGCTCTCTCATAAATCTTTGAAACTAAGGATTTTAACTAAATTTTCAAGAGACAGAACCCACAGAGGGACCCAGTGAGGCAGTGCTCCTACTCAAGGTAACCTGGAAAAGAGCAGAAAGCTCTGCTACCTGGGGATGGAGGGGCAGCCTGCCAGAGGGGTGGCCCACCAGAGCAAAAGAACTTCAGCCTCTGGGAGGCAGGCCCAGGGCGCTGGGAGGCAGGGCTCACAGCAGCAGGGGAGTTTCCTGAGCTATGCCCCAAGGGAGCACCAGCCACAAATTGGGGGAACAGCAGGGGGGATATCTGCCAGAGCTAGCCACTGCATTCCAGATCCAGGAAACATAAGCAGGCAGGGCTGGTAAGCAGGAGCCCCCAGGGCATGAGCCCACTGAACCTAGGGAGGGGAGTGAAGAGAGACTGCAGAGCTCTGTCCTCTGCCCCTGGAATAGGACTCTGGGGCTCTGAATACATTCAGATCCTGATCACAGTCTAGCCCCCCCCCCATAGAAAAGCAGGGGCCCCCACCACCTCAGCCCTGTAGCAAAGGGGTGTGCATATGGTCATTCACAGACCAGGAGGGATGACAAAGCCTCACACACTGAGACCCTTGTGGGAGTGTCCCAAAAGCTCAGGAAGCACCCCCAAAACAGGCTTAGGCTGGGAAAATGAGCAAACAGAGAGAAAAGAACACCACTGAGAAATATATTATCTATGATCCCAAGAAGGCGCAATATACTCAGTCTAAAGATGAGGAAACACAAGCTCCTGCATCTAAAGACTCCAAGAAAAACAGAAATTGGGCTCAGGCTATGACAGAGCTCAAAAAAGACTTTGAAAATCAAATGAGGGAGTTAGAAGAAAAACTGGGAAAAGAAATGAGAGAGATGCAGGAAAAAACATGAAAATGAAGTCAGCAGCCTAGTCAAGGAAATCCAAAAAAATGCTGAAGAAAATAGCATGCCAAAACCCAGCTTAGGTCAAATGGATAAAACAGTTCAAAAAGTTATTGAGGAGAAGAATACTTTAAAAAGCAAAATTGGCCAGATGGAAAAAAGAGATAAGAAAACTCTCTGAGCAGAACAAATCCTTCAGACAATGAATAGAACTCAGGGAGATTGATGAATTTACCAGAAATCAGGACTCATTACTTCAAAATAAAAAAAAATGAAAAATTAGAAGAAAATGTGAAACATCTCATTGAAAAAACAACTGATATGGAAAACAGATTTAGGAAAGATAATATAAAAATTATTGGAATACCTGAAAGTCATGATCAGGAAAAGAGCCTTGACATCATTTTCAAAGAATTGCTACAGGAAAATTGCCCTGATATCCTAGAAGCAGAGGGCAAAATAGAAATGGAGAGAATCCACCGATCCCTCCGAGAAAGAGATCCCCAAAAAACCAACCCCTAGGAATATTATAGCCAAGTTCCAGAACTCCCAAGTCAAAGACAAAATATTACAAGCAGCCAAAAGGACACAATTCAAATATTGTGGAGCTACAGTCAGGTTCACACAGGACTTAGCAACAACTACATTAAAAGCTCATAGGGCTTGGAATATAATATACAGGAAGGCAAAAGAGCTTGGGATCCAACTGAGAATCAATTATCCAGCAAAAATGAATGTCCTCTTCCAGGGAAAAAGATGGACTTTCAATGAACCAGGGGAATTTCAAATGTTCCTGTTGGAATGGCCAGAACAGAACAGAAGGTTTGATCTTCAAATTCAGGACTCAGGTGAAGCATAGAGACTGGCGGACAAGGGGAAAATATGAGGGACTTAATGATGATGAACTGCATGTATTCCTGCATAGAAAAATGACACTGATAATACTCATATGAACCTTCTCAGTTAATAGAGCAGGTAGAAGGAGCTTTTATAGTTGAAGCACAGGAAAAAGCTGAATTTGAAGATAAAATATTGTGTAAAAATGAAGTCAATAGAAAAAAGAGAAATGTAATGGGAGAAAGAAAAAGGAGAGGGGGAATAGACCAAGATTTGAAATAATAAGATTTTTCTTTATTACAATGAGCTATTGCAATGATATGGAAGGGGGGAAGACATGGGGGAATGACGGAATCTTTGCTCTTATCAGAGGTGGCTAGGAGAGGAAACAGTATATATATACTCAATGGGGCATAGGCATCTGGAGTAAGAAGGAGGAGGGGGGACAGGGGGAAGGGGAGGAAGTGAGTGATGGAGGAGAGAATGGACCATGGGGGAAGAGTGCTCAGATATAACATTTTCTTTTTTACTTCTTGCAAAGGGCTGGGATTGGATGGCCTGTCTAGGACCATAGGGCCAGGTGGATGCTGGGCCTCAGGGGTGGTAGGGGGGCTCGGGGCCTCTTGGCCCCAGGACTAGGGATCTGTCTGCTGCGCTACTCAGCTACCCTACAGCAGAGTCAGAGTGAAAGGAGAGAGAAAATAGAGCACATGGTAGTGGAGAAATACAAAAGGAGGGAGTTGCGATCAGCAATGGCAATGGTGGAAAAATATGGAAGTAACTTTTGTGATGGACTTATAATAAAGAATGTTAACCACCTGCAACACAGTTGTTGGTGTTGGAACAAAGACTGAAGCACATTTTTTATTATTATTTTGGGAGGGAGTGCAGGGCAAATGGGGCTGGGTAGCCTGTCTGGGGCCGCATACCAGGGTGATCATTGGGTGTCTGAGGCCAGATTTGGACCTGGGTGCTCCTGGCTCAAGGGCCAATGCTCTGTCCACCACCCAGCCACCCCTACTATTATTACTATTTCATTTTATTTATTTCATTACTTTTTTTATTTATTTCATTACTTCAAAACCAAAAAAGTGAAAAATTAGAAGAAAATGTGAAACATCTCATTGAAAAAATGACTGATATGGAAAACAGATTTAGGAAAGATAATATAAAAATTATTGGAATACCTGAAAGTCATGATCAGGAAAAGAGCCTTGACATCATTTTCAAAGAACTACTACAGGAAAATTGCCCTGATATCCTAGAAGCAGAGGGTTTTTTGGGGTTTTTTTTTCATTTTCAAAGAATTACTAAAGGAAAATTACCCTGATATCTTAGAAGCAGAGGGTTTTTTGGTTTTTGCAGGGCAGTGGGGTTGGGGTAGCTTGCATGTCACATGGCTGGGTGATTGTTGGGTGTATGGGGCTGGATATGGGCTCAGGTGCTCCTGGCTCCAGGGCTGGTGCTCTGTCCATTGCACCACCTGGCCATAACTACAATTATTACTATCACTATTATTACTATTATTTTTTTAATTTTAATTTTTTTCTCTCCCCTTTACGCTCAAGCAAGTCTTTATTTTGGAGGGTAGGGGGTATCTTGTTTACTCTTAAACAAGAATATTTTATTAATGTATAAAAAGCATTATTTGTTAAAAAAAAATGTGCATACCCTTTGATCCAGCATACCACTCCTCTATGCCCCGAAGAGATGATGAAAAAGGGTAAAAACATCACTTGTACAAAAATATTCATAGCAGCCCTGTTTGTGGTGGCAAAGAATTAGAAATCAAGTAAATGTCCTTCAATTGGGGAATGGCTTAGCAAACTGTGGTATATGTATGTCATGGAACACTATTGTTCTATTAGAAACCAGGAGGGATGGGAATTCAGGGAAGACTGGAGGGATTTGCATGAACTGATGCTGAATAAGATGAGCAGAACGAGAAAAACACTGTACATCCTAACAGCAACATGGGGGTGATGATCAACCTTGATGGACTTGCTCATTCCATCAGTGCAACAATCAGGGACAATTTGGGGCTGTCTGCAATGGAGAATACCATCTGTATCCAGAGAAAGAACTGCAGAGTTTGAACAAAGACCAAGGACTATTACCTTAAATTTAGGAAAAAAAAAAACAACCCAAAACCCTGATATCTTATTGTCTGATCTTGCTATCTCTTATACTTTATGTTTCTTCCTTAAGGATGTCGTCTCTCTCTCTCTCATCCCACTCAATTTGGATCAATGTTTACCATGCAAACAACGTAAAAACTGACAAACTGCCTTCTGTGGGGGTGGGGGTGGGGGAGGGAAGTAAGATTAGGGGGGAAAACTGTAAAACTCCAAATAAATAAAATCTTTAATAAAAAAAATTATCTTTGGGTAGAGTCATTCAGAAAGTTTGGCAACTGTGCTATGTATAGTATCCTATTCACAAGGATATTGTGCTACATGATTAAAAAACTGCTTTCAAAACCTATCTCATAACATCTACATTTCTCCACATGCTATAATGAAATGTTGTTTGCCATTATTTACTCTTTTTTTCCCTTTATTTAAGGCAATGGGGTTAAGCAACTTTCCCAAGGTCACACTGCTAGGATCCATTATTTACTCTTAAGAAACCTTGATGATAGTTGATGATTAACATTTTCCTTTTTAAACCATTCATTTAATAAATAATTTTGAAATTTGCAGAAATTAAAAATTAAGATACTTATTGCAAATCCAAAAATACCTTTCCTACTGCCAGATCTATAACTAGGATTTTTACTTCTGAGGCAAGTGTCTCAAACTACCTGGGGAGTGGAAGAGGTGCTCTCAAATGATGAAAAAAAGTTGCTGTCCTATGAAAGGAAAAAGAAACCCATGGGCAAAGACCACAGTACACTAGAAGGCCACCACAGGAGAGGCAGTTCTTAGAATAAAGAAAAGTATCATTTGGTAGTTTCCAATTTTTAATCCTCCTCTCATTATACCTTACAGTTTTCACATAATCTCATGAGTTGGAAGGGTCCTCAGACACCAGACTATAATTCATATTCCTAGATATAGTGGATTGTAATATCTCATATGGATTGTTCTGTATAGAAAACTAAATATACTTTCTGTGTCAAAGTTAATAGTTTTGCAAATGGATAGTTCTGTGAATAAAGTGCTGAAGTTGAAATCAAGGAAAACCCGATTTCCAATCCTATCTTAGGCATTTACTAGCTCTATGAACTAAACAAGTCACTTCACTTCTCTGGATCTCAGTTTCCTCATTTGTAAAATGGGGATGATCATAGCACCTAACTCCCTGGATTGTTTTAAGGATCAAATGCGATAATATATGTAAAATGACTTGCCCACATTCACACATTCTCATCATCAGGTTCAGTGCTACCTATATCTTATAAAAACTATGGGGAAAAAATGGTTCCTTTCTTGGAAGGTTTCTATCTTTCCAAGTCAATCACTGATTAAAAATCAGATGATTTTTTTCATCACTCTATCTTATGAAAAATATATTTTACATATCTAATACATACATATTTAAACAAGATAAAAGTTCACAGGCTCTATTTTTTTAAGAGAGACATCTCCATCTGATGTTAAAATGGTTGATATTTCCCATCATATCTATATCATGTTTACATGCCAATTCTGGTATCTGACAGAAGCTCATTGATCTTCTATAAATAGCCAGGAGTCCTCTTTATCACTTTTATTTATTTTTTTGTTTGTCTGTTTGTTTGTTTGTTTGCAAGGCAGTAGGGTTAAGGGGCTTGCCCAAGGCCACACAGCTAGGTAATTAAGTGTCTGAGGCCGAATTTGAACTCAGGTCCTACTGACTCTAGGACCAGTGCTCTATCCATGGTGCCACCTAGCTGCCCCTTCTTCATCACTTTTGATATCGCTTCTACTTTTCCTTATTTTATCTGTCTTGATCTGTCTTTAAACATGACAAACACTTCCATATTCAGGTAAATATTGATAATGATGAAGACATTATAATAGTATACATACATAATATTATATCAGATTGTATTATAAAATAATATAACATAATCAATTAATTTCCCAAATTAAGTTTATTTCTTCAAATTTGTATATTTATATATAGATATTTATGACTAATAGTACTGATTGCTTCCCCTTTTTCAATTACATTCTATAAATACGTATTCTATCCCTTTTCTTTTTTCTCTTTCCAGTTTGTTGTTCTCCAGGATATCTTGTTTATTTGCAAGTACTTTTCCTCTCTTCCTTTTTAGATTAAAACTCTTGATGAGATCAGCAAATCTCCAAGAAAATATTTTCTTTTTATCACACATTAGCTATATAATTTATCAGTGACCAGAATTCCATTATGCCTCTTCCTTAGGCTAATGTCTAAATTATCTAATCGCATTCTTTTATACTACTTTCTAAATAATTTATTCATGTCTTATCTCCTTCTTTAGATCTTATATCCTTCCTTCATTCATACCTGTTCCCCCCTTTCCCTATTTTCTGGCCATGTAATTGCTTCCAAACAACTCCATTTAAAAATAAATTTAAAAATATATAGCCATGGAAAGGAGGTGACTTCCAAATTAAATAATTTGTGGTATAAGTCACTTTTAAATGGTGTGACCAGCTTGACTAGAAGGCTTGCAAGGATGTCAAAAGTGGAGATGTAGACTATAAGACCTCCATGCTTTAGTTAATGTATCTTGAAATCATATTACCAATTTTGATTTCCAAAGATAGACTTTTGATTTATATTGGGTTTAAGACCCTCTAAAACCCCCAAATCCTTTTCAAACTACTGAATAAAATGCTTCACCAAATATGTTATTGTGAAGTTGATTTTCTCAACCCAAGTATCAGAATTTATAATTTTCTTATTAAATTTCATCTTTATTAAATTCAGTTCAATACACTACACTACACTACCATAATCTTCTTGGATGCTGTCATCCCCAGTGTTGAGTTTTTTGGTCATCTGAAAATTTTATGAGAATGCCAACTATATCTTAATCCAAATTGGTAAAATTGGTAAACTGCAGATGTTCAACCATAGCTTTCAAGGTTATTTCACTGAAAATGTCCTGCCAATTGACATTGAACTATTATAACTACTCTTTGAGTACATCCACTCAACCAGTTTTCCACATCAAAGTGTAATTTCATATAGTTAATATCATTCCAACTCCTCCAAGATGATTTATCAAAAGTCTAATATGATTTATAAAAGCCAGTAAAACCACATGTTTTGAGTCTGTGCTGATTGGGCTTTCCGAGAAGGAAATACCCCAAGTGCCACATACCATTGGTAATCCTGTGATTACAGTTTAATGGGGGGGGGATAATTTCAATTTTGGCACACATAAGGAGAATAAGTAAAATCCATTAATAATTCCAGTTTTCCCTTTCCAATAATACCACAGATCCTTAAGAGTAAACTAAACTGCAAAATTACTAGTTAGGTATCATAGAAAGAAAAGTACTTGGGAAAGGTAACCAGCTTTTTACCTAAAAAAAATATATAGTTAACTTAATAATAAGGATTTCTTTATTGCATAGGGTCAGAAACTCATACAGCTAGAGTTTATTTTATTTCAGTGCCTACCTTCTCCCTCTACAATGTTTTATACATGAAAACACACAGTACTTTGTTTTATATTGGTTCAATTAAAGCTCGCTAACTAGAGTATACAGTCTATTTAGTATCAAGTCAATCTACTGCATCTTTTTCCAGTAGAACTACATTAAGTGCCCATGGTCCACAATGAAACCCCCTGCACTCCTACAGCTGCTTTGAATTATTTTTCAAAGCAGATACCCACCTTTACATTGGGAGGGATAAACACAAACTCTTCTAATTCAGTAATCAGGACAGATAATTACATCCCCTTAATTGTTTTCTTTTTTCAGCTTAGGTTCACATTGATGGGAGACGGTAAAATTAGTCCATGAGCCATCTGAAGTTTGCTGCTTGCTGATTAAAGCCTTAATTGATTCAGAATGTTTTACAAATCAATCTCTGTGAATTACTCCAGGCTCACGATGGCATCATTATAAAGAAGTATTCTCTCAAAATAAGGTTCTTGAATGATACCAAGTAAACACAAATTCATCCTGGTGAAGACATTCAAGTTCTCTATGGTATGGAAATGAGCCTTTCTTTTTCTTGTTTATGTTCAAAGTACTCATTCCATTTTATTTTGGTGGAGACCAAGCAGTAGGTGGTAAACTAAAACTCTACAGTTTGGGGAAAAGCAAAAAGAACCTACATGCTTAAAAGCTATCATTATTCTTCTGCCTTACCTAAATTAAGGGGAAAAAAAAACATAAAATGCCCCACTTTTGTTTTAAGACACTGAGTAAATAAATTTAAGAAGTCAGATATAATGTGAATAACAAAAATAAATCATAATTTTAAATGCTAGACTAGGAGATTTAAATTTATCAATATTCCTTATGACTCAGATAGCAATTGGTTTTGTCATGAAAGGATGCACTATTTAAAAAATAAATTTATCTTCATATATGCTCAGATTAATTTAGCAGGTACTTCAAAAATACATCGATGAATTTTATGTAAAGTTAAAGTAAATACTTGTGAAGTATTTCACTGGGGCGAGGTGAAAAGAAGGTGATTCTTTGTAATTCAGCAATCAAGATGATCAGGATTGTTTTCTCAAGACCTATGAGAAAGAATTACTATAGCCAAAATCGCCAGGTGTTTGTTATATTTAACTTCAGGTATTCTGATTATTTTCTTCAGCATAATCAAATCAACAAATAATTGAATAGCTTACATAGAATTTTTTTTATAAAATATGTGAAATTATTTTAACAAAACCAAATTCAAAATTTTTTAGCTTTCAAAAATAAAATCTTATTTTCAATAAAATTTCATGCCAAATTAATCTGAGTAAAACATGAAATAAATTCCTAATTTTACAAAATTATATGGCAAACTTATGACAAAAGTGAGTCATAAAGAATATTGGTAAATTTGAATCTTTTAGACTAGTGCTTTAAAATTATAATTTCTATTTCTAACATTAAATATGACTTATCCAATACCTTAATGCTAAATTGGGTTTACTTAAAGTAGGGGTAAAAAGTTTTAATTTTTTAAACATGAAGGTTCTTTTTTATTTTTCCCTAAACTGCAGAGTTTTAGATTACCACCTACTGTTTTCCTTTTAATCTCCTTGATGGAAAGAGTATGTATAAATAGAAAATTTAATTTGCTTGTAGTCATTTTTTTCTCTAGTATTTCCTCTCACTTAATCCCCTTTTCCCTGTTTAATTTGAGGGATTTCTATGCCAAATTCTTGTACATATATGGGGAGAAGGGCAAGAGAAGTAGTGCTGAGTACTCTCTCGTTCATTTCAGATAAGAATGAGGTTCATCTGATGCCCTGGCTTAATCCCTTCCTTTATGATGGTATACTTTTCTTCTCACGTACCTAAATTAAAGTTCCACCCTCTTCTTTCTCCTCTGTAATTCAGTGCTACCTTTCCTTCCATTTCTCCTTTTCAAACCTTCAGAACACAACCAGCCCAGTCCTAGGACTTTTGCTTTTCTTACTTAACTAACTCTAAATTCCTTGATGAAATTAAAGTTCTAAAAAAAAAAATACTTTATCACTACAGTAACATATAGCTACTTCATATTATTAAAATAAACTTACTTTTGTAGGTGTCCCTTACCCTGATGTTTGTTTTTAAAGTTCCTTCTCATTTTAGGTGTTTTCATTGAAAATGTTTGAAAGTTATCTATTTAAATCATTAGAACTCAATTTCTCCCCTGTAAAAAATATACATAGTATCCCCCCGCCCCCCCCCCCCCCCCCCCCCCGCCAGGGTATGTCATTCTTGGTTGTAAGCATATATTTTGCCTTTTAGAATATCCTATTCCAAGCCCTCCTCTCACTTATGGGTTTAAATTCTAGTTTTTTTGGTACTCAAATTGCTTCTTCCTAGATGTTTATGATATTTTTCTTTGACATGGGAATTCTCGATTTTTGCTATGTTATGCCTGGAACTTTTGTTTTAGGGATTTCTTTCAAGAGCTCATTGGTAGATTCTGCATGCAACAGAAGTACAGATGTAGGAAGTTTTCTTTTATGATACTTTGCAATAGTTCCCAGACCTTTTTATTTTTAATCTTGGTTTTCCCTGGAGTCCAGTGATTATTAAACTATTTCTCATGTTCTGCTTCACAGATTGATTATTTTTCATATCTTTTATTTCCTTCAATTCAGCCATTTTATTTTGTTCTTATTCTAATAGGGTGACAAAGTAACAATGATTACAGTACAAAGTTTGGAGTTAGGAAGACTTTGTCTAAGGACATATCTGATCTCAGATTAGCTGTGTTATCCTAGGCAAATCACTTTACCCCATTTGCCTCAGTTTTCTCCTGGAGGAAAGGAGAAGGAAATAGCAAACCCTTCTAGTACATTTGCCAAGAAAAACCCAAATGGGGTTGTGAAGAATCAGGCATGACTTAAGTGACTGAACAACTGATGTTTTTAATGTTGTCCTTGATTTCTCATTGGTTTGTTCTGATTTTTAGGGCATCCCTTATTTGGGTATAAATGATCATTTTCTCTTCTAAACTATTTATTTTTCTTCCAAAACCTTGATTTCATTTTTAATCTCTTGATTAATTTTTTAAAAAATATTCATATAGTCTTTGTAAAATATTCATTTTTCTCTTGGAGTTTTTGCTTGCAGTTGTTATGATACAGCTCTTTTAGAGGAGGTCTACATTTGTAGTAGTCTTTGATGTTATTTTGGTGTTACTTCCATTTACTCATCTCTCTAGGTTTAAGTTCCTCAATTAGTTCTTTATGCTAGATCCAGGCTTTGCCTCTTGCTTTAAGTTGAAGTGGGTTAGTAGATTAGCACTTCTTGGTCTTGGCCAGGGAACCTGCATGACTGTTCCCTCCTAAAGTTAAGCCTCTGAATTTCAGAGGTTCAGAGAACTAACTGGGTCTTCAGCTTTATCACATATCAGAATAGAGAGCTAGGGACCTCAAATCCAGGAGATATCTCCATCTAAATGTTGGTCATTGTGTAAGGCTGATGAGTAGTTTACCAATATTGGTCCTGACTTTGGCAATGATCTTCTTTCCTATTGTCCCTTGTCTTCTGGCTGTTGTTTTATGCAGCCCAGGGACAGAAGAAGAGAATATGGGGGCGGCTAGGTGGCGTAGTGGATAAAGCACCAGCCTTGGAGTCAGGAGTACCAGGGTTCAAATCTAGTCTCAGACACTTAATAATTACCTATCTGTGTGGCCTTGGGCAAGCCACTTAACCCCATTTGCCTTGAAAAAACCTTAAAAAAAGAAGAAGAGAATATGGTTTTTCACTGCATTTTTGCACTGATTAATTGGATGGGGATAAATTTTAGATTTTTTTTGGTTGGAATGGGTAAGAAAGGACTAGGCAGTTTGCCTTCTGTTCAGCAAGTCATCCTGGCTAGGTATTGCAAAGTCATTTTGTCTCTCAATGGCAACTTTCTAAGAATATAAATTGGCAGAGAAAATGCTGGCCTTTATTGGTAGAGGAATTTCTCATCTGGGAGTTCCCTACTATTAATGAAATCACATATTTAACCCCTATTCCTATCTCAAATATGAAAAAAAAGCAAAATTTCTTTTTATAATCTAGAAAAGAAATATAAGGTATATTACTTTTTTCCAATTCTCTCATGGTTTATAAATTCATAATAAGACTATAAAGTTTCAGCAATTTCTAAAAAAACATCTAGGTACCCTGTTAAACAAAGAGATTGGACTAGATGATCTTAGCAATTTAGCACCTGTTAGTCCTGAAAATGACAACAGATGACATTAAAAAGAAAAATCAGTGAATGTTCATATCATAGTCAACTCTCTGTAGAAATAACTTTTAAAAAATTAAATAGGTACCATCAGAATGATCAGGACTCTAATATTACAGTGTATTAAATTTGTATTTAATTGATTTGATTAAAAATTATTGTAGCTCCTGATGAATAAATTCACCTAGAAATACTTATAGAAAGGGACTCTATTTTAAAAAAAATGATTATTATTTAAAAGTTTAAAATGGCTTATATCTTCATCAAGGTGGTATTTTAAAGTAGATTTCAAAACTTTTTAAAACAAATGAGTTACTGTTCATATTTTGCAAGGTTCATAAAACTGATACCATTATCATTTCTATGGCTGATGATAGAAATGCATTCAAAGCTATAATAGTTACTCAGGGTGAATATTTCTCCATATAGATATAGATTCATTCTTCAGGTATTTCAAATCATCCATCATATAGTACTAATTAAGTTTGATGTCTCTATACAGAATGTAAGCCAAGTATGTTTTTAGAGTTACGGTTTTAAAAATGCTTCAAGTGATCAAATGGTCAAAGATAAAAAAAAGTAACCATAAGGCTAAGTGAGTAACATTAAAGCCAGTGTGCAACTAAAGGTAAACCTTATCCATTCATTAAGTTAGTTAAAGAGATCAGATTAGATAGTAGGGCTCAAATACAATGTAAATCCCCCTTCCCCTTTATATAGCTCTATTCCAAGTCTATTCAGTTCAATTTTAATACTAAGAACAATCTTTAAGTTCATTTATCAGCAGTTGGATCATTTAATACACAGTAAAAATCTTCATCATTTTTTTAACAAAAAGAATACTTCTTTGTCTTATTTGTCACAATCTTTCAAGGCTCTAGGAATATATCAATTTTACTGATAGATTCTATCTAAATCATATTGTTTTTATTTTTCTTCTTTCAGTGAATATGCTTGAAGCAATTGAGGTAACACCAGAGCCTTCATACTAAAGCATTTATCTTTCAAGTCCAGAGTTTTTTCCAAAAACAATTTCTCCTGACTTCCCAATGGCTGTCTATGCAGAAAGGTTTACTGGTATAGTATGTATAATCACTCATAAACCTCCCCCTATAAATTACATAACTCAAACTACTTTATACAAGCTAATCTTATGTGATAGTGAAGGTTCTCTAAAAAAAAAAAAGACTGGTAAGTTTTCATGTCAAAAATATTACTGATCTAAATTGTAGTTTACTTGGGATTAATGTTTCCAAAATACAGCTCTATTAAAGAAAATAAATCTGATAAATAGAGGCTATGTAACTGTAATGCAAAGAAGAGCATTGTGTTCCTGGCCACACAGGATATCTGAGTTATGAAGAAATTATACAGGCACATTAAAATACTTTTAACATATTGATATGAGACAGCAATTAATGATTAGTTCTTTTAAAAAGTGAAATAGGCTAACTCCTTTCTCTAACATGTTAATGCTATTAAGCAATTGATTTTAAAAAATGTTTTCATAGGGAAAATTTCTTCAAAAAGCATTATTTATTTCCTTATGACAAGATTTAAATGCATTTGTGATTATAACTTTTACTCTAAATAATTATTTTCTAAAATGTGTTGCCTATTTAATAGTTAGTAAAATGCCTAACTTAATTCTGAATTATTAATAATGCAAAAATAAGATTCTGAATTTGCACATTAACTTTTACATATATATATATATATATATATATATATATATATATATATATACACATCTTAAAATTTCAGGACATTCCTCTATCTCCACAATTAAAAAAGTTAAAACTAATTAGATAATATACTATACTAGCGACTTAATTTTAACTCATTAAAAAAATTCATTGGGATTAAGAATAGATCTTGCACTTGTGAATTATTTGTCATTTCAACTTGTGAAACTACATGTTATTATTATAAATTTCTAAATTCTCTTTCTAGCATAGCTATATTTTATATTGGTGCCATACACTGCCTTCATAATTAAAGTTTTGGCAGCTTTTCCATTATAAACTCCCTATGGGAGCTTTTGAATCAGCCTTTTTAAAAGATTTATTTATAAATTTTGAAAGTTACATAGATAGGTACAAAAAAAGGAGAGGGAATAAAAATATCTCAGCAACTCAAGGGAAGGAGTGTTACAACACAGGTAATGACTGAATAGCAATAACATTCCAATCCGTTACAAAAATGTACACCATCTCAGAATCTTCCAATACAATTAATGATACATCATTTTGTAGATAGAAAATCAGGAGACAATATAAAATCGAAAAGGTCTGCCAAATTCACAATATTTCTTTACCTTCATCTCTGGAGGAGAAATTGCCTTCTCCATCAGCAAACATATTATCAGATTTCCCATGGTTTTATAAAATTCAATCTCACACTCCCAGTCTGTTTAATGCAATATTACTTAGTTATTGCAAGTGGTAATAGTACTAATTATGTTATAAAAACATCAAAGTTACAATTGAAGTAGTTTTAACTTGGTGATGTTTTAAGTTACAAGAATTGTGTATGACAATTTAAAAAAAACAACAACCACCTAATTAGTATGTGATCCAGTTCCTAAGGAAAACTTCCTCCTTTAAAAAAGTTTGAAATCAAGTAGGATTTCTGGGAGCCAAGATGGAAGAGTAGACTGTGAGTTGCTATAGCTCTCCCATGTTCATCCCAGAACAACCAAGAAATAGTGTCCCAGGACCAATCCTGAGAATGATAGAACCAGAAAAAAAGACAGGGTGAAACAATATTTTAGCCTAGGAAACTTAAAGATTTAGCAAGAAAGGTCCATCTCATTCCAGTGAATGGGGAAGGATAGTACAGGATAGGAAGCAAACCAGCAGACCAGTGGCAAACCAGATCTCAGCAAACCAGTTGGAGATTCTAAGCTGCAGAATTAGTGGAGTGGGCAAGCCAAAATCAGGACCTGCCAAAGGCCTTGGCATGGCCAGAGAAGCATCAGACTCCAGCTCTAAGAACCAGTTCATGCTAAAGTGCAGCTCCTGGTAGGTGGGCATCCTCTGGAGGTTAGGTCACCATGTGCTTCAGCATAGCCCCAAGCAAGCAGTAGCCTCCAGAGACCAGACACTCAAGTAGTTCGGTGTAGCCCCAGGGTAGCTACACCAAACCACCACACATAACCACTAGGACCCCAGTTCAGTATTAGATAAGGTGTCAGATCCCTATGGCTACCACCACCTCAGTATAAGTACCACACACAAAAGTCCCCTATGGACCTCAGGGCAATATCAGCATGGGCACCAGGTATAGTCAGGACCTACAGTCACAAGCATAAGAAATCTAAGACTGCCTCTTCCACCCTGGAAGCTGAGCTCATGTTTAAAAGAAAGGAAAAATACCAAAAAATGAGCAAAAAAAGCAACAAATAAGAAAGACCTATCCTTATAGAAAGTTATTATAGTAGCAGGGAAGACCAAGAAAAAAATTCAGAAGATCTAGGCAAAACTTAAAAAAAATGGGAAGTGGTCTCAAGCCAAGAGAGAAATCATGGAAGAATTCAAAAAGGAGCTTAAAAATCATAAAAGAGATTTATAAGTAAAATGGGAAAAGAAACGAGAGCAATGTAAAAGAATTAACAAAGTGCCAAAAACTTGGAAAACTCATTAAAAAAGTAGATCTGACCAAATGGAAAAGGAGTTGCAAAAATTCACTTAAGAAAACACCTTAAAGAGTGCAATAGGGAAAATGGGGGAAAAAAGTACAAAGTTATTAGAGGAAAATAACACCTTAAAAGATATAGCTAAGCAAGCAGAAGCTAATGATTCTATGAGACATCCAAGAATCAATCAAATAAATTCAAAAGAATTAAAAAAATGGGAAAAAAAATAAAAAATTCCTCATTGGAAAAATAACTGATAAGGGAAATAGATCCAAAAGAGACCATATTAGAATCATTGAACTTTCCAAAAGCCATAATCAAAAGGAGGACCTGGACAGCATCTTTAAAGAAATTATTAAGGAAAGCTTCCCTGATATCCTGGAAACAGAGGGTTGAAAAGAAGAATTGAAAGAATCCACTGATCACTCAGCTAAATTTTAGCATTGTTAAGTCAAGGAAAAAAGACCACGGTGTTGTTGAAGTGATGATTTATTCCAAATATTCTTGAAATAAATCTGAAACTAATGCTCAAAGGGCTATAAACTGTACCTACACTCTGATACAGTAATTCCATTCCTAAGTGTGTATAGCTAAGGAAATCAAAGAAAAAAATGGTCTATATGTAAAAAAAATATTTGTAGCAACTCTTTTTGTGGTGGCAAAAACTGGAAATTGAGAGGATGCTTACAAATCAGGGAATGGATGAAAAAGCAGTGGCATATAATTATAATGGAATACTATTGTGCTATTAAAAAAATGAGTGTGACTTCAGAAAAAAAATGGCCAGACTGATATGAACTCATGCAAAGTAAAATGAAAAGAACACTATACATAATAACAGTAAGATTGCAATGATGACCAATTGTGAAAGATATAGCTATTCAGATCAATACATTGATTCAAGGCAATTCCAAAGGTCTCATGATGAAAAATTGCTATCTTTCTACCTGTAGAGAAAAAACTGATGAACTCTAAGTACAAATTTAAGCATAATTTTCTCCCTTTATTTTTATTTATAATATGGCTAATATGGAAATATGTTTTAATTGATTTCACATTCATATTTAATATCATTGTTTGCCTTCTCAGTAAGTAAGAGAGGAGTGGGGGGGGGACAATCTGGAACTCAAAACTTAAAAAAGAAAACCATGTTTAAAATAAATAAATGATGAATTGAAAAATCTCTAATGGGGAGAAAACATGCAAAAAAGTTATAAAGCAGTAGCATGCATAAAATAAGATAGACTGGAAACAATCAACAGAGAAAAGAGACTAATGGGGCAGGTTAGGTGATAGAGTAGATAGAGTCAGGAGGAATTGAGTTCAAATCCCGCCTCAAACATTAGGTTATTTATTAACTTGTGTGACCTTGGCCAAGTCACTTAACCTCATTGCCTTGCAAAAGAAAGAAAAAGCACTAGCCTACATCGTGTGTGTGTGTGTGTGTGTGTGTGTGTGTGTGTGTGTGTGTGTGTGTTGCAAAAGAAATAATCATGAGAGGTCACTAGAAATGAGGATTAGGTCTGCAAAGCAGATGGGATTTTACTGGGACTTGAAGGAAGACAAGATGTGGAGGAGAGCATCAGAGGCTTTGAGGACAGCTAGTGACTATGCCTGCAGTCTGGAGAGTGTCTTGTTCAAGGAACAGTGAGGAAGCCAGTTTTTCTGTTTTGCAAAATACAGCCACATTTGATGTAATCAGGAATGAATAAGCACTCACAGTGTGCCAAGATCGTGTTGTGCTGTGGGCAAGCAAACATGGGCAAAAGAAACAGTCCCTAGCCTGGAGGTACTTAGCTTTGTAATGGGGGAGACAACACAGAGAGAGGAGTAAGGGGAGGAAGGAAGTGCATGGGTCCACCAAGGATAAATAAGGTTGAAAGCTCACTATGGGATTGTAGAGACTGATGTTGGGAGTTCAAGTCAAAAAAAAAAAAAAGTGACAGAGCCGGGCGGGTGGCACGATATATTCTGAAGGAAAAAATAGGAAGCTATTGACCCAGTGCCCCTTGAGTCTGGAGGACCTGAGTTCAAATCCAGACTCAGTTATCCATAGCAAGTCAACTTCTCTCTGCCTCAGTTTCCTCAAATTCAAAGTGGGAATCATAACTGGAATGACTTCACAAGACTGTGTTGAGCATTCAATTATATTTGCAAAGTAGTTCTTAGCACAGTTCTGGCACATAATAGGTAATTAAAAATGCTTATCCCATCTCTTTCCCTACCATTCTTACTA
This sequence comes from Macrotis lagotis, assembly GCF_037893015.1. NCBI lineage: Eukaryota > Metazoa > Chordata > Mammalia > Peramelemorphia > Peramelidae > Macrotis > Macrotis lagotis. The sequence goes on along the minus strand of NC_133666.1, from coordinate 138,754,954 downwards.
TTTTACTAATATAACATAGTACTGGTCTAGGATTTTTTTTTGAAAATGAATTTCTACTTTCAAATTTAGTAAGGAATCTGAGTGGAGGTATATACATTTAAATGGTAGTTAAACTCTGAGGCATAGTTGAAAAAAACGTTGCAATCATTGGGCCTCTTTGAAAGGTAATTATTTATTGCCAAATACTGTTTTTTTTATTTTATGATGCACAAGACCCCTTAGATATAGATAAGGAATAAGAAATACCATATCTTTATGGATTAGCATATAATTTCTTTCAACAAAGAAGATTCCTGGAAAAATCAAAAAATATAATGATAATGAAATTTATTATATTTCAATATGTAGGAAGCATTTTATTGTTGTTATAGGATTCATTCCTGAATCAGTTGTAACAAGTCAGCCATAAATGTGTTAAATGTTGAAAATAATACTAGTTTAAAAAAAGTTATAAGAAATGATGTGTACAACTTCATAAATAAACTCTAAACTTACTGATTTAAGGTAAAAATGGCAAAAAGATGGGAAAAAGAACTTTGATTAGTGTATAATTTTATACAAAGTTTTAACTAATTAAACCAATACCAAAATGAAGAGATGAAAACAGCTTAAATGCTAGCATAGTCAATAAACATGATTTACTTGCCAAGTAGAGAGAGATGACAACCAAAGAAAGACATAACCAATTTAAAATATAAATGTATTTGTTAAATTTTATGTAGAAGGATGGTGAAAGATGACCAGTAGTATGATCTCAGATATTACAGAGAAGTGTATAAGGTCAAACTAGCTTAGTGAAGTATATCAAGACACTCAACTAAACAAAGTAATCCTAAGTATATTTAAAGATGAAATTCAAAGGACAAAAAATGAACAAAAGATAGAAATTATGTGCAAAAAATTATAACAAATTATTTTTTAAACAATCCGAGCAACATAGTTTCCATATTTAAAATCTAATATAACAATCTTAGATATGTACATAGAAGAAGTAGACAAGGCATTGAAGAAAATGAAGTCAGTAAAAGCAGTCAGATTGGACTAACTGTGCATAAATTAAGTCTTTATTGGAGGCAAAAATATTGTGATGGGACTGAGGAAAGACAAGATACCAAAGGCATACCAAAAAAAAAATATCTCACACATTGTTACTACTACTCCAGTTTTCTCTTCTACAAAAGGAGAATAATGACATTGACTTTACTGGGTTGTTGTGCAAAACTAATATGACAATATTTACAAAGTAACAAAGAGATCATTTATAACTATTGCCTAATCATACATTTAATAAGAAAAAACTATCATTGAGAGAAGAGGGTTTTTCACATTTCTTTGATAATATCCTTTAATCCAATAATTTTTTCTAGTTTCTTATTTTTTGTAAATTTCAGTTAGTTTATACCCATCATAATTTCTTGTTTGCTTTCTCAGTGATATTCATTTTCAGTTCTCTTGAGACTGTAGTATAATTCTCATTCATGCTATCAATTAATATTGTGCTACAGATGTGTACAACTGCTAAGTCAACTTTTTTAGTACTGCATGTTTTCTTAAAGTGGTCTACTCCTGTACAAAACTAAACATGATGAAAATTTGCTCTAATATTTGAAATTAAGTGAGATCAAGATACATTTAATTGACTCAAACACAAAGCTAGTTACTAAAGTTTCCAAAGAATAATGGGGATGTTGAAGTTCAACATCAAAGTGTTAGCATTCTCATAGAAGAGTTTATTCCTCACTTTCCCCCAGATATTTCCTAGAAGAAAGTTAGAAATACTTTCTGCTGATATGGGTTAATTAAAAACTTGTTTTGTTTCAATTTCCTTTTGAGTGTTTGCATAATCAAACATGCTAGCTTCCAAACCTATGTAGTATTCTTCTCTTAATTTTTTCAATGACCTCACCTGACATCCATGAACTTTTTCTTTTTTAAGTATTTTGATAACTGTTTTAATATAATTAGTTTCCTATCTAAGCTATTTTTTTATCTTGCATATTTAAAAACATTATTCTGAAAAGGAATCCACAGTCTTCATCAGACTACTAAAAATGTTCCATTACATAAAAAAATAGTGAAAAATCCATATAGACTGAGCTGGGACTTTGAGAGATAGAGAGTTGTGTGAAAAGATGATCAAACAAAGTATTTTCTTAATTATTTTGCCAGGTTACACAGCTCCCATACAGTCTTTTACTTTACTACATTTTAATAAACTATGTGGATATTGAAAAGCAAAGTGTTTGAGTCACATGAATAATATTGGTCAATCAAAAATAGATATCCCAAGTATAAAAACAGAACAAAACTGAAAGGACTAATAAATATTTTTATCAGAATTCTAAAATTTTCAATTAGAGAAATTAATATATCCAATTATTTTTCCTAGACTAAGTTTTCAACCTGGTTTATATAATAGCTAAATCTGTCCACCTATGATGAATAGCTTGTAGGAATATGCTTCTTTGTACAATTTCTATACTTCAGCTTGTGGGAAAGCTGGTGCATGCATACTGGATTCTCAATTATGAAATCGCTTAGGTCATGATTTGACTATATCGCCACCTAGTGGACAAGTAATGTATTATACTCACTGATTAATTAATCAATAATTTGTTTTTTTGGTATTTTTCCAAAGAGTCCCAAATAAATCAGGTATGGGTGACTAGTGCTGTAGAAGTAATTTACATCTTATCTAGGACACCAGAGAAGTAAAACAGGCATTATGTCTCAGTGCTGTATTGTATAATATTTATATTTTTCCCCTAATGCACTACTCTGTGAGATAGAGATGACCCAGGTTTCTCAAAGGCAATGCCAGTATAACATTATCTTGATAGGTTTTGCCCAAAAAGAAAGGCTCTGAATAGAGAAATTTAGGATGGCTAATCCATCAAGGAAGGATCATCTTAAACTGGGAAAGTTCTTTAGCAGATTACTGCCGAAATAATGAAGGATTTGTCCATTACAACTCTCAAATATTTACTACTAAGTCAATCAGGGGTTGAAATGTGCATTACTGGAAAATGGCACACTGAATATTTAATCACATTTTATACTGGGACGTTAAAAATATATAATTGCTTTGCTTTGTTAAAACTCCTATGTGCTTAAAATAAAATCAATTACCCTATTATAAGTCAGGTTCACCTAGAATGCAATCCAATGTCATGGATGTCATAGAAATGGAGATGAGTTTTACAAGGAGGTCTCAAGTATGTAACAAAATCAATGAGTACTCATAATGATATTGCTTCAATAGCTAATTAATTTTAATCAAAAGCATGATAAATTAAAAATCAAATATATGAGAAAATATATTAAAATTAATAAAGGAATATCATATACTTTAAATATATTTTGATGTGGTTAATCCTGAAGACGAAGTCCTAAGACACCCCCACCTTTTTACTACCCCTTTTAAATAACTACAGAGAACATTAATAGTCTTATCTTCACTAAAAACAGCCAAGAAAAATATTTAACTCTGTACATATCAATGTCATCTTATAGTGTGGTCTAAAGAAAACAGCAACTGACAACAAATGAGAACAGCAAGCATTTTCATTTTCTTTTTGTTGGGGAAAGGATCAGTGTGATGGTTAATTATTGTAAAACTAAACTGAATCACTTAGCTGGTTTAGAAGAGTGTGTAAATGATATAAAGATCTCCAAAGGTCATATATTCCTTTACTTACTAAACTCCAGTGGCTCCTTATCATCTCTGTAATAGGGATTTTGTTTTTGTTTTTTCTTTTCAAGTAGAGGAGATGTTTAAAATGGAAAGAAAATAAATAGTTGTTAAATGAAAAAAAATCATTAAAAAAATTAGGTTACATATCTCTGGTGAGGAGGAAATATGAATAACTGGGACAGATATCTCTGTTTTTAAAAGGAAGGATATGGTAGAAAGAGCCCAGGCTTTGGAATCAGATCTTTGACTTTCCATTTGGCGTCTTCTCAACTTGTAATCTTAACAAAGTCACTTAAGTTATTTGTCTGTCTCACTTTCCTCAACTGAACTTCAAGAGCACCTTCCACCTGAAATGTGGATAGAATGATATTATTGTTCCAACAGTGTCTGGCACAGAGTAGGGATTTAATAAATGCTTGCTCCCTGTCCTTTGTCCCTTTTCAGATAATGAAACCAAAGGTACTCACTCTATCTTTTGGAGTATCAAATGGCCCCTCTAAACAGTATGCACTTTTAAGGAAAAACATCAACCAACTCTGCCAGAATTAAGCGGCTTTTGGGCTATCTAGATGCAATTCTAAAAAAGGTTAGATCTGGACCAACTAATCTTAAAACCAAATAAGTTAATTAATTGTTTCCAAAAGTCAAATTCTATAATATTTGGTTATAACTTTATCAACACATCATTAAATTAACTCTCTTCACCCCTTTCCTTAAACAATCATTTATGTACCATGCTTTCTTTATTAATTCTTCTTTTGTATGATTTACTTTTGGGTTACTCTCTACATTAAGTGAAAGTTCCATTTTCCATCAGAATAAAGAAATGTGGAACTGTGTCAACTATCTGCAATTAACAGAATAACTTGGAGCTGATTCTTGCAGGTAAGATTTCTATATGTAAGTCATTCTGATTAATCTGGATGATTCCACAAGTCAGAAGAAATGGAAGAAGAGAGGTTTCAATTCTGGAGCACATTTATGCTGGAAATTTTCCCCAAATGAGAGCAAACCTTTGTGCAATTCAACCCTGTCAGAGTTAATAAAACTAGAGAGTGACATTCTGACAGAGAGATATACTACGCTATGGAACAGTCTTTAGAGGAAAGTAAATAGTGTAACTTGGGACATTTAATACCAACCTCAACAAAATACATAAGTAAAAGTCTTTCAGGGTCATTTGAAAGGCATACTTTTGCATACTCTAGTTCCCTTGTCTCTGGTTCCTTCATTTTGTCTCCCAAAGAATGGAGAGATTCTTCTATATCCCCACTTCCTTAAGCACATTCTGAGGATGGAAAATAAAATAGAGAAGCTGGATGCAAAATGAATCTCCCTTTTTCAGCAGATAATTTAAATTTGAAATTTGACAAATAAACTCAACTTTTCTTGGACCTCAGTTTCTTCTATAAAATGAGCAGGTAGAGCTTAAATTATTCTGTTGAGCTGTAGGTCCTCTGAAATGATAAATCAGATATTTAGTCTTTGTGTCTTCCATTGACTTCCATAATTGTTGTCCTGACCCATTCCTTGCTACTGGATCCAAATGATTCTGGAGGAGAAAGGGAAGCTTGTGATTTTGCATAGCCCTCTTTGACTTGAATCCAAATCATTTATATGCCATCGTATCACCTTCCTGCTATCATGGTTTTCTTCCAGAATGAAGGATAAACAACAATGCTACCCAAAGAACGTCATTGAAATATGTTGCTTGTGCTATTCCCGTGATCATTCAAACCTATACATACAGTTAACATCTTTAAAGTTATAAATTATCTTAAAGAAATCTTGAAAATAAACTTGAATGCCTTAGGAAAGTAACTGTGGTGCTAGAAGGTTATACTGAATCACTTAAATTTCTGATAATAATACAGTAGTAACTCCTATAATAGGAGTCTGTTTTGTGAAATAGCATTTTCCTGGCAAAGATAAATGGAGAAGACTGTATAGGTAGAATAACGATTAGAAACAATAAAGAACCACAAGAGGAAAATAGATTCTAATTATATTACATAGAAAAATCTTATGAATTATTAGATACATTGTGGGTCCCTACTAACTTCTGATATTATAAATTCCATTTCATACCCAAGGAACAAATTGTTTTTGGCAATGAGGACTCCAACAATCTGACTTTGGGTAATGGTCTTGAGAGTGACTAATTATTCTTTCATTTTAACAGACCCTCACTGACACTCTTAAGAGTTGATTTAACATTCTCAACCACATTGTAAAGATCTACAATTTTAATTACCCACTGTAATTGCCTTCTCTAATAGCTGAAAGAACATCATTTATAGTGATCAGTAATAAAGCATTATGACTGAGTGGCAAAGGTGGAACTAAGTAGGTACTGTCAAAAGTTTCCCAATTGTTATACTACATATATAACAATAAATGAGACTAATTAATCAGTCTCAGATATTGATATATTAATTGGTTAAATATTAAGAATAGGTGCAAATTCAAATACGTGTGTGTGTGTGTGTGTGTGTGTGTGTGTGTGTGTGTGTGGTCTTCAACTAAACTCCTTCTCTGATGCCTAGTCAAATCTTAACACAGAAATTGCTATGGATTCTCAAGCGAAATTCAATAGAAGGCAAGTTATATCAATTGTCAATTGTCCTTTTTACAAGGTGCCAGTATATACATGTGAATACTCTATAGGAGGACAGATGGTCAAACTGATCAGACAGAATCAGGCCTTTTCAAATTAGAAAGATTTCAAGTATGGGCTCAATGAGAGATTGTTATTTGAGAACCTAATTTGCTAAATTCTGAGCATCCTATTAGCCAAATGTTGGCAAGATTGCAAAATATTAGGCCCACAGACATTGTTGAAGACAACATACTTTTCAAGTAGATGAAGTACATGAATTCACACTCACATATAGACATGGTATTCAAAGTATTAAAGTTTTCATGTTGTAGAAGTCAAAATAGGGAGCACCTCATCAGAATAGGCCTAAGTCTAATAAGTATGAGCTTACATAATTTTTGAAACAATCTTATTAGCTTATCTTTAATACCATCTTCTCTTATCTTTAGTAATTATTCTATTGTGAGAAATATAGATGCAGATGCAAAGTATCCTTGAAGAAGAGGTACAGACAAAATGCAGGATACATCTATATAAGCTCTTCAGAGTTGGTAGGGATTCCAAATTAAAGAAATCATATCAGAATTGCCTGGAAGTCAACTGAGGCACCAAAAGAACAAATGCAGTTATGCCTGTTGCTAGGACAACAGAGAGTCAGTTCCCCAAAGCTTGGTCTGGGCATCTGTAGAATTATGCCAATTTAATCACATGATGATGGAACAACAGTTAAAAAAAAGAAAATAAAAATAAAAGTAGGACACTCTCTTCCATTGTTTAAATAGACGCCTTTTAATATCACAATGATGAGAAGACAACTCAAAGGGCTATACTTTGGTGAAAACTGAATTACAAGGAGATGGATATTTTACAAATGAGTGTTTCAAGCATCCAGCCAGAGCTATGTGAACCAATACAGAATAAGGATTGTATAAATATAAATGATGGGGGCAGGGGGAATTTTCTGTGATTTATTTTGATTTTAACACCTCTCTCTCCCTATAAAGTATGAAAATGTTCAGTGATATCATGATGAAAAGTCAACTGACTGGGATTCTAACTGATTGCCAGTGATTAAAGCTGACTCCAGTTAATTGACTGGCTGGGATTTAGGGAGAATGGCTTCCTGTGTTGGCATTACCACACACACACACACACACACACACACACACACACACACACACACATAACTATAGTTTGGGATTATCCAAATTGCTGAAGTAGATAAAGGAGATTTTAATTTCCACCTATTCTTAATATTTAAACAATTAATATACCATGATCTATAAAGGAATGTAGTGGATTGTTTTCTGACTCTTTTTCCATTCTCTTTTTATTTTTCCTTTATGCTCCCAGAGTCTGGGAATGTCCTTAAAGGGGTGATGAGTTGAGTTTTTTTCCTTGTTTTTCTTTCCACTGCTCTTTATTTAAAAAAATCTAAATAAGACATAATCTACTACTATATACTATCATGGCATATACAGTGTGGGTGTGTTTGTGTATATCTATATGGATATAAATATCTATGTATAACTGAGTTACAAATGAGTTTGTATTTTAAATCAGTTTTGCCTTGGGGACATTGTATTCTTTTGCAAGGAGGTCAAATACCTCCTGATTAAAAAAAAAGTTTGGAAGAAATGGTGATAATCAAAGTAAATTCTAAATTTTCACCTCAGGGTTGGGGATTGGTTTGAATTGGTGAAGTTGAAGCTGTTGTAATTATTTAGTATCTTTCTTCTCATTCTGCTTCTAGTTTTATATTTATTTATACAAAGATGACTCTGATATGATTTCCACCTCAGCAACCACTATAGCTTAGCAAAAAAGGAAATTTCAATTTTTTTGCTAATGTTCTTCTGAATACAGATGTCATCACCTTTCAAATCTCTTCTGGAAGAAAATGTTCATCATCTGTAGGTGTGAGACTCCTAGGTAGTCTATGAATGTTTTGTCGCTTTAATTTTTGAAACATCATTCATATTTTCCAGCATATTTTTCACCATTTTTTATAACTTCTTGGCTTACTCTAGCCCTGTGTGACATCATCTCCTCATTCTCCCCATTAGTACATTGATGTCTGTCTAGACTCCTGAGTTCTAATATGTCAGCTTTTTGTCTTACCTCTTTATATATATTTATTCTCTCATCTCTCCAACTCGCCTTAAGGTGTGGTTTGCCTTAATTCAAATGGAAGCTCTTGGTGGGTAGGAATTATCTTGATTGCTTATACTTATTAAAACAGTTAACATAATTCATGGCACATCACAATTAATTCATAAATATCTTATTTGTCCTCTTTTGTGCCTACCTAAAATCACCAAATATAAAAATAAATGCTGAATTAGTTTGGAAAACAATGTCACTTTGTCTGCAGGATTTCTCTACCTCTTCATTCTCCAGAATAAAATATTGGTAAATAACCAACAATGAATTTAATGTTTATCATAAGCAATACACAATTAGATAACCAAGTATCCTGCTAAATGATTTCTCTTTTCTTTAGTCAGATTATAAAATCAATTCCTTTGTTTGCCTCTGAAGAGAATCCATGAGCAAAGTTTCCATTAGTTGTTTTCTGGTTTTGTTAATTATGAAAACATCAATATAGATGTGGTTCAATTCTTTCAATAATGCCAAATTTTTGGTAATTAGGCAATGATCTTACATTTAAAATGCCTAGAATGAATATTCATAGACATTCTAAAACCTACTGATGTTTAGCATCTTCTGCCCTTTTTTCTGTATCCACAAGTCTAAAGAACTTTCAGATTTTTTTTAATCCAAAGACTGTTGTGTTCCAAAAGTTCAGAGTCTAGAAGACTCTATTAGTGATATCCCTCCTATTCTTAGCTAAGTTTTTTCTGACAAAAGATTCCATCTGTCATCAGTATTCTACTTGGAGTAAGATGGACCATAGGTCAAATTAACTCTGATAATACTTCAGTATATGATGCAAGAGATAGTTTTATTTACAACAGTTACTATAACATAAAAAACAGAGCAACTATTCTATATTTTCCAATGAATCAGTCAAATATACATTCTGATTCATCTGAAGGATAAAAAATTATGAAAGAATTCACATAGAATAAAAATATAGACTTCAGAACCTTTAATTTTCCTAAATGGAGAGAATTTGAACAGTGAACATTTGATCAGCAACTGCAGAAAACTGGTCAAAAGACCAAAATGAATGTATTTGAAAAACAATGTGAACAATCAATGCTGGGAAGGGATGGGGAAAATCTGGGACGCTAATACATTGCTGGTGGAGCTGTGAACTCATCCAAACTTTCTAGAGAGCAATCTGGAATTATGCTCAAAGGGCAACAAAAATGTGCATACTTTTTGATCCAGCAATACCACTACTGGGTCTGAAGAGATTATGAAAAAGGTTAAAAATATCACTTGTGTAAAAATATTCATAGCAGCCCTGTTTGTGGCAGCAAAGACTTGGAAATTAAGTGAATGTCTATCAGTTGGGGAATGGCTTAATAAACTGTGGTATATGTATATGATGAAACACTATTGTTCCATTAGAAATCAGGAGGGATGGGAATTCAGAGAAGCATGGAAGGATTTGCATGAACTGATGCTGAGCGAGATGAGCAGAACCAGAAGAACACTGTACACTATAACAACAACATGGGGGTGATGATCAACCTTAATGGACTTGCTCATTCCATCAATGTAATAATCAGAGACAATTTGGGGTTATCTGCAATGGAGAATACCATCTGTATCCAGAGAAAGAATTATAGAGTTTGAACAAAGGCCAAAAGACTATTACCTTTAATTTAAAAAAAACCTGTTATCTTACTATGCAATTTTGCTATCTCTTATACTTTATTTTTCTTCCTTAAGGATATGATTTCTTTCTCATCATATTCAACTTAGATCAATGTATACCATAGAAACAATGTAAAGACTAACAGACTGCCTTCTGTGGGGGGAGAAGCAAGATTGGGGGAAAATTGTAAAATTCAAAATAAATAAATAAAATCTTTCTTTTATAAACAACAACAAAAAAAGAAAAATAATGTAATATATTGGTAAGAGGCTAATGTGTCTGGAGTGGGCTGATAAGTGAACCTTAAAAATAACAAGACATGAGCAAAAAAGGGAGCTTAGCAAATTGTGGTAATTTTCTTTTAAAACTGTGAAATTCCATATAGGACTATGTTTTGTTAAGCAAAGGTGGAAAAGGGAAGATCTGGGGGATACTTAGACATTAAAACATTTTTTTCCAAGTGAAAGAATTGATACTGTGATCTCCTTCCAACAAATAACCATTAATTTTGTTCAACATTTCCCCAGATGGGATACATAATGGACGTATGTCAGAGTTTATAAAATGATTGCAAGGCAAATTCAATTTTCCATCTCCCTTGTTTGCATCCTGAAAGAATTTCATATCCTCACATATCAATTATTGTGACAGGGATAAGAGACAAATCATTTCAATGAATGTAATAGCAAAAGTGATTAGAGGTAAAAAAAGATATTAAAGACACATGTAAGCTATAAATAAAATGCTGAGTCATCCTGAATATTGTAAACCTATAAATGCTATTTTCTATATTGGAAGACTATTCTGAAATAATCATAAATCTCCTATCAACTGAATTCTGACCATCTGCTTTTGACAAAATAATCTACCTGGATTTAGAGACAAGTAGATTCTCTCTTTCTTCTCAAAAGGGCAGTAAGTCTTCCTTGGTCCAAAAATCCATGATTTTTAAAATCAACCTTATCCTGTTGATTATTGTATATGGCTTCTCTTAAGAATTAAAATTGCTGAAAACAATAGAATGATGAAAGCAAATATACCAAGGCTGCAATGATACCAAAGATAACTGTCAGAAGATATTCAGGAAATGGATGAGAGAAGGAGGAAATAGACTAGTTGTATAGTATGAGTGAAGTATAACAGATGGACAACCTATATTTTACAATAGTATTAATAGAATGCTAGAAGATATATCTTTCCTATTCATTGAGTATATCCTTTATGGATAATTTATAAGGAATAGATACAAGAATCATAAAGATGAAAAACTGGGGACAGGTTAGAGATGGTTCACATTGATCTGCTCACTAACCAAATGAAATATGAATCAAGTTATCCTCTCACCATCCAATCATTCTGTCCTCCTTTAGAGACCTACATAGATATAATCCTCAATATGATGGCTAGTCTATTATAATTTCTAACATATTTGAGTTCCTATGATACTTATTATCTATATCATTCACATGTTAATCATGTACTACACTGGGACATCTGTACTATCTTGCCTTGTTCTTCAATTACTGTACTTAATTTTTAATGTTGTGATTGAATAAATTGAATAATTACTCAGTGATTGTAAAGGGTGAGAAATTGGGAATGGATCATTAAGTACTAGTAAAGGAAATATAAAGAAGTATTTATATTCTTTGTTAAGAAGGTACCAAGGCATACTTTAAAGAAACCTGAGGGAATTTAGAGGGTAGCTAACTGAAGGAAGGAAGGAAGGATGGATGGATATTCCTAGTGAACTTAGTAAAAGGGGGTTGTAAACTATAATTTTAGGAGTGTAGACTAACCAAATACCTTGGATTGAAACACAGGAGTTAAATAAAAAGTTTGCTTCTTTGCTTATGTATTAAAGGTAATCCCATGGCTTTGTCTTGTGGTAAAAGTTGAAGGATAGGTTTATGTACTAATTCAAAATCACAGAATCTAAAGTCCACAGAGACCCCTCAGCAGCTTCCCATTTCAATACATACTCAAAATAGAATCTCCAGTATAACATCATCATCATCATCATCATCATCATCACTAATAGTTCTCTAACATTTATTATGTGCTAGTGACTATGCTAAGTCCTTTACAAATATTATCTCATTTCACTGTCAAAACAACCCTGGGAGGTTAGGTCCTATTATTATCCCCATTTTACAGATGAAGAAACTGAGGTTAAAAGATGTGCCCAGAATCACATAGCTAGTAAGTGTCTGAGGCTAGATTTGAAATCCTCATGACTCCAGACTCAAGACTTTGACTGAGTGATCATCTGCTCTTTAAATGAAGACCTCCAGGACAGGAACCTTATTACTTTTCAGGTGTCCATTCTTTTTTTGCACTGACACTGTTATACCTTCATGCAATCTGTTCCCTGCAGAGGAAAGCCTTGTATTGTACAGTATCCTAAGCCACTGAAGTCCCCAGTCTGGTTCTCAGCTCTTCCTATCCTTCCCCTGGTGGGGGGGGGGAGGTGAGGGGGGAATAAATAAAGAAGATTAAAGATGGAAAGGAGAAACCTCTTTCATGTACAAGGGGTCAGGTAATGAAGACATTGAACAATGAAATGTCCTGCCTTACAGAGAATCGGATGTTAGTCCAAGATTAGTAGAGATGGTCAGTACCACCATGGGGCATCATTTTCTTATATTTTACTTCTATGACTTTACAGAAGAGCATTTTATTGATACATGAATTCAGTTCTGAATGAATGGCCCCAAATCAGTTAAGTGAGTGGAAAGTCCTTAAAGGGAAAACAAAAATACAGGTTGGCAGGTTTATAAAGCTTGCCTGAGTTTGACCTCAAAATAGAAATGTCTTCTCTCTGGAGAATTCAGTCATTCTTTTTCCTGTGTGCAACTGAGTTTCAGGAACTAGCCATGAAAGATTCATCCAGTGGTGCTTCCAAGAATCCCACCTATCTGCTGAATTTGTAAATCACATTAAAACTTCAAAGCAAATACACAATTTTAATTGTGAGCAAATCTTTCTAGTGACTAGGTAAATTGTTATTTCAGTAGAGTACTCACCCCTTCATGACAGTAACTATCTGTGCAAAACCTGCAATAATGTATCCAAAAACTTAGGGAAAAATGCTAAGAGATATTATCAATTAAAGTCACAAAACAGCAGGTGGTACTCTGCTAAGTCCTGCATTTTATTTCCAATAGTTAAGTTTACTATCCAAATTTTCTTTATCCTTTAGTTTCCATAGAGGCAACAGTGGCCAAATAGCTCATAAAGTCTTTTCTGCATATGTGTGTGTTTTAGCCTTCCAATACATATTTGCATTTTTTAGAAATATCAGCATTTTAAGAAACCTGAAATATGTCTTCCCTCTTCTTAACTGGGTGATGGTATATCAATCAGGTGACCAGATTTCCCTTCAAAGTTAACCTATGTTCTCTACTTCATTCCATCAATGCTGCTGCTGCAGAATAATGCTTTGTTATTGCACCCGGAAGCTAGAGGCAGGACAACATGACACCCTCGTACTTTAAATTAATTACAATATGACCAAACTCGAAGTTTAATTTCCAGGCCCGACTATTCCAATCTTATCCACCACACAAAGGTTTCCTTCTTTATACTCTCTGTACTAGGAGAAAATTTATCTTCGTTAAATGATAATTGGCTGTATTATCTTTTGACTCTTCAGAAATGCTGGCTGGCAAGTTTAAAAAAAATTCATCAATCTTGTTTTATGTTTTTACAAAGCTTGCATCAGAAGGAAAAAAGAGAGATGTCTAAGTCTCTGTAATGCACTGTGTTTTGCTAGCATTATGAATAGGTCTTGAGAATATCTAATTTACTAATAAACCTAGTAAAGGTGATGTACCCTTCAATATTTCATGGTATAACAAGAAGTCTAGTGGTTAAGGTCCTGATTCATTCCTTGAAGGAAGTACTGCTTCCAAATGGGATGCAGGCATAAAATAGATAACTATGATGGCCCATGAAAATCTATCAAGACCTTGTGATTGTTTTTTTTTAATTAATTTATAGTAAGGAGACAATTACCTGCACATTGTTAAATCCTGAGCCAAAACCTATAAATAAATAACAAATTTATTCGCAGACATTTATTGCTTTACCTTTTTTCCTCATTTCTGGGACATTTTCAACTTATTAACACTTCCTCCAGATTACGGGCATATAGAATATATAGAAATCAAGCACAATTCAAATAATTAAAATGTTTATAAGCAGCCACTGGATCTACTTTCTGGTTTCCTTAAATAAGAAAATTAATACATGAATTTAAATGTTAAAAATTTCTATAGGTTTTAATTCAATAAATACTACTAAATAGACTTCATGATGTTAGAATATTGAGGTGTCATTCTATTAATTTGTATTAAATTCAAACTTTTATCTTATTAATTTGTAGAATTTAGATAAATGGAAATCTACTAGGTAGGAATCTTCCTAAATTTATTTCCTTTATTTTCTTCTACTATAATGAGGTCAGTCTCTTCTAATTTTTTCAAATTTTAACCCTTCTTAACTTGTTATCTTTGGGGGGTTTATTCTGTAGCGCTTTCTAAGAACAGTAGAGTCATTAATTGCATTCATAGAATTTGAAACTAAATGTAATGACAATAGTCATGTGTATTATAGGGGCAGCTAGTTGTTGCAGTGGATAGTCTTGAGTCTGGAGTCATGAGGATTTCAAAATGATTTTCATTTAATGCAAAAACATAATCTCTTCATTATTATTTGAGAAAATTTTCCTGAATAATATTATATTTTAGTTTAATTCCACTTTCCAGGAATATTTATACATCTATATGTTCCATTCAGTGAATTTTGTGAAATAATAAATAGGACTAAATCTCTGAGGCATTTAAAACACCAGAACTTGTAACATAGTGTTTCAGAGGATCATGAGGGAGCACATTTATTCTTGGACTGCCATATGTTCCTGTTGTCATGATAACTGGATTGTTTGCATGGAATTTTTGTGTCTCAATCTATCGACTCATTAATGTAAGAAGCTTTCTAAGTTGCCACTGATCCAGGGGACATCATGGCTATAGATTTGTATTCGTTTTGAAGAGATGTCTGGGCAGTAAGAGGTATTGGGGGCAGGATTTGTACTCAAGACTTCCTGATTCCCATGCCAGCCCTCTTTGTGCCATAGCACACTGCCTCTAATTCACTTTTAATTGGTCAAGTCCATAGGAATTAAGGTGGTCAGGGGGAAAGGACAGGAAATATTCATAAATTACCCTTGGGGATAGGGCAATGAATAAGACAGGATTGATAAATCCATGTCTGTCATTCCTATATTCCTTTTCTCATTTTCCCTTCTTGCACAAGGTCTCCAAATAAAATGTAACTTATCTTTAGCAATTTTCCAAAACAAAAGGCAAAAAAACATTTAAATTAAAGACCCTCTCTAGTCATCCCAGGAATGAAGGTAGATCATATCCCCTCCAACTAAACTATATTGTGGAGGCAGCTAAGTGATCCAGTGGAAAGAGCATCAGTTTTGGAACAGGAGGACCTGAGTTCTCAGACACTCAATACTTATTAGCTGTGTGACCTTGGGCAAGTCACTTAACCCCATTGCTTTGCAAAAACAAACTATATAGCTTATTCATTTCCTTTTTTTTAAGGTTGATGGTTATAGCTAACTCCTGGGATTTGATTATAATATTGTTAAAGTTTACCATTCAGTATCACAGTTTCCTAAATTTTACTTATTCAACAACATCAAGAGTATATTTTATATCACGAAGACATCAAGTTATCTGAGTATTATTAACCAGCTTATATAAAAGATTAATGACCAATAGTTTTTTAAAAAGATATCATAGCCCAAGAGATATGTCAACATTGAGTATCCTTTTTCTTCCCTTAGAAACTAATTATTAACTATTGAGACTAGGCTTAGGAGCCTTCTTTTAGTGGTCAAACTTCTAAAGTAAATTTCCCTGTTAAAACTAAAATTGCTAATGGATCTGTTTCATGAACCATGTAGTAGTATAACTAAAGTGAGTGATAGTGAATATCAATTTAATCAGGTAGAAAAATGGATTAGTTATTATGTACATTTAATACAGTTTATTTTAGTTCAATTCAAAAATAATTTTCCTAAGGATTTTCTTGCAGAGCCAGATAGATATAATAGTCTTAGCTCTTCTAGTCCCAATAAGAACTCATGAATACAATCCCTGTAAGTTGAGAGACATTTTTAAAAGAAAAAATATCACATATGCATAAAAGCAAAAACATAAAACTGTCCATGAATTTAAAGAACTTTCATTAACAAACATTATATGCATCAACATTTTCTGGCATAAACAAATATTGTTTTAAAGAAAGCCATAAATTAAAAGTCCTACTCATTTACTTTTGGCATTTGATTAACACAAGAGATAATCAGGTTAACTAAAGAAATATCCTATTATAACACAATTGTCAATTAAATTGAGTTGTTTATTTTCAGCAGCATAATTTAAACTTTCATTTAGCATTTTAAGACTCACTTTCTATGGTCAAATAAGTGAATGGACTTGTCTTATTTTCTCCATTTTTTTCGTTGACAGCCTGGACATAGTAACCTCCCATATCGCTTGCTGTTGTTGCCAATATCACCAGTTGATTCTCAAGGGTTATGGCTCTGTTTAAGAAAGCAAAGGATAATATCAACTCACTAAAGAAGGCTTCCCATTTTCTCTTTCAAAAATAAATTTCTAGGTCATTTATATTTCCAAAAGTAAAACAGAAAAGAAGGAGGTTAAAAGAGAACTTGAGAGAGAAGAAAACAAATTTCTGGTTAGTCTTTAAGGAAATTTAGAATACTGACCCTTCTCTGTTCAAACTGTGATAAATATTTATAGGATAACACACAGCAGATTATAATACTAGAAGATAAAAATTAGAAAAACTAATGGAGGCCTTTGGTAGACTATCAATAACTGAAAACAGCAAGGGACATTTCAGTGATGTAATGAAATGAATTTCTTTTATGGTGCTCATCTTTCATACTTCTAACAAATAATCTCCTCTAAATTACTTTTCAATCTTATTTTTATTAGATCATAACTATTTAACTTACTTTCTTCATGCAAAACAAAAATATTCTCTATAAATTCAATATAGATAAAAGATACATCTTTTACCAAAAAAAAAAAAACTAAACATTTATTCCTTCCCTGTACATGAGAGTTAAGGGGCACAAGCACAGGCACCCCCTGTGATGTGGAAAATCTGAATAAAAGTTTTTGGCCCTCCCTTTTTACCTAAAAGATATATAGTGACTAACTTTCTCAAATTCACATAAGAAGCTAGCATTAGGACTGGAAAGCAAATACAAGTGTCCAGAAGAAGCAATATGATGATAAAGCACTTGATTTGAAAGTCTCAAATTTGAAGACCTCAGAGATGAAGTCTGAAATATTATGATATTAAAAGATAAAATATGTTGATATTTTACAATGCTATACATATATTATCTGAATTTCAGTATTTCTAAAGTTTTTTGGTATAATCTGCTACCCTTCACATGTCATCTGCAGCTTCTGTAAAACTCCTCAAAAAATTCCATTTAATTTCTTATACTGACCTATCATACAGTTAAACTACAATGGGGACAGTTGAGCTGTGGAAAGGATACCTGGATTTTTTATTCAATCCATTATAACTGTTAAGCAAAAGACACTGTTTTGGGTGCTGTGGATGCAAGACAAAAGTACAATACTGTCTACCATCAAGGAGTTTTCTTTTAACCCATGCACACAGAGAAGTAAATATAATGGAATACCACATTGGAATGAACTAGGGAGGGAGAAGTGGAAGGAACCAATTAAGGCTTCTTAGAGGAAGGAACACTGAGCTTAAAATGAATGATCATAATAATTTTGAGATGTAGAGGAGTAGGAGGAAGTCCATTCCATTCGATAAATTTTTTTAATAAGGCAACAAGGTTAAGTGACTTGCCCAAGGTCAAACAGCTAAGTAATTATTAAGTGTCTGAGGTCGTATTTGAACTCAGGTCCTCCCAACTCTAGGGCTGGTGTTCTATCCATTGCACCACCTAGCTGCCCCCCCCATTCAATAAACATTTAATAAGCATCTACTGTATTGCAACACTGTGCTAAGTACTGAGGATGCAAAAAAGAGGAAAAAAACAATTGACTTTCAAGGAACTTTCAGTCTCCAAAGAGGGTGTAGAGCTTGTATTAATTAAGATGTTGTGTTGAGTTCAAGAAACAGTTTAGTAATAAAATTTGGATAAAACATAGAGTAATTGAAAGGGAGTTCAGTAATGTGAAATAAACTTGAAAAGATGGGCAGAAGTCTAATAGATTCTGGAGGAATCAGTGTTTTATCCTGGAAGCAATAGTAATCCACTTAAGGTTCTAGAGCTGTGGAGTGTCATGGTCAGGCCTATATGTCTTAGGAAGATTCTTTTAGAAGCTGTGTTGAAGTTGTGTTGGATAGGAGAGAGATGAAAATTGGGAAGGTATTACAAAATTTTATAGAGCTAGAAAAAATAATCTTTGGTAACTGATAAGGAAGAGCAGTGAGGACAAAGGAAAATAATTCTAATATTATGAACCAAGTGACGGGAGAGATACCACCAAAAAAGAGGGTTCAAGTCTTAAAAAAACACTTAAAATTGGGAAATAAATAATGAAACATCAAAGAGAGAAAAGAAGAAAGAATATGGTCATGTGTCAGTGGGTTCATTATCTTTTCTTTTAATTTTTTTTTATTTCACCCAAATTTTTGCTATTGAGATAGAGAAATGAAATGCTTAAGTCTTTTAGTGGGACCTTACATTTATTTGTTATTTTTCATTTTATAAGATATATAGTAGGGCAGCTAGGTAGCATAAAGCACTGGCCTTGTAGTCAGGAGTACCTGGGTTCAATTCCAGTCTCAGATACTTAATAATTACCTAGCTGTGTGGCCTTGGGCAGGCCACTTAACCCCATTTGCCTTGCAAAAACCTAAAAGATATATAGTGACTAACTTTCTCAAATTCACATAACAAGCTAGCATTAGGACTGGAAAGCAAATACAAGTGTCCAGAAGAAGCAATATGATGATAAAGCACTTGATTTGAAATTCTCAAATTTGAAGACCTCAGTTTGAGTCCCAGCTGCCATACTTGCTATATCATCATTAGCAATTCACTTATCCTTCCATTTCCTCACCTATAAAGAGATAATAATAGCTATAGTAACCTAGATCAAAGAATTATTTTAATGATTTTGTAAACTTTAGTGAACTACATCAGTTATTATTATTATTATTACAGGTATTAATCAACCATAGTAACAAAGCTATGTTGTCTTTTGTTTTATTTTATTATTTTATTTTTAAATCCCCCCCCCCGCCCAGCCACATGCAAAAGCAAGTTTCAACACTGAGTTCCAAATTCTCTCCCTTCCTCCCACCCTACTCCCCATTTTGAGAAAACTGGTTACTTGGTGTAGGTTAAAAATACGTAGCCATGAAAAACATTACTACAATAATCATAATCATGTTGTAAAAGTAAACATAACCCCTCTCCCAAAGAAAGAGAAACCTCAAGAAAAATAGTGTGTGTGTGTGTGGGGGGGGGGGGGGGGAGTATTCTTCTGCTTGTATTCAGACTATCAGCACTGTCTTTGAGATGGATAGCATTCTTTATCATAAGTTCATCAGAGAAATTGCTTTCCCCCCAATTCCTATTTATTCCATTTTCTCTCTCATTTTATCATATCTCTCCTCAAAAGTTTGTTGCATCTGACTCTCTCCCATGATCTTCTTTCTCTTCTAACACCTATACCCTGCCTCCACTCCCCTGGTTCCCCTTCTCACATCATTCCCTTTCCTATTTTCCTCTGGGTAAGATATATTTCTATATCCAATTGAGTGAACAAATATCAATGAGACTAAGACTCATTCACTCACCTTCTTCACCTTTTCCCTTCTTCCATTCCACTGCAAAAGTTTTTTTCTTGCCTCTATTATGTGACATAACTTCTCATTCTACCTCTCCTTTCCCTTTCTCCCAGTACATCTTTTCTCCCCACCATTAACTCTCTTTTTAATATATTATGCCTTAAAATTCACCTCCTGTGCCATACATATATATATATATATATATATATATATATATATATTCCTTCTAACTGTACTAATAAATGAGATGGTTCATATGAATTATCAGAATCATCTTCCCATGTAGGAATATAAGCAGTTCAACATCATTAAGTCCCTCATGATTTGCCCTTCACACCCACCCTATCTGCTTCACCTGAGTCCTGTACTTGAAAATCAAACTTCCTGTTCAGCTCTGGTCATTTCATCAGGAAAGTTTGAGAGTCCCCCTTTTCAGTGAATGTCCATCTTTCCCCCTGAAAGATTATATTCAGTTTTGCTGGGTAGTTGATTCTTGATTGTAATACAAGCTTTTTGCCTTCTGGCATAACATATTCCAAGCCTTACAAATCCTTAAAGTAGAAGCTGCTAAATCTTGTGTTATCCTGACTGTAGCTCCACTGAAATTTGGCTATAATATTCCTGACAGTTTTCATTTGGGGATCTCTTGCAGGAGGTGATATGTGAATTCCTTCAATTTCTATTTTACCCTCTTCTTCTAGAATATCATGGCAGTTTTCCTAGAGAATTTGAAATTAAGAAATGAAGTCTAGGTTCTTTCCTTCATCATGACTTTCAGGTAGTCCAATAATTTTTAAATTATCTCTTCTGGATCTGT
The DNA here is from genome assembly GCF_037893015.1 of Macrotis lagotis. Lineage (NCBI taxonomy): Eukaryota > Metazoa > Chordata > Mammalia > Peramelemorphia > Peramelidae > Macrotis > Macrotis lagotis. The sequence goes on along the minus strand of NC_133666.1, from coordinate 138,734,154 downwards.
TTTCCAGGTAAATAATTTTTGAAATTGAGCTATTTCACATTTTATTATAGTTTTTCATTTTTTTCATTTTGTTTTATTGTTTCTTGATTTTCACTAAGTCATGCACTTCCCTTAAATCCATTCTACAATTGAAGGAATTATCTTCCTCAGAGAACTTTTGTATCTTCTGTTTCCTTTTCTTGAAAGATTTATTTATGTTGAATTTTACAATTTTTCCCCCAATCTTGCTTCCCTTCCCACCATGATCCACAGAAGGTAATCTGTTAGTCTTTACATTGTTTCCATGGTATGCATTGATCTAAGTTGAAAGTGATGAGAGAAAAATCTTATCCTTAAGGAAGAAACAAAAAGTACGAGATGTAGAAGAGTATATTACATAATAAGATAACTTTTTTTTAAAAAATTAAAGGTAATAATCTTTGGTCTTTGTTCAAACTCCACAATTCTTTCTCAGGATGCAGATGCCATTCTCAATCAAAGATACCCCAAAATTGTGCCTGATTGTTGCCCTGTTAGTATGGGCAAGTCCATTAAAGTTGATCATCACTCCCATGTTGCTGTTATGGAGTATAATGTTCTTCTGGTTCTGTTCAGCTCGCTCAACATCAGTTCATGCAAATCCCTCCAGACTTCCCTAAATTTCCATCCCTTCTGGTTTCTAATAGAACAATAATGTTCCATCACATACATATACCACAGTTTATTAAGCTATTTCCCCAACTGATGGACATCCCCCCAATTTCCACTTCTTTGCCACCACAAACAGAGCTGCTATGGATTTTTTGTACAGGTGATGTTTTTACCCTTTTTCATAATCTCTTCAGGGTATAGCCCCAGTAGGGGTATTTCTGGATCAAAGGACATGCACATTTTTGTTGCCTTTGGGGCATAATTCCAAACTGTTCTCCAGAAAGGTTGGATGACTTCACAGCACCACCAACAATGTATTAGTGTTCCAGATTTCCCACATCCCTTCCAACATTGTGTATCAGCTTTTTCATCTGTTCAACTCTGCTTTTTAAATTATTCTTTTCCTCAGTGGCCTCTTGAACTGCTTTTTCCATTTGACAAAACTGTTTTTTAAGATGTTATTTTCTTCAGCATTTTTTACATCTCTTTCACCAAGCTGCTGACTTGGTTTTCATGATTTTCCTGCATTGCTTTCATTTCTCTTCCCAATTTTTCTTCTAACTTCTTTATTTAATTTTCAAACTCTTTTTTGAGCTCTTCTTTAGCAAGAGATCAATATTTTTCTAGGCAGCTTTGGATTCAGAATCTTTGTGTATCTTTTGATACTCCATAGGACCAAAGTAATTGTCTGTGGTCAGATTCTTTTTCTTCTGTTTGCTCATTTCTCTAGTCCATGACTTGATTTTAACTCTTTGTTAAGGAAGAGTTATGCTTCCAGGGTGGAGGATACACTGTCCCATGCTTTTGAGGGTTTTTGCAGCTATTTTCAGGGACACACAAGTTCTTGATTCTTCCAAGGTCTTAGGAGAGGCTCTGATTGTTCTCCTGGCCTGTGCTCTAGCCTGTAGATGACCATAGGCCTATCCTGGAGGACAAAATCTGTCCTCTACAGTAAGCTCTGGTGTCATTCTGTTCCTCTTCCTGGACAGGAGTAGGGGCAAAGTTTCAGAGTCCTATCTCAGACAAAGAGACCTCTACAGTCTACCCTGACCTGCTTACCATCTGTGACCTGAGCACTCTGGAAGCAACTGCTGGGTGACTCTGCAGGCCTGTTCCTGGTCCCCGGGGGCTAGGTCTACTCTGAGGTCTATGCAGAGTGCTCTAATTGTGGTACAGCAGTTTTCCTGCTAATCTTCTCAATTGTCCTTGACAATCCCTGGACTGAGATGTCAGGAAATCACCACTGCAACACATAGTCTGTTCTTGGATGACTGGAGCTAGTTCATTCAGACACAGGGCAACCCGGGCTATACTCTGTACCCTTTCTAAACCTGGTGGAACAGACCTTTCCTGCAGATCTTCCAAGTAGTCTTGAACTGGAAAATTATTTCACTCAATCTTTTTGTAGATTCTGCCACTCTAAAATTTGCTTAAATACATTATTTAAAAATTTTTGTAATGGTTTGGGGGAGAACTCAGGTAAGTCCCTGCCTTTACTGTAGCCATCTTGGCTCCACCTAGAATTCCATACTGTCAAAAATGAGTTACAGTCTCCTAGGTGTCGCACAACTCTGAATGGAAGGGCTGCTAATGCTGTGCTCCTGTCTAATCTCTGGGACTGTTTTTCTTAGCTTAAAATACGTATTATATATATATATATATATATATATATACATATATATATATATATACATATATATATGTATATATATATATACACATATATATAATAATGTATTATTGTACATTTAACATGTAAGCATATTTATGATACAAATATTAAATTATATTTATTTGTATAAACAATCTTGATATGTTTACACAAATTTTGGCTATACATATTTTTTATTTTTATTTAATATTTATCCTCATTTTGTACAAATAATTTTTTTACATTAACAAAATATTCTTGTTTAAGAGTAAATGAAATACCCCCTCCCCCCATAAATATAGACTTTCTTGAGCGATAAAGTAAAGGGGAGAGAAAAAATTAAAATTAAAAAAATAATAGTAGTAATTATATGTATGGCCAGGTGGCACAATGGACGGAATACCAGCCCTGGAGCCAGGAGCACCAAAGCCCATATCCAGCCCCGTACACCCAACAATCACCCAGCCATGTGACATGCAAGCCATCCCAACCCCAATGTCCTGCACAAACCAAAAAAAAAAACAAGACCCAAAATAAAATAAAATAGTAATAATAGTAGGGGTGGCTGGATTGTGGACAGAGCATTGGCCCTTGAGCCAGGAGCACCTGGGTCCAAATCCGGCCTCAGACACCCAACGATCACCCTGCTATGTGGCCCCAGGCAGGCCACCCAGCCCCATTTGCCCTGCACCCCCCCAAAAATAATATTAAAAAATGTGTTCCAACACCAACAACTCTGTCACAGGTGGATCACAATCTTTATGATAAGTCCATGGCAAAAGTTACTTCCATATTTTTCCACCATTGCCATTGCTGATTACAAACTCCCTCCTTGATATTTCTCCACTACCATGTACTATATTTTCTCTCTCCTTTCACTCTGACTCTGCTGTAGGGTAGCTGAGTGGCACAGCAGACAGATCCCCGACTCTGGGGTCAAGAGGCCCTGAGTCCCCATACCACTCCTTAGGCCCAGCATCCACCTGGCCTTATGGTCCCAGACAGGCCATCCAATCCTAGCCCCTTGCAAGAAGTAAAAAAGAAAATGTGTTATATCTGACCATTCACCCCACCATGGTCCATCCTCTCCTCCATCACTCATATCCCCCCCCTTACCCCTGTACCCCCCTTCTTACTCCAGATGCCTATACCCCATTGAGTACATATGCTGTTTCCTTTCCTAGCCACTTCTGATGAGAGCAAAGATTCCCTCATTCCCCCTTGCCTTCCCCCCCTTCCATATTATTGCAATAGCTCATTGTAATAAAGAAAAAGTTTATTATATCAAATATCTTGGCCTATTCCCCCTCTCCTTTTTCTTTCTCCCATAACATTTCCCTTTTTTTCTATTGACTCCATTTTTACACCATATTTTATCTTCAAATTCAGCTTTCTCCTGTGCTTCAACTATAAAAGCTCCCTCTACCAGCTCTATTAACTGAGAAGGTTCACGTGAGTATTATCAGTGTCATTTTTCTATGCAGGAAAGTTCATCATCATGTCCCTCATATTTTCCCCCTCTCCTCCTATCTCCATGCTTCACCTGAGTCCTGTATCTGCAGATCAAACCTTCTGTTCAGCTCTGGCCATTCCAATAGGAACATCTGAAATTCCCCGGTTCATTGAAAGTCCATCTTTTTCCCTGGAAGAGGACATTCATTTTTGCTGAGTAGTTGATTCTTGGCTGCATTCTAAGCTCTTTTGCCTTCTGGTATATTATATTCCAAGCCCTATGAGCTTCCAATGTAGTTGCTGCTAAGTCCTGTGTGATCCTGAACTGCAGCTCCACAATATTCCTTCTGGCCGCTTGTAATATTTTCTCTTTAACTTGGGAGTTCTGGAATTTGGCTATAATATTCCTAGGGGTTGTTTTTTTGGGATCTCTTTCTCGGGAGGATCAGTAGATTCTCTCCATTTCTATTTTGCCCTCTGCTTCTACAATATCAGAGAATTTTCCTGTAGTAATTCTTTGAAAATGATGTCAAGGCTCTTTTCCTGATCATGACTTTCAGGTATTCTAATAATTTTTAAATTATCTTTCCTAAATCTGTTTTCCATATCAGTTGTTTTTTCAATGAAATATTTCACATTTTCTTTTAATTTTTCATTTTTTTGGTTTTTCAAGTATTGATTCCTGATTTCTGATAAATTTATCAATCTCCCTGAATTCTATTCTTTGCCTGAAGAATTTGTTCTCCTCAGAGAGTTTTCTTATCTCTTTTTCCATCTGGCCAATTTTGCTTTTTAAAGCATTCTTCTCCTCAATAACCTTTTGAACTGTTTTATCCATTTGACCTAAGCTGGTTTTTATTTTCTATGCTATTTTCTTCAGCATTTTTTGGATTTCCTTGACTAGGCTGCTGCCTTCATTTTCATGTTTTTCCTGCATCTCTCTCATTTCTTTTCCCAGTTTTTCCTAACTCCCTCATTTCATTTTCAAAGTCTTTTTTGAGCTCTGTCATAGCCTAAGCCCAATTTCTGTTTTTCTTGGAGTCTTTAGATGCAGGAGCTTGTGCTTCCTCATCTTCAGACTGAGTATTTTGATCCTTCTTGGGCTCATATGCAAAATATTTCTCAATGGTGTTCCTCTTTTTTCTCTGCTTGCTCATTTTCTCAGCCTGAGCCTGTTTTAGGGGTGCTTCCTGAGCTTTTGGGACACTCCCATAAGGGTCTCAGTGTGTGAGGCTCTGTCCTCTCTCCTGGTCTGTGAATGACCATATGCGTCCCCCCTCTGCCACGGGGCTGAGGTGGCGGGGGCTGCTGTTCTATTGGGGGGGGGGCTAGATTGCAATCAGGATCTGAATGTGGTCAGAACCCCAGAGTCCTGTTCCAGGGTCAGAGCTAGGCAGTCCCTCTCTCTCTCTACTCCCCTCCCTAGGTTCAATGGGCTCATGCCCTGGGGGCTCCTGCTTAGGGCTCTGCCTGCTTCTGTTCCTGGAACTCAGCTGCACTGGCCATGCTGCTCTCTGTGTACCCTGAGGGCTGGGCTTCAGTACTCGCTCTGGCAGAGGTCCCCTGCTGTTCCCTCAATTTGTGACTGTTGCTCCCCAGTGTGTAGCTCAGGAAACTCCCCTGCTGCTGTGAGCCATGGCTCCCAGCACCCTGGGGCTGCCTCGGGGAGGCTAAAGTTCTTTTGCTGTGGCGGGCCACCCCTCTGGTGGGCTGCCCCTCCAACCCTGGGGAGCAGAGCCTTTCTGCTCTTTTCCAGGTTACCTTGAGTAGGAGAACTGCCTCATTGGGTCCCTCTGTGGGTTCTGTCTCTTGAAAATTTAGTTAGAGTCCTTAGCTTATGAGTTTTATGAGAGAGTGCCTAAGACATGATCCATTCTGGTCACCATCTTGGCTCCACCCCCCATTAACATATATTTAATAAATTACTTCTGGTGTATTCATTGAGTAAATTCACTTTCTGAATCTTAGGATATTCTTTAGATCTGTCATTTTAATAAGGTTCCTATCTGACTATTACTTACTAGCACTTAACTTACTATTTGTCTCTTAAGAAATATTTTGCTCACCTTGGATAACCACAGATTCTGATTAAAGGAAAATTTCCCTTCTTTTACATAATCTAGAAAGAAATAAATTGTACTTGGAACACTGGGACAAGAGTAACAATGGCCAAAAAAATGAGTTGGCATCTGCACTGTGGGGGAGCATTCAAATCAGTAAGCTGACAGATCCATTTGAATACTTGAGCCTTCAGTCTTTGTACTTCCAGGACTTCATTATGTTCCCTTTTCAATTATTCCTCACCTCTCCACTAACATGGACATCATTCTAATGCAGGCCTCTTTCACCCCCCAGTTGAATTATTATAGCAACCTCCCACCATCCATTCTATCTCTAATTTCTATTTTCTCCAATGTATCTTTCACACAGCTATCAAAAATAAATCACTCAAAAATTAAATCTGACCATGTCATACCACTACTCAAAAAGCTCTCATGTCTCTCTATGACCTCTAGGATAAACATAAACTTTTGACTGGCATTCAAAGTCCTTTCCAAACTAGCTCTAAACTAATTTTCAAGCTGTTACATATTACTCCCCTTCACAAACCTTTACCATCTATTCTAACTGGTCATTTATCACACATAACATTTCATCTCCAGTTTCTGTGAGTCTGAACACATTATGCACCATGCTTGGGATGCACTCACTCCTCAACTCTACTTAATGTAATCCTTACTCTCCTTCAAAACTCAGTTCAAGTGCTGCTTTGATCTTCTTCAGCTCTTAATGCCTCTGTGAAATTATCAAAGTATATGTTGTACATATTTCACAATGACTTGTGTATATACATGTTGTTTATCCTACAGACTGTAAATACTTTGAGAGAAGGGACTGATTCATTGTCTCTGTAACCCTAGCACCTAGAACAATATGAAGCACAAAGTAGGCAATTCATAGTTTGTTGATTATAATAAAAATAAAGAACTAATATGTATTTCAAAAAGAACAAAAGCATAAATGTACTTTTTCTCCCTGTTATTTTTTCATAAATTTAAAACAAACACATAAGATGTGAAGTACCTGCAAGTGGAACTGAAATGAAAGATGTTGTTAGGGAACTGTATGAAAGGAAGAGAAATGACCTGGCCATGTGGTAAGGCTGAAATGGACAGCTTGAGTGCTCACCAATATTCTCATGATGTTAAGGGAAAGCAAGGAAGATTGAGCTCATTGAGTGGGCACCATATGGTGTTCTTATCGGAAGATTTGGACTAGAGTTACAAATAACAGGCAAGCAGAGGTGGATTACAATCTGTACTGTAGGAGGGAGCGTTCAAATCAGTGAAATTATAGATCCATTTGTGCACCCAAGAATATAATTCTCCCTACATTTCTAGAATTTCATAATTTTATTCTTCCCCGTACCCATTCCTTATCCATAAGATAACTCCTCTACCCTTAAGTAGATGGACAGCCTTCTGGTGCTAAACCTTTCTATGTTTAGTTATGCTACTCCTCAATTCACAAATACATTGCTGTCAAGTCTAACTCAAAACCTTTTTTATCTTAGAAGGATCTAGCAGTTCTTGTGCTCTTCTAGCATAGTGTTCATCTAAAAATGTTAGGTATCATTATTATTAATATTATTTATTATTATTTTTATTGGTATACTTATATAGGGATATGTATGTGTGTGGATAACTTCTTTCTTAAATATCAATTTTACTGATAGTAAATACCATGCATTTATTCCCAAGGCCAGCCAATGCTTCATTAAATATTAAGTTTAATTTTATCAAGATTTAATTTATCAAGAAACTTTGCCTATTAGCTTTTATTTTGATACTGGAAACATTCATTTTTTGTATTCTAGATGTTATTAGAATTGATATAAATACTATGATCAGATTCAGAAACTAGGTAGCGCAGTGCATAAGGTACCAGACCTAAACTCAGGAAGATTCATCTTCCAAAAACTTCAAAATTAATTAGCTCTTGTGATCCTAGACAAGTCACTTAACCTTGTTTGCCTTATTTTCCTCATCTGTAAAATAAGCTGGAGAAGGAAATGGCAAATCTTTGCTAAGAAAACAGCATAAGGAGCCACAAAGAGTAAGACACAATTGAAAAATAACTAAGGAATTAAGCTAAATGATCAGATATCTGAAAGGACCTTTGAAGAATCATCTATTCTTATCCTTCATTTTACAAATGAACAGGAGAACTGAAGTGACTAGCCCAAAGTTACATAATAATATAGTGACAAAATCAAGACTTGAACCTGGATATTTTGATTCTAGTTCATCCCACTCTGACACCTCATCCTCTGATGACTCACACTAAAGGAGAAATTCCAAGAATCAGTAATTTATGTAATATTTCCCTTCTCAGGGAGCAAGAGATCAGTAGAACTACAATCTATAAATTCAACTGGACAACAATTTCTAATGCAGATAGGAATCTGGGGGCAAAATAATCTTTCCTTTCATAGCGATACATAGACATCTAATAGAAACTTTGGTTTAAAGGTGTGATATGTATTTACCTAAAAATGGTGCTGTTGAATTCTTTGCTGCTGACCTTTAGCTTTGTGTCTAGCCTATAATTCCATATTCATTAAATCTTACTTCCTTATCAGCAGGCAGGCTGTTCATCCATTAGAAAGACCTGAACCTACTTGGCCAGTTCCTAATGGAAGATAAAGAAAAAGTAGAATAACCTTCTTAAGGCCAGGATTCTGAGTATTGTCCTCCCCTTTGCAAACCAATTCAGTAAATTCAATTTCAACAAACATTTATTAACTTTCTATTATGTATAAGGCACTACGTTAGGCCTTTTTGTTAAAAAGATAAAACTGTCCCCGCCTCTAAGTTCCAAACAATCTGTTTGATGAAAGATGTGCTGCTTTTCATCTTTATTTTTTTTTTTTAGGTTTTTGCAAGGCAAACAGGGTTAAGTGGCTTGTCCAAGGCCACATGGCCAGGTAATTATTAAGTGTCTGAGACCGGATTTGAACCCAGGTACTCCTGACTCCAGGACCGGTGCTTTATCCATTACGCCACCTAGCCGCCCCATCATCTTTATATTATTAATGCCTAACAAAATACCTAGCACATAGTAAGGACTTGATAATGTGCATCAAATGGAATTGAAGTAAGACCTAGCCTAAAGGAACTGATATGAGATAAATGATGAAAGAAAACTGAGTATCTTAGTGATGTAGAGAATTATGAATGTAGCAGAAACAAAATCTGTAATCTTTTGATGCTATTAAAATCTGGGAATCTTATTAAGGGTATGGAAAGTCCTTTGCTCTTGAGGAGTAAATTGAAACCCATTGTTTCAATGTTTAATGTAAAATTTGTATACTGTCTCCTTTTTTCCAACCCCCAGTCTCCAACCCTCAACCTGGTTCCCATCAAGGAATTTTTTCCCCTCAGTGCCTAGTAGCTCTCTTCTCTGACTTTCTTTCCTTATCTCCCTTTCATGGTCTCTGATTCAGTCTCTGTCCACCAAGCAACCATGAATAGCCTTTGTTATTCATTCTGTCTTAAGTGCTTTAGGACCCTTTAGGACGAAAAGTTTTTTTAGCTTGTTTATTTTATTTTATTTCATAATAAAATCCTGAGCAGTTTTAAATTCCCAGAGAGTGTGTGAATTTATTCGTCTTTCAGTGACCCCCAAATTCCTATCTGATTACCCCCAAAATTCCAGTGGCAACATTAGAAATTATAGAATGACAGAGGTCAGAGAGGAGGGAAACCAAGGGCTCCTAATTTTAGATTAAGTAATTTAGAAAATTGTAGGTTGATCCAGAAACCACTCTAAACCTACAAAATATTCTGAGGAATAAGACAATAGCAACTGTAGAAAATAAGGGAAAGATGACTGAAGATCTCAACCTACAATCCTATGGAGGAAAAAGAGAGAAAGGACATAAGGGATTCAAGGATAGAAGCTTCATGGAGGAGAGAATAGGAGTTGAGCCTTTAGAGAAAATAGAAATGAGTCAGAAGTATGTTTAAGGCACAGGAATTATGCAAATGAATTGAGGCAAGTGATGAACAACCAAAGATATAGTTTGATTGGAATGGAAAATGCATGGAATAGATTTTATGTGAACTGAAACTGAACACCATAGATTGGAAACAGAAAGGACTCTATATTTTACCATAGAAACAATATTATAGACATAGAGCTAAAGCCACTCAGGCAACTGTAATAAGTGTCAGGAATACAAATATAAAAACAAACTAACAAAAAACAGTTCCTGCCCTCGAGGAATTTACAGTCTAATGGGAGAAAGACAATACACAAAAAGGAAACTGAAAAGCAATGAGGGATGTTAGAGATGAACTGGGAATGTATCCATTGAGGGGGCATGGTGGAAAAATTCAAGTTGTTCCATAGTAGTGCAATCATGTGAGAAATGAGAAGGGAGCTCCCCCCTTAACTTTAAGTTTTGGCATTCATGTTTCCACTTTCCAATCAAAGGAACAGAGAGTGGTGATGAAGTGGAGTGCTAAGACTGAAGAGGTCTTGAAAGATGATAAGATGTTTTCCCAATGATGAACTTCCTAGGACATGGTGGAAAAGTCAGAGAAGCCTCAAAGTAGTGTATCTAGGCGACAAATGAGGAGCAATCTTAGAGGACATTTAGTCAAATGTTTCATTTTACAGATGGAAATTAAGTCAAGGAAGGTGGTTGTGGTAGTTGTTTGTCATTCCTTCTGGTAGAGAGGATCATGACATCAGAGAAGTGAAGCTATGACAAGCAAAGGAATAGGATTTAAGTGAGGGAGGGCTGCACAAAGTCACCAATCTCACTTTCTCCTTCGGAATCATCTGGGTTCAGTGGGCTGAACAAGAGATGGCCCTTGATGCAGTGGCCTTTTTAAACTAAGGTCTTCAACAATTCTGAGTTTGACTGAGGCAATGACCATTCAATGATTAAGGAAAAAATGTATCAGAGGTTGACAATCAATCTGAGAAGTAACTTGTCAGAGGTCATACAGGCATTAAGTGCTAGAGACAGGATCTGAACCCAGTTTCTTTGACTACAAATCTATCACTTTTATGTCCCGCTGCCACAAAAGGAGTTGCTAAAGATTTTTGAGGTGGGTAATACATGGTTAAAATAAAAAATGTTTTGGCAGCAGTGTGGAAAATGGATAATAGAAAGAAAGACAATGGAAATAGATTGATCAAAAGGTTGTTACAATAGTTAATAGGAGAGATGATGAGGGCCTTAATACACAATGTAAAAGAAAAGAGAAGAGAGTAAATGTGAAAGGAGATGTGGAAGTAGAAACGACTGAACAATAGAAACTGATGGATTATAGGGGTAGAAGGGTAAGGGAAGAGCCTAGGATTACATTAAGTTTATGGAGTTGTGCTTTTGACAAGATGGTACCAAACATGGGAAAAAGAATGTTTGGAGGAGGGTCAGATATATGAGAGAAGATAATAAATTCTGTTTTGGATAGGTTAATTTTGAGATGTTTCAGAAACATAAAAGTAAATATATGCAAATATATGTTATAGATATGAAATGAATTCTAGTAATAAATAAATCCAGAAATATTCTGCAGAAAGATATTAATTGAACCTATGAAATTTAAGGAGGTCCCCAAGGAGAAGAGTATAGAGAAAAGAAGATCTATCATAGTGTATGAAGAAAAATCACCCTCAGGAAGCATAAGATAGACAGTGAACCACCAAGGGAGACTAAGAAAAAAGAATATATACAAGTAGAAAGCATATCAGGAAAAAGCAGAGACATAAAGGTCAAGTAACTAAAAGGGATCACTTACTGCTAATAAGTATCACTGACTGGGTTTGAACTCAGCTCTCACTCACTCCAGGCCTAGTATGCTATCCAATGAACCATCATTGTCTCAGTGTGCACTGAGGTGCTAGTACTTGCTGCTAGTGCAGATACTGGAAATTCTACTTAAATTCCAAGATCAGGTAATATCTTGCTAAATTAACAGTGCAAACCTGCCAACAAGATGAAGTTTCAGTACTGTTCTTTTATCTGTATTGCTCAATCTCTTAGAATATGCTACTTAGAGAAGAGACAAAAATACGTCAGCAAAGTTGAGAGTTCATGTCATAAGAAAAGAGAATGTCTGATCTGAAACAATCTGGGGCTTTTCCAGAGGGAATTATAACTGCCTTGGATGTTTAAGGATATCAACCAGAAGACATTCTTAGCAGGAGACTAACAGACATGTTATCAGAGAACAGTGTAGTTAAGCATACATATGTACTACTAGAAGTGAGAGATTGGGAATAACTCCTTTTTTCCCCAATTGATATTTTAATTTATTTTTCCAACTCTATAATATTAAAGTTTTTCAATATTTATCCACATGCATAATTGAATTTACAAGTTAAATAATTTCCTTCCACCCTCCCTTTCCATTCCTCTCCTCTCAATGGCAAATGAATAGGCTGGAGAACATTGTACATATACATTTGTGTTTAACATGTTTAAAGATCAGCCATTTTCCATAAGAGGAATTAGGACTAAAGGAAAAGAAAGAAAATCATGAGATAGGAAAGAAAAACATAAGAGAAATTTTTAAAAGGTGACCATAGTGTTTATTCAGATTCTATAGGATTTTTTTTGTTTATTTTGTTTCGTTTTTCTTCCTCTAAATGTGGATAGCATTGTCCATAACTGGTCTCCCAGGGTTGTCCTAGCTCTAGAGGAGCTTCATCCATCAAGGTTGATCAACTCACACTGTCATTGTTAATGTGGATAATGTTCTCTTGGTTCTGCTCCCTTTGCTCAACATCAGTTCCTGTAACTCAATCCATATTTCTTGAAAGTCCGACTATTCATGGTTTCTTATAGAATAATAGTACTCCATAATGTTCAAATATTGTTTAATCATTCCCCAACTGATGGGCATCACCTAAATTTCCAAATCTTTGCCATTACAAAAAAAAGAGCTACTTTGAATATTTTGAAAAATGGGACTTTTCCCATTTTTTATGATTTCTTTTGGATAAGGGTCAAAGGGTATGATCAATGATGTTACTCTTTAGGCATAGTTCATATTGATCTCCAGAATGGCTAGATCACTTCACAACCCCATCAACAATGCATTAATGTTCCAATCCTCTTACAATCACTCCAATATTGATCATTTTTCCCTTTTGTCATCTTAGGCAATCTGTTAGGTGTGAGATAGTACATCATAATTGTTTTAACTTCCATTTCTCTTATCAGTAATTATTTGGAGCATTTTTTCATATGATTATATATATAGCTTTAATTTCTTCATTTGCAAACTGCCTGTTCATATATATCCTTTTACCATTTATCAGCTGGAGTATAACTTGGAACTTTGTATATTTGATTCAATTCTCTATATATTTTAGAAATGAGACTTTTTTCCCTTTTTTAATTTTTTTATTTACTCTTATTTTTGTACAAATGAGGTTTTTTTATACATTGCTAGAATGTTTTTGTTTAAAAGTAAACATAATACCCCCTACCACCCCAAAAATATAGACCCACATGAGCAATAAAGGAAACAGAAAATAATTAAAATTAAAATTAATAATAATAATAATAATAGCAGTAGTAGTAGTAGTAGTAGTAGTAGTAGTAGTAGTAGTAGTAGCAGTGGCAGCCAGGTGGCACAGTGGACAGAGCACCAACTCTGGAGCCAGGAGCACCCGGGTCCAAATCCAGCCTCAGACACCCAACAATCATTCAGCTGTGGGGCCCTGGGCAAGCCACCCAACCCCATTTGTCCTGCAAACCCCACCCCTCAAAATGATAATAGTAATAATAATAATAATGATGATGATAAATGTGCTTCAGTCTGTTTTCCAACACCTCCAGCTCTGTCACAGGTGGATCACATTCTTTATGATAAGTCCATCACAAAAGCTACTTCCATATTTTTCCATGTTTGCCATTGCTGATCGCAATTCCCTCCATTCGTACTTCCCCACTACCACAAACTATATTTTCTCTGTCCTTTCACTCTGTCCCTCTTCTTAAATGTGCTGTAGGGTAGCTGAGTGGTGCAGCAGACAGATCCCTGGCCCTGGAGCCAAGAGGCCCCAGGCCCACATACCACCCCTTAGGCCGAGCATCCACCTGGCCCTATGGTCCCAGACAGGCCATCCAATCCCAGGCCCTTGCAAAAACTAAAAAAGAAAATGTGTTACATCTGACCACTCTCCCCGCCATGGTCCACCCTTCATCTCCATCACTCACACCCCCCCATCCCCCTTCTCTCCTTCTTACTCTAGATATCTATACCCCATGAAGTATATATGCTGTTTCCTCTCCAAGCCACCTCTGATGAGAGTGAAGTTTCCCTCATTCCCCTTCACCTTCCCCCCTTCCATATCACTGCAATAGCTCATTGCAATAAAACATCTTATTATATGAAATATCTTGGCCTATTCCAACTCTCTTTTCTCTTAACTCCCATTACATTTCCCTTTTAGCCATTGACTCCATTTTTACACTATATTATATCTTCAAATTCAGCTCTCTCCTGTGCTTCTTCTATGAAAGTTCCTTCTACCTGCTCTATTAAATGAGAAGGTTCACATGAGTATTATCAGTGTCATTTTTCTATGCTGGAATACATGCAGTACATCATCATTAAGTCCCTCATATTTTACCCTTCTCCTCCACTGTCTAAGCCTCACCTGACTCCTGTATTTGAAGATCAAACTTTCTGTTCAGCTCTGGCCATTTCAACAGGAACATTTGAAATTCCCCTGATTCATTGAAAGTCCATCTTTTTCTCTGCAAGAGGATGTACAGACTTGATGGGTAGTTGGTTCTCAGTTGCATTCCAAGCTCTTTTGCCTTCCAGAATATTATATTCCAAGCCCTATGAGCTTTTAATGTATTTGCTGCTAAGTCCTGTGTGATCCTGACTGCAGATGCATGATATCTGAATTGTGTCCTTCTAGCTGCTTGTAATATTGTGTCTTTGACTTGGGAGTTCTGACACTTGGCTATAAAATTCCTGGGGGTTGTTATTTTGGATCTCTTTCTGGGGGAGATTGGTAGATTCTCTCAATTTCTATTTTGCCCTCTGCTTCTAGGATATCTGACCAATTTTCCTGTAGGAATTCTTTAAAAATGATGTCAAGGTTCTTTTCCTGATCATGACTTTCAGGTAACCCAATAATTTTTAAATTATCTTTCCTGAATCTGTTTTCCAAATCAATTGTTGTTTCGATGTTTCCACATTTTCTTCTAATTTTTCATTCTTTTGGTTTTAAAATATTGTGTCTTGATTTCTCATAAAGTCAGCAGTTTCCCTCAGTTCCATTCTGCATCTGAAGGATTTGTTATCCTCACAGAATTTTCTTATTTCTTTTTCCATCTGATCAATTATGCTTTCTAAAGCATTCTTCCTCTTAATAACTTTTAAAACTATTTTCTCCGTTTGATTTATGCTGGCTTTTAACGTGTTATTTTCTTGAGCATTTTTGTGGATCTCCTTGACTAAGCTGCTGACTTCTTTTTCATGCTTTTCCTGCATCTCTCCCATTTCTTTTCCCAATTTTTCTTCTATCTCCCTCACTTGATTTTTAAAATCTTTTTTGATCTCTGTCTGTCATACCTGAGCCCAATTTCTGTTTATCTTGTAGTCTTCAGATGCAGGAGCTTGTACTTCCTCATCTTCAGATTGAGTATTTTGATCCTTTTTGGGATCATAGACAATGTATTTCTCAATGGTATTCCTCTTTTTTTCTCTGTTTACTCATTTCCCCAGCCTGTGCCTGGTTTTTGGGTACTTCCTGAGCTTTTGAGTATTACTGGGACACCCCCTACAAGGATCTGTCTTCCCTCCTGGTCTATGAATGACCACAAGTGCACCTCTCTGCCATGGGGGTGGGGTGGGGGGGCTACTGTTCTACTGGGGGGGGCCTAGACTGTGATCAGGATCTGAATGTGGTCAGAGCCCCAGAGTCCTGTTCCAGGTACAGAGGACAGACCTTGGCAGTCTGCCTCCACTCCCATTACCTAGGCTGAGCCCTCAAGGCTCAGTTGGGGGCTCCTGTTTACCAGCTCTACCTGCTTCTGGTTCCTGGATCTGGGCTGCTGGGGCCATGCTGCTCACTGAGTGCCCTGAGGACTGGGCTTCATAGGCTCACTCTGGCAGAGGTCCACCACTGATCTTCCAAGTTGTGCCCAGTGCTACCCGGGGTGTAAGTCAGGAAACTGCCCCCACTTCTGAGAGCCGCAGCTCCCAGGCACCTTGGGTCTCCCTCCAGGAGGCTGAAGTTCCTTCACTCTGGTGGCCACCCCTCTAACCCTGTGGAGTGGAGCCTTTCTACTATTTTCCAGGTTACCTTAGGCTGGAGAATTTCCTCACTGGATCTCTCTGTGGGTTCTGTCTCTCGAAAATTTCGTTAGAGTCCTTATTTTATAAGTTTTGAAATATTAGAAAGAGAGAGCACCTAAGAAAGTATCTTCTCCTGTTGCCATCTTGGCTCTGCACCTCAGAAATAAGAATTTTAACCAAACATTTAAGGAATAATTAATTCATATTCTACATAAACTATTTTTTAAAAAAATTGGAGTTCTACCAAAATCCTACCAAATCCCTAAACCAGGAAGAACCAAAACAAAGAAAATTAAAGACCAATCTCCCTAATATTGATGCAAAAAATCTTAAATAAAATTTTAGCGATGAGACTACACCAAGTAATTGCTAGAATAATACATCATAATCAGGAAGGATTTATACAAATTAGGCAAGAATGATTCACATTAGGAAAACACTCAACATAATTTAAACATATCATTAGTAAAACCAACAAAAATCATATGATTATCTCAATAGATGCTGAAAAAGCTTTTGATAAAATACAACACCCATTGCTATTAAAAACACTAGAAAGTTTAGAAATAAGTGGAAGTTTCCTTAAAATCATAACTACTATCTATACAAAACCATCAACAAATAGTATATGTAATAGGAATAAACTAAGAGCAATTCCAATAAAATCAGTGGTGAAACAAGGATGTCCATTAAGACCATTACTATTCAATGTAGTATTAGAAATGAAATGTTAGCTGTAGCAATAAGAGAAGAAAAAGAAATTGAAGGAATCAGAAATGTCAATGAGAAAACAAAACGTTCACTCTTTGCAGATGATATGATAGTTGGTACACTTAGAGAACCTGAGAAAATCATCTGAAAACCTCCTTGAAATAATTAACAAATTCAGCAAAGTAGCAGGATATAAAATAACCCCACATAAGTAACCAGAATTTCTATATAGAAACCATTAAATACCTGGGAATCTACCTACCAAGACAAACCCAGAAATGGTATGAACACAATTATAAAGCAATTCTCACCTGAATAAAGTCAGATCTCACTAACTGGAAAAAAGTAAATGCTCATAGTTAGGTTGAGCTAAGTGACAATTCTACCCAAATTAAATTACTTTTTCAGTGCCATACCAATCAAACTACCAAATAACTACTTTAACTGAGCTAGAAAAAAATAGTAACAAAATTCATCTGGAACAACAAAAGGGCAAGAATAGCAAGGGAACTGAGGACAAAAAATGTAAATGAAGGTAGCTTAGCTCTACCAGATCTAAAACTATACTATAAAGTAGCAGTCATTAAAACTGTCTAGTACTGGTTAAGAAATAGAATAATGGGTCAGTGGATTAAGATAGAAGTTGCAGTAAATGACTACAGCCATCTACTATCTGACAAACCCAAAGACATCAGCTTCTGGGATAATAACTCACCATTTGACAAAAATTGTTGGGAAAACTGAAAAATAGTATGGCAAAAGCTAGGCATAGATTCACATCTCACACCCTGTAAAAATAAGGTCAAAATGAGTACAGGAGTTAGACAGAAACAGCAATACCATAGATAATTTAATAGACCAAGAAATACACTATCAGGTCTCTGGAAAGGGGATAAATTTATGACCAAACAAGAATTATAAACTGCAAAATTAATGATTTTGACTATATTAAATTTAAAAAGCTTTTGCATTAATAAAATCAATGCTGCCAAAATTAGGAGGAAAGCAGAAAGCTGGGAAACAATCTTCATAACTAGAGTTCTGATAAAGGTCTCATTTCTACAATATATAGAGAATTGCATCAAATTTAAAAGGTCACAAGTCATTCCTAAATTAATAAATGGTCAAAGGATATGAACAGACTGTTTTCAAATGAAGAAAGTAAAGCTATATATATATATATATATATATATATATATATATATATATATATGTATATATGTATATATATGTATATATGTATACATATATATATATAATCATATGAAAAATGCTTCAAATCATTATTGATTAGAGAAATGCAAATTAAAACAATAATGAGGTATCACCTCACACTTATTAGCTTAACCAAGATGAGAAAAAGGGAAAATGATCGATGTTGGAGAGATTGTGGGATGATTGGGACATGGACATATTGCTGGTGGAGTTATGAAGTGATCTAGCCTTTCAGAACAGCAATGTGGAACTATGCCCAAAGAGCAATAAAAGTGTTCATACCCTTTGACCCAGCAATTCCAATTCTAGGTCTATATCCAGAAGAAATTGTAAAAAAGGGAAAAGTCCTACATTTTCCAAAATATTCATAGCAGCTCTTTTTGTAGTGGCAAAGAATTGGAAATTGAGGGGATGCTCTTCTGTTGGGGAATAGCTAAACAAGTTATGGTACATGAATACCATGGAATACTACTGTTCTGTAAGAAATCATAAATGGTCAGACTCTAGAGAAGCATGGAATGACTTATGGGATCTGATGCTGAGTGAAGGGTACAGAACCAAGAGAACAATGTACACATCAACAACATTGTGAGATGAACAGCCTTGATGGAAGCAGCTCCTCTCAGCAGTACAGAGAGTTAGAACAATTGTATTAGACTGGTTATGGACCATATTATCCCCATCTAGAGGAAGTAAAACGAAACACACACACACACACACACACACACACACACACACACACAACTCCTTCAGAATCCGATGAACTTTATAAAGTAAAGGAACAGAAATGAGACCTTTATCAGAACCCTTACCTATGAAAATTGTTTCCCACTTTCTGTTTTCCTTCTAAACTTGGCATCATTGGTTTTATTAACGTAAAAAACCTTTTAATTTAATACAGTCAAAATCATTCATTTTGCAATTTATAATGAATTCTGTTTCTTGTATGGTCACCAATTTTCCCCCCTTTTCATAGATTTGACAGAGTATTTCTTGAATTACCAATTAATAAAATGAATGAGAGATTAATAAAATTGAATACAAAAAAACCATTGATCTTATTAATAAAACTGAGTTAGTTTTATGGAAAAAAAATAAAGTAGATAACCTTTGGCTAATCTGATAAAAAAAAAGAAAGAAAAAACTAAATTTCCAGTATCAAAAATGAAAAGGGTGAACACCACCAATAAGGAAGAAATTAAAAGAGATAATTCAGAACTATATTACCCAAATGTATGCCTATAAACTTGGTAAGCTGAGGGAAATGGATGAATATATACAAAATACAAATTGCCCAAATTAGCAGAAGAAGAAATAAAAATATTCAAATAACCCCATTTCAGAAAAAGAAATTGAAGAAACCCTCAATACACGCCCTAAGAAAAATTATTCAGGTCCAGATGGATGTACAAGTGAATTCTACCAAACATTTAAGGAACAATTAATTCCAATTCTACCCAAACTATTTTTAAAAATAGAATAAGAAGTTCTGCCAAATTCCTTTTATGACAATACAATACTTTTACCTAAATCAGGAAGTACCAAAACTGAGCAAATTATACACCAATCTCCCTAATGAATATTGATGTAAAATCTTAAATAAAATTTTAATGAAGAGATATAGCAAGCCTTTGACAAAATACAATGTCCATTCCTACTAGAGAATATAGCAATAAATGGAATTTTCCCCTAAAATAATAATCAATATCTATCTAAAACCACAGACAAATATCATTTGTAATGGGCATAAAATAGGAGCATTTCCAATAAGATCTGGGGTGAAACAAGGATGCCCATTATCACCATTACTATAGTATTAGAAATGTTAACTTTAGAAATGAGAAAAAAAAAGAAATTGAAGCAATTAGAACTGGTACTGAGGAAGCAAAGCTTTCACTCTTTGCAGATGATATGATGGTATACTTAGAGACCACAAGAAAATCATCTTAAAAACTACTGGAAACAATTAACAATTTCAGCAAAAAGCAGGATATAAAATAAACACATAAATCATCAGCACTTCTATATATGAACAAGGCCCAAGAGCAAGAGACAAAAAGAGAAATTCCCTTAAAGTAACTGCAGACAAGATTAAAACAAAACAAACTATATGAAACTGTATGGACACAACTAAAACGGACTTTTCTACATAAAGACAGTTCCAAAAAATTGGAAAAATGGCAACTGCTCATGGTTAGATTGAGGTAACATAATGACAATTCTACCTAAATTATATTACATATTCATTACCATACCAATCACACTATCAAATAACTATTTTATTGAACTAAAAAATAGCAACAAAATTCATCTGGAGCAACAAAAGAATATCAAGTTGAACTAATGGGGAAAAAAAGGAAAAGGAAGGTGACTTGCTCTGTCAGATCTCAAACTATACTTTTAGGTGACAGTCTTCAAAACTGCCTGGTACTGATTAAGAAATAGAGTAATGAACCCATGTAATATAGTAATCTACTCTTTGAAAACCCAAAGACATTAGTTTCTAGGTTAAGAACTTAGTATTTGACAAAAATTGCTGGGAAAATTGGAAAATAATATGGCAAAAACTAGGCATAGACCCACATCTCACTACCCATACCAAAATAAAGTCAAAATTAGTACAGGATGTAGACATAAAGGGAAATACCATAGACCAATTAATAGATCAAGAAATACTCTATAAAGAATAATGCTTAAGAAGATAATTTAGAGAAAATGGGGGGGGGGAACCAAGATGGTGGAGTACAGGCAGGAATTCCCACAAGCTCTTCCTCAGACCAGTCTAAATATCTTTAAATAATGAGTGTAAACAAATTCTAGAGTGACAGAAACCACAGAAAGACTGAGTGAAACAATTTTCCACCCAAGACAATTATGAAGATCTTTAAGAAAGTCTGCTACAGTGGGGTTAAAAAGGCCTGCAGCACAGCCTGGACCATACCAGCTGCACTGGTGCAAACTATGGGGCTCCCTCTGGAGGCACCTGGGTCCATGACAGACATGGCAGCTTCCAGATCTCTCAGCCCAAGGATATTTTGGAATGTCATTAGGAAAATTCTGCCACACCAGAATGAGCAAAAAAAAACCTAATCCAGCACAGACCTCAGTGCAGACTCAGCTGGAGACCAGAAACAGATCTAGAGAACCCCCTGGCAGCTACTTTCAGAGTGCTCAGCCCATGGAAGGTAAAGGGGTCAGGGGAGAGTGCAGAGATTTCTCTGCAATCTCTCCCTGAGACAGGATTTTATAACTTTGCCCAAGCTCAGATCAGGCTGCAGTCTGAAATCCAATCTCAGGAAAAGGAACTTTACTGTCATAATGGAGCAGGGATCCTGTTCACAGCTCTAGGACAGAGAGGAGTGCTTATGGTCATCTACAGATAAAAGCATAGGCCAGGAGAGAAGTCACAGTCTCTCCTAAGACCTTGAAGGGGGGGGGGGTGGTCCCTAAAGACAGCTACAAAAACCCTCAAAAGTTTGGTAAAGTGGAAGCAAAGCCTGGAAGCACAGCCCTACATTAACAAAGAATTAAAATCAAGTGTAGGCTGAGGAAATGAGCAAACAACAGAAGAAAAAAAATCTGACCACAAATAATTATTTTGGCCCTTTGGATTTTCAAAATACATTTGGAAGATAGCAAAGTTGAAGTTTCTGTATCCAAAACCTCCAAGAAAAAAAGTTATTTGTCTCAGGCTATGGAGGAGCTCAAAAAAGATTTTGAAAATCAAGTAAGGGAGGTAGAAGAAAAATTGGAAAGAGAAATGAGAGCAATGCAGGAAAATCATGAAAACCAACTCAGCAATTTGGTGAAGGAGATATAAAAAATACTGAAGAAAATAACATCTTAAAAATCAGCTTAGATCAAATTTAAAAAGTAGCCTAAAAGGCCAATGAGAAGAAGAATGCCTTAAAAAGCAGAATTGGCCAGATGGAAAAGAAGATACAAAAGCTCTGAGAAGAAAATAATTGCTTAAAAGGTAGAATGGAATTAAGGGAAGCTGATGACTTCATGAGAAATCAAAAAACAATACAAGACCAAAAGAATGAAAAACTAGAAGAAAATGAAAAACAACGGGGGGCGGCTAGGTGGTATAGTGGATAAAGCACCAGCCCTGGAATCAGGAGTGCCTGGGTTCAAATCTGGTTTCAGACACTTAATAATTACCTAGCTGTGTGGCCTTGGGCAAGCCACTTAACCCCATTTGCCTTGCAAAAAAACTTAAAAAAAAATGAAAAACAACTGACATAGAAAACAGACCCAGAAGAGATAATTTAAAAATTATTGGACTACATGAAAGTCATGACCAGGAAAATAGCCTCAACTTCATTTTTCAAGAAATTCTCCAGCAAAATTTCCCTGATATCCTAGAAATAGAAGGCATAAAAAAATTGAGGGAATCCCCCTATCAGCTCCTGAAAGAGATCCCAAAATGAAAATTCCCAGGAATATACTAGTCAAATTCTACAACTCTCAAGTCCAGAAAATATTACAAGCAACTAGAAAGAAACAATTCAAATACTGTGGAGCCACAGTCAGGATAATACAGGATTTAGCAGCATCAACATTAAGGGTTCATAGGGCTTGCAAGATGCAGGCAAAAGAACTTGATTACAACTGAGAATCAAGTATTCAGCAAAACTGAACATCCTCTTTCAGAGGAAAAGACAGACATTCAATGAGACAGAGGACTTTCAGACTTTTCTGTTGACACAACCAGAAAGGAACAGAAAGTTTGATCTTCAAGTACCGGATTCAAGTGAACCATAGAAAGGGTGAATGGAAAGGGCTAATTATAAAAGATTTAATGATGTTGAACTGCTTGTACTCCTTCATGGAAAGATAATACTGTTAACTTATATGAACCTTTGGCTTTATTAGGGTAGTTAGAAGGAGCATATACAGACCAGGCACAGGAGAGAAATGAATTTGAAGGAACACTATATTATAAAGATAGAGTTAATAGGCAAGAAAGGAATGTATTGGGAGAAAGGCAAAGGAGAGGCAGAATGGGCTAAGTTAAGGCAAGAAAAAGCCTTTGCAATGGAGGAAGGTGAGGGTGAGTTAATGAAGCTTCACTCTCATCCAAAGTGGCTCAGAAAGGAAATAACATATAAACTCAATTGGGTATAGAAATCTATCTAGAGCAAAATAGGAGAGTATAGGGATGAGAGAAAGGGGATGGGGGAGGAGAATGGGGTTATAAGGACTAGAAGAGAGGGAAGATCATAGGTGAGGGGAATCAGATACAGTACAATTTTAAGGAGGGACAGGGTTAAAGGAGAAAGAAAGTAGAAGAAATAGGAATAGAAAGAAATAGGATAGAGGGAAAAACAGCTAGCAATATTAGCTATGGGAAAAAATACTGAAATAATTTCTCTGATGGACTTATTTTATTTAGAGTTTTTGCAAGGCAATGGGGTTAAGTGGCTTGCCCAAGGCCACACAGCTAGGTAATTATTATTAAGTATCTGAGGTCGGATTTGAACTCACATACTCCTGACTCCAGGACTGGTGCTCTATCCACTGTGCCACCTAGCTGCCCCTCTGATTGACTTATGACAAAGAATACTATCCATCCCAAAATCAGAGCTGATGCTATCTGAATGCAGACTAAAGCAAACTTTTTGTCCTCTCACTTTATTTTTCTTGATATTTCTCTTTCTTTGTAGGAAGGTGGGCTATGTCTACTTTTACAAAATGACTATTATAGTAATGTGAAATAAAAGTTAAAAAAATTAAATGATGGGGGGAAAGCAGATAATTCAGAACTCGCTTAAAAAGTTTCTCAGGTTTATAACCTCAACTTTGTTCTTGACTCCTCATTCTCCCTCACTCAATATATCCAATGGATTCCAATCTTCCCTACTATTTGTACCTCCTCAACACCTCTCTCAACATCTCTCTTTTTCTCTCTTCTCATACAGGTATTTATAACTTCTGGTCTTGTCCATCATAATGGTATCCAAAATAGCTTTCCCTTCTCAAGTCTCTCCCCACTCCAATGCATCCACTGAAGAGTTGCCAAAGATATTTTCCTTAAATGAAGATCCAGTGATGTCATTCCCTTGCTCAATAAACTGCAGTGACTCTTTATTGTACCTCTAAGATTAAATATAAATTCCTCTTTCTGGCTTTTAAAGTCTTTACAACTTGACTCCAATTTATTTTAAAATCTTTATTATACATCATTCTCCTTCCCATCCTCTATAATCCAGCCAAACAGGGCTTCCCCCCTTTTTTTTTCACACACACACACACACTGCAATCCATCTTCCATGCACAGGACATCCTCCATGTGTGCCAAGCACTCCGGATTCTGCTATATTCTTCCTCCCTTCATATAGGATGAAGTCAAAGGTCTCCCTTCTACATGAAAACTTTCCTGATTCTCCTACTGTATTTTCTACTATATTTTACTTTCAACCATATACGTATAGATATAAATAGATAGGAGTTTTCCAACTTATAGTTTATAATGAATCAAAAAAATTTATTAAAAATAAAATAAGGGGAAATTACCCAATATATATTTTATAACTAGTAACATTTTATCTGGAGAGGCAATATGTACAAATAAAATTATGTACCAAATATCTATATCTGCCCATTGGAAATTTTCATGGGTTCCAAGATATATCTGAACCCTTGTACTAAATAAGATTATAGAGTTGTTATATTTACTGTAATCTGGTCCTTTTTTATTCTGAGCAGATAGGTTTTTACAGTGACATCAAATTGCCCCAGCTTTGAAGGCAAAAAAAAGGGAACTGGTGAATAAAGACACCAATAAGCAAGTTCCAAAGTTGTAAACTATTCTTAAGAGTTAATATCTATATAGTAGATAATAGTACTCACTACACTAGCCAAGAAGGCCATAACTTATATCTGCCTTCAAAGTGATCCTTGATCACTTTGTCACTACCTGACATTAGTTTTAAAAGATTTATGGGTACTTTTTACAAAATCACAGGCATTTGCTGACCTTCTCTCTAATACCCCCAATTAAACATGCATACTCAAACACAGACACTTTGCCAGAAAGAAAAAGTTGGCAATATATTCTTATGCAGAGTTCCAAATTTGATGAAGGAAATCTTCAACACCCCTTTGTTCCCTACCCTTCTACTCAGGGAGGGGAGATCCTTCATCTACTTCTTCCACCATTCAACCCATCATTCTAAACATTCATATTAGCAGCAGGGAATTGTTTCCAATATTTCCAATGGGAAACAAATCAAACACTAAGGACAGGTTCAGTACAAGGCAGTTACCATTACCTATTGTAATACTGAAATTTTTTATTTGGCATTTTACATGCTTTATCATAACCTAAAATTTCTAAGGAAGAAATAAATATACTTATATCAACTCTTTTTTCCCCCTTACATTGACTCTTTGCAAATATCAGGATGTCAACAAAATTTTTATTTTACTTTATACTATTTTTCACTTTATTCTTTCTAAGTATAATCCATTTCTTTAGAGGGCACTGGACTTGGAATCTGAAAGATGTGAATTCACATTCTGCTTGAGACCCTTAATAATTATGTGTCGCTTGGCAATTTGCTTAACAACTCAACCTCAGTTTCCTCATCTCCTAAATGGGGATAACTGCTAATGCAACCTACTTCACAGGGCTGTTGTAAGGAGAAAGTAAGATCAATTATGTAGTGCTTTGCAAACTTTGATGTTCTATATGAATATAAGCTATTAGAAAAATATGGAATTCAAAATGTTTTAAAAATGTTAAAAATTGTATTTATATTAATTAGAAAAATAAAATACTATTAAAAAACAAATGTTAGCTACTATTATGAAAGACAAAAGCTTACATATGTTGGCATCTCATATTTTCCAAATTACTTTCACATCTGTTGTTCTGAAATTTGTTCTTCATAACCACATTGATAGGAAGTGAAACTGTTAAGATCTTCATTTTTTTAGAGGAAACTAAGCCCAAAGAATCATATGGGTTGGCTTAGATTGCCAAAAGTCACTACTGATACCAGGCATATCTATAGTAGTTGGGGGGGGAGGGGAAGTAAATATTAATGCATTTGCTGATGTCAGGAGACCTCTCTCTTTAATAGCTGTTGCTGCTCTTAAGAGTTATTGAATTGCTAGCCAGAATTTATAAACACCCTGTGACTAACTAGAGGGCAATGCAAAAGATGTGAAGAGAACACAGGTATCATGGTGTTACTAAGTCAAGCAGCCAGGGCAGGGGATTGCTGTGTGTGTCAAGGACTCCTTAACCAGATTAATGAAGTCCATTTTTTTAGAATGTTTTAAAATGCACCAAATAAAAGTCTGAAGATTACAATGGAAACTAATTATAATTTTTTTTATTTTTTGTTTTTTTGCAAGGCAATGGAATTAAGTGACTTGCCCGAAGTCACAGAGCTAAGATAAGATTTAAAATCAGGTCCTGCTGACACTAGGATCATTGCTTTATCCACGGTGTCATCTAGCTGCCCATAATTATAATATTTTTCAAGAAACATGCTCATGAAATCCTAGTTAAGAACTCATCATATGGTAAAGAAGATGCTTGCCCTTGTGAAAGTGGTCATAGGATTGAAGAAGGAATACCAGAGGATCATCAGAAAAAATAAATTAGTTCTTTGATGCTTTGACAAAAATGATTTGTCATTTTATTTCTTATATATCTACAGAGTCTTCTGGAAAAAAACAGAATAAAACTAGAGATCATTGTGACTGAATATTATTGGGGGTAATTTTAAAAAATTAAGAGGAATGACTCACATTGCTCTTAATTGTGTTCAACAAATTCTGTAATTAGGTATCTTTGAAAACAATTTTTCCTTAAAGTAAACCCTTTACACATAGAATCTGAAATCCTAATTCATTGTAAAGTTGTTTTTGAATAATTTCAATTGACTTTAAAATGTTTTCAAAATTCAGATTATACAAAAAATTACTGTATCAATTTCCAAATTCACATTTTTAATTTAGACATTTTAAAAGTTCTCTTCTTTAAACAAATTTTTAATGATGCTAGTTCTAACAGTGTTCTGAGTATAATCTGAATCCCTAGCTACTTGGTTTAAAAGCAAATTCAAGGCAGACAATTTTGAAATTGATGAACTTCAATTGCAAGAATTGAAATTACTTCACAGAAATTATGGCAACAATGAGTCCCTGGACACTCAATAAATGTTAAGGTCCTAGAGTGACATGTTTATTTAGTCTGACTGTAAAAGTTTGTTATTATTACTGACCACTTAATTTGCATTCAGCAGTGAATTTTTAAAGCAAGTTGACAAACTTCAATCCACATATTTCTTTGTAAATTTGAAGCTGAAATCTCAAATAAGCCGAATACTCATTCTTGATTGTCTTAGTGGGTAGGTGCCAGTTAACTCCTGGACATATTGGGATACTGAAATTGCATTCTGTAAAACCAGCAAAAAGGTAAAGAGTAGAAATGAGAATTAATCTGAAAGTTGTGAATGTAAAATCTAGAGCTATAAAGATAGTGGAAATTCCTATGTTTCAGGAAAAAGGTCAAAGGGAGAAAGAAGAGTTGGAAGGGAGAATCAAAAGTGATATTGCAGAGTTCTGATAAAGCAGTGAAAGTGTTTTGTCACAATCTTCATCCATTTATTGCCAAATATATTCAACTTAGTCTATTGAAAGATTTTCTCCACCCTGCCTAAAATGTATTTCTACTTTCAGTTCTCCTATGGGAATCAGTAATGTAGAAAAGACTGCTGCTGGATTATTGAATATATAGAGTCCAAGATCTGAAGTCAGGAAGACTCATCTTCCTAAAGACAAATCTGGATTAAGACAAATATAAGCTATGTGACACTGGGTAAGTGATTTGACCTTGTTTGCCTCAGTTTCCTCATCTATAAAATGAACTGGAGAAGGAAATGACAAATCATTCCAGTAACTTTGCCAAGGAATCCCCAAAAGTGGTCATAAAGAGTTGGATACTCCAGAAAATGACTAAACAACAAAATATAGTAAAGGAGATGAAAAGAAAAATTGTATCCTAATCTCATGTCATGCCTAGGGGCATCAATCCTGATTTATTTCACTTAAAAATGTCTTAGTTCTAAGCAAATTGAATTAATAGCTATTCCCTCAATTCATATCACCATCTTACCACAAATCTTATGTTAACTGCCTCTCAGTGCTGGAATTCACTATCATCTAATGAGATCGTTTTCTTTTTTAAATGAAGTCTACCCTGATTCCCTTAGCTAAAATAAATGTTTTGTTAACTTCTCACAGCATTTTGGACATTTACTTGCATTAATCACCTTCAATCTTATATGAAGAATCAGAAGAGCATAGAATCATTGATTGACTCTTAAAGGTTATCTAGTCTAACACCCATCACTTTACGGATGAAGAAAGGGAGTTCAGTAGAGGTTAAGTGATGTCCCAGGTCATGCAGGCATAAGTTTTCAGAGTAGAAATTTGGCCCAGATATTCAGATTCCAAATCTAGCATGTTTTTGTGTACTTATCTACCATGTACTCCTCTCAACTACAGAAGTCTCTTAAATTGCTAAAAGTCTTACTTATATCAATGATACTAGCACAATGTTTTATATGTAATAGGTAATATATCAGGGACATCCAAAATATTAAAAGAAAAAGAAGATTCATATATGCTCATAGTATTGCTAAGACAATGTAAAATCTGTTAGTCCTTAAAGAGGCATAAAGGAGCTTAAAGGAATAATAATATATACACATAGACATAGACATCTACAGAGATAGATAGATAGATACAAAGTAATATTTGCTTTGCAATCTCTACACTCTATACCCCATTCCACACAAATTATCTCTAATTAGTCAGTGTGGGAACTTCTAGCTACAACATATCAAGGACTTGATGAAGAAATTTCAGGGGTTTATTTGACAATCACAGAAGTTAAGTAAATAGTATAGAGTATTAGAAATAGAATACACTGGAAGGAAAATTTAAATCCTGGTCTTTGTGACTTCAAGCCTACCATTCTATTTCCCATACCAATTTACTCATTAATTTCACATATGATAACTGTTCTTAAAACAGTACAGAGTAAGGGGTGGCTAGGTGGCGCAGTGAATACAGCACTGGCCCTGGAGTCAGGAATACCTGAGTTCAAATCCGGTCTCAGACACTTAATAATTACCTAGCTGTGTGGCCTTGGGCAAGCATTTAACCCCATTTGCCTTGCAAAAACCTAAAACAAAACAAACAAAAAAAACAGTACAGGGTATTCATATATCAGACATCCTCAAATTGTGTCACCTTTAGAGATATAAGTTTAGGATTTCAGAATTGAGTTTTAAATGATTTTTTCATGTATATCAATAGTCACATTGATAACAGTGATGACACAGAGGTAAAATGATAAAATATTTATATTCATATTATTTTTTTAAATAGACCAAACTATAATGAAGATATATTTTGCCACCAAGAGCAAGAGGGAAAATGTTTCTTAAACTGGAGAAGGGCCAAGACGGAGGATTGGAGAAGGTAGTAGATTTGAATGAATGAAAACATCCAAATTCAAATAATATTCTCTTGTCACAACCTATGTGACTTTGGCAAATCACTTAACATCTCTGAATATCAATTTTCCTCTCTGTATAATATGTAGGTTGAATCAGAAGTCATCAACTAATCTTTCAGGTTCTAAATCTTTTTTAATTTAAATTTATTTTTATTAAAGATATTATTTGAGTTTTACATTTTTCCCCCAATCTTGCTTCCCTCCCCCCCACCACAGAAAGCACCGTCAGTCTTTACTTTGTTTCCATGTTGTACCTTGATCCAAATTGGGTGTGATGAGAGAGAAATCATATCTTTAAAGAGAAGAGAAGTCTAAGAGGTAACAAGATCAGACAATTAACTATTTTTTTTCTAAATTAAAGGGAATAGTCCTTCACTTTGTTCAAACTCCACAGCTCCTTATCTGGATACAGATGGTACTCTCCTTTGCAGACAGACCAAAATTGTTCCTGATTGTTGCACTGATGGAATTAGCAAGTCCTTCAAGGTTGAACATCACTCCCATGTTGCTGTTAGGGTGTGCAGTGTTTTTCTGGTTATGCTCATCTCACTCAGCCTCAGTTCATGCAAATCCCTCCAGGTTTCCCTGAAATCCCGTCCCTCCTGGTTTCTAATAGAATAGTGTTCCATGACATACATATACCACAGTTTGCTAAGCCATTCCCCAATTGAAGGACATTTACTGGATTTCCAATTCTTTGCCACCACAAACAGGGCTGCTATAAATATTTTTGTACAAGTAATGTTTTTACCCTTTTTCCTCATCTCTTCAGGGTAACCCAGTAGTGGTATTGCTGGGTCAAAGGGTATGAACATTTTTGTTGCCCTTTGGGCATAGTTCCAAATAGCTCTCCAGAAGGGTTGGATGAGTTCACAGCTCCACCAACAGTGTAATAGTGTCCCAGATTTCCCACATCCCTTCCAACAATGATCATTATCCTTCCTGATCATACTGGCCAATCTGAGAGGTGTGAGATGGTACCTCAGAGAAGTGTTAATTTGCATTTCTCTAATAATTAATAATTTAGAGCACTTTTTCATATGGCTATAGATTATCTTGATCTCCTCATCTGTAAATTACCTTTGCATATCTTTTGACCATTTGTCAATAGGGGAATGGCTTTTTGTTTTAAAAATATGACTCAGTTCTCTGTATATTTTAGAAATGAGTCCTTTGTCAGAATCATTAGTTGTAAAGATTATTTCCCAATTTACTACATTTCTTTTGATCTTGGATACATTGGTTTTATCTGTGTAAAACCTTTTTAATTTAATGTAATGGAAATCCTCTAATTGATTTTTGGTGATGTTCTCCAACTCTTCCTTAGTCATAAACTGTTCCCCTTTCCATAGATCTGACAGGTAGACTAGTCCTTGATCTTCTAATTTGCTTATAGTATTGTTTTTTATGTCTAAGTCCTGTAACCATTTGGATCTTATTTTGGTAAAGGGTGTGAGGTGTTGGTCTAATCTAAGTTTCTTCCATACTAACTTCCAATTTTCCCAGCAATTTTTATCAAAGAGGAAGCTTTTATCCCAATGACCAGACTCTTTGGGTTTATCAAACAGCAGATTACTATAATCCTCTCCTGCTTTTACACCTAGTCTATTCCACTGGTCCACCACTCTATTTCTTAGCCAATACCAAACAGTTTTGATGACTGATGCTTTATAATATAATTTTAGATCGGGTAGGGCTAAGCCACCTTCCTTTGCACTTTTTTTTATTAAGCTCCTGGCAATTCTTGACTTTTTATTTCTCCACATGAATTTACTTATAATTTTTTCTAACTCATTAAAGTAATTTTTGGGAATTCTGATTGGCAGGGCACTAAACAGATAGTTTAGTTTTGGTAGAACTGTCATTTTTATTATATTAGCTCTACCTATCCATGAGCAGTTGATATTTGCCCAGTTCTTTAAATCCAATTTAATTTGAGTGAAAAGTGTTTTATAATTGCTTTCAAAAAGATTGTGAGTCTTTCTTGGCAAAAAGACTCCCAAATATTTTATACTGTCTGAGGTTACTTTGAAAGGGATTTCTTCCTAGCTCTTCCTGCTGTTTCTTGCTAGACATATATAGAAAAGTTGAGGATTTATGAGGGTTTATTTTATAACCCGCAACTTTGTTTCCAGTAGTTTTTTAGATGATTTCTTGGGATTCTCTAGGTAGACCATCATGTCATCGGCAAAGAGTGAGAGTTTTGTCTCTTACTTCCCAATTCTAATTCCTTTAATTTCTTTTGCTTCTCTAATTGCTGCTGCTAACATTTCTAATACAATATTGAATAGTAGTGGTGATAATGGGCATCCTTGTTTCACCCCTGATCTTAATGGGAATGCCTCTAGCCTCTCCCCATTGAATATAATGCTTGTTGATGGTTTCAGATAGATACTGCTAATTATTTTAAGGAACAATCCATTTATTCCTACATTCTCTATTGTTTTTAATAGGAAAAGATGCTGCATTTTGTCAAAAGCTTTTTCAGCATCTATTGATATGATCATATGATTCCTGATAGGTTTGTTGTTGATATAATTGAGTATACTAACAGTTTTCCTAATATTGAACCAACCCTGCATTCCTGGAATAAATCCTACTTGATGACTTGTAATCATTTTGCTAAGATTTTATTTAGGATTTTTGCCTCTATATTCATCAGGGAGATAGGTCTATAATTTTCTTTCTCTGTTTTAACTCTTCCTCGTTTAGGTAACAGTACCATATTGGTTTCATCGAAAGAGTTAGGCAGAGTTCCATCTTTCCCTATTTTTCCAAAGAGTTTATATAGAATTGGAACCAATTGTTCCTTAAATGTTTGGTAGAATTCACTTGTGAATGCATCAGGCCCTGGAGATTTTTTTTTTTAGGGAGTTCAGTAATGGCTTGTTGAATTTCTTTTTCTGAGATATGGATGTTTAGTTATTTAATCTCTTTTTTATTTAACCTGGGCAACTTATATTTTTGTAAATATTCATTTCACTTAGATTATGAAATTTATTGGCATAGAGTTGGGCAAAATAATTTCAAATCATTACATTAATTTCTTCCTCATTGGTGGTGAGTTCACCTTTTTCATTTATGATACCAGCAATTTGGTTTTCATCTTTCTTTTTTTAATCAAATTGACCAGAGGTGTATCAATTTTCTTGGTTTTTTCATAATACCAACTTTTGGTTTTATTTATTAATTCAATAGTTTTTTATTTCAATTTTATTCATTTCTCCTTTAATTTTTAGAATTTCTAATTTGGTATTTGATTGGGGATTTTTGATTTGTTCTTTCTCTAAGTTTTTTAGTTGCATGTTTAGTTCATTGATTTCCTCTTTCTCCAATTTATTCATATAAGCATTTAGAGCTATAATATATGCCCTGAGAGCTGCTTTGAATGAATCCCATAGGTTTTGGTATATTGTTTCATTATTATCATCATCTAGGATAAAATGGTTAATTTTTTTCTATAATTTGTTTTTTGGTCCACTCATTTTTTTTTAAAATGAGGTTATTCAGTTTCCAATTTGTTCTGGATCTATATCTCCTTGGTCCAGCATTGCATATGACTTTTATTGCATTGTGATCTGAGAAAGATGTATTCCCTATTTCTGCCTTTCTGCAGTTGATCATTAGATATTTATGTCCTAGTACACGGTCAATTTTTGTATAAGTTCCATGTACTGCAGAGAAAATATATTCCTTTCTATCCCCATTCAGTTTCCTCCATACATCTATCATATCTAATTTTTCTAACAATCTATTTACCTCCCTAATTTCTTTCTTGTTTGTTTTATGATTCGATTTATCTAGATCTGAATGCGGGAGGTTGAGGTCTCCCACTAGTAGAGGTTTACTGTCTATGTCTTCCTGTAATTCTTTCAGCTTCTCCTCTAAGAATTTGGGTGCTGTCCCACTGGGTGCATATACATTCAATATTGAAATGACTTTATTGTCTATGGTACCTTTTAGGAGGATATAGTTTCCTTCCTTATCTCTTTTAATGCTGTCTATTTTTGCTGCTGCTTTGTTTGAGATAAGGATTGCTACCCCTGCTTTTTTTACTTCAGCTGAAGCAAAATATATTTTGCTCTAACCGTTTACCATTACTCTATATGTATCTCTCTACTTCAAATGAGTTTCTTGTAAGCAGCATATTGTAGGATTCTGGTTTTTAATTCACTCTGCTATTTGCTTACATTTTAAGGAAGAGTTCATCCCATTCACATTCAAGGTTATGATTACTAATTCTTTATTGCCCTCAGTGCTATCTTCCTTCTATTTGTATTTTTCACCCTTTCCCCCCCCCTTTTATCCATACTCCCCAGTCTTTTGTTTCTGAAACCACCCCCTTCAGTGTTTGCCCTCCTATATCACACCTTCCCCTTTCTTTCCCCTTTCCCTTTTTCCTTTCCCTTCCTTTTGTTATTTCCCCCCTTTTCCCCCACTCCCCTTCCCTTTCTCTGTCCCCCCCTGCCTTTTTCCCCCTTTTAATACTTGAAAGGTTAGATGTTTTATAAGTTAACT
This sequence comes from Macrotis lagotis, assembly GCF_037893015.1. Lineage (NCBI taxonomy): Eukaryota > Metazoa > Chordata > Mammalia > Peramelemorphia > Peramelidae > Macrotis > Macrotis lagotis. The sequence goes on along the minus strand of NC_133666.1, from coordinate 138,700,088 downwards.
GAGTATGTGTAGGTTGACTTTAAGCCAAGTCTGATGAGAAGAAGATTCAGGTGTTTCTCCTCTGCTCCCTTCTTCCCCATTATTACCATAGGTTTTTTGTAACTCTTAGTGTAATGAAATTTACCCCATTCAATCCCCTCCCTCCTCCCGTCTCTTTCCTGTCCCCCTTTTTAGAGCAGTAGTGTTTTTTTGTAGATCCTTCTATCTAAGTCATAGAAAATTCTGAGTGTCTGTCCTTTCTAGTTCTGTATATTCTATCAAATAGAGTCCAAATTCCTGAGAGTTATTAGAGTCTTTCTCACAAGTGTGGTTAAAGCCAGTGACATCCCATTAGATAGTAGTCTCATGGATAGGTCATGAATGTCCATCATTTCTGGGTAGGTGTATTCTCTCTGTTAGAGTTACATTTCTCAAGGTTTATGAGAATCTTTTTTTTTACCCCCATGCTGAGATATAGCCAGTTTCAACTTACTGGATTGCATTTTTTTTCTTTTACCACCCCCCCTTTTTTTTAACCTTTTTATGCGTGTCTTGAACCTCCTGTTTGATGTCCAAATTTTCTGTTTGGCTCTGGTCTTTTCATCAGAAATTTTTGGAATTCTTCCATTTCGTTAAATGTCCATCTTTTTCCCTGGAAAAGAAGGCTCAGCTCTGCAGGAAAGTAGATTCTTGGCTGCATTCCAAGCTCCCATGCTCTTCGAAATATCTCATTCCAGGCCCTTCGATTCCTTAAAGTTGATGCAGCCAGGTCCTGCGTGATCCTTACTGTGGCTCCTTGATATTTAAATTGTTACTTTCTGGTTGCTTGCAGGATTTTCTCTTTTATCTGATAGTTTGGCCACAACATTCCTTGGTGTTTTCATTTTAGGATCTTTTTCTGGTGGGGATCGATGTACTCTTTCAATAACTACTTTGCCCTCCGATTCCATGATATCAGGGCAGTTTTCCATCACTAGATCCTATAATATTAAGTCCAGGCTTTTTTCTCTTCGATGTTTTCAGGAAGTCCTATAATTTTCAGGTTTCCCCTCCCCAATCTATTCTCAAGGTCAGTGGTTTTTTTGATGAGGTATTTTACATTTGCTTCTATTTTTTCTATTTTTTGATTTTGTTTAACTGACTCTTGCTGTCTCATGGAGTCATTAGTTTCTGTAGAGTCCATTATTTTTTTGGGGGGGAGGAGTTTTCTTAGTTAACCTTTTGCAACTCCTTTTCCAATTGGTCAATTCTACTTTTGAAAGAGCTTTCCATTTGACCAATTGAGGTTTTGAGAGAATTAATTTCTTTTTGCATTTGCTCATTTGAGGGTCTGAGAGATTTATTCTCCTTTTGTGTTTGTCCAATTGTACTTTCTAAGGTTTTGTTTTCTTGTTGCAAGGTATTAATTGTCTCTCCCAAATTTTTAAGCTCCTTCCTTATTTCTGCAAGGAAGTCTTTCTGTGCTGGAGACCAGATTGTATTCTCCTCAGAGGTTCCAGGTCTCTCTGAGTTGGGGTCTTTCCCTTCCAGGAATTTTTCTATGGGTCCACCTTTCCCTGACTCTTCTTCATTATGCTAAGACCTTGAGTTGGGGGGTGGGGCTGGTTCACCTAGGCTTGAGATCGCTAAAGCTTTACTGAGTGCAATTTCTCTGGCTGGCCAGTAGGAGGTGTTGGTTGCCCTCTCTGGAGTGTCTGTGACCTTGGTTGGGAGGCCTTCTCCCTTTGCCTGAAGGCAGGAGTTGGAACTATTGCATTCTTTTGCCTTCAATCAATGGTGGGATTTAGCCTGGCCTGAGGTCATTCCTTAGCTGGGCTGGTTCTTCTGCTCACACACCTCAGCCTGAGACAGAAGTAGTTTGCCTTTGTTTGGGGAAAGGCCTCTGTGCAATGGAGGCATGCCCTCAAAGTTTCTCAGGCCTGAGGAGCCTAGGGATGGTATCTGCAGCTCTCTTGCACCAGAACACTTCCCCCAGCCTGGGCCCCGAGCTATAGGGGGACAGCACCAACACCAGCGCCTCTGCTTCCCCGCAGACCCAAGCCCCTTTCATCCAGCCCCACCGCTGATCCAGCAGGTCCGGCTCTCGGACCCTCAGACTCCTGGTTCCAATTCAGCTGTTCATCTGGCTGATCCGGGGCTGATCCTCCCTCTGAGCCCAGACTCACCCGCCCGGATTCCTCCAAGGCTGCTGCGAGAGACAAATCCTGAGGTGGATGGTCTTTCTCTTGGCTTTTCTTTCTGGGTTTTCTGGATCGGATTTCTTTTAAGAGGTTTGTTTCATGTGATAGATGGGGAAGAGATCAGGAGACTTTAGAACTGTGCCTGTCTTCTCTCCACCATCTTGGCCGGAAGCTCAGGTTCTAAATCTATGATGCTATAATTTGTGGATAGCATTTTATGAAATAAAGAACAAATTCTGATTGTGATTAAAATGAAATTTTTAGCTAATAATGCCTTTGAGAGTATATCCACTTATGTCAAAGACATAAGTTATCTAAGGATAGTTATACAGCTATATACCAGGGATAGATATACATACATAGTTTATTAAATTGTTCTATGAGTACATACTAGATTACCTACAAATTATAAGATTGACTCATTTAGTATTGTATATTAGAGACAAGTAATAAAGTCATAATTATAATGAATTTTTCTTTATTCATTAATCTCAAATATTTGCCAGTAGTTTAGCTCAGAGAATGCTTTAAAAAAATAGATATTGGACCATCAAATTGTAAGCATCATAAAAAAAATCAAAACTATAGACTGATCTGGTTCAATTTCTACTCAAAACAAAGCTACAGGTTCAGAAGCCACAGTATACAACATTTTAGATAAAAGACCTTAGAAGCCTATTTTCTTCTACTGTCATCCAGCTAATATAAACATAAAAGCTACTTTACAAGGCTTTTAAATGCCGGAAAAATCTCTAGGCTCTTCTAAACTTCTGTTTATGTCTTATAAACCATGTTGATCCATCTCTTCTAGAACTGATACTCCCCGCTAGCAGTCATGAACAAGAAATGAAGAGATTATAGAGTACCTGTAGATATAATATCTAAAGGATTACATAAAGGATATGTGCTTTGGAGAAAATGGCTTACTATATCACAGTGAAATAAGCATATCTTCATAACAGCAGTTCACCCCAAGTTTTCTAGCTGTTATTGAAAGTCATCTTTTCTATTTCTACTAATTCTATTTTGTAATAACAGTCTATTTTTTCCAGCACTTGGTCAAACCTCAGTAGCATATTTGTTATTAACATGTTCATGACAATAGGATTTATAGGGATGTGAGTAGACCTCACACCCAAGCAAAACAAAGGATATTTATAAATTTTCTAGTGGGTACAGAAAAAAAAAAGAAAATTAAATATGAAAACCTAAGTAATGTTTTTCTGATCACAAATACTGTGAAACTCTGGAACTAGTCAACAAAGTTGAAACCTTTTTTTTTTAAAGATATAGTTTAAAGGAGGATACAGAAAAGCTTAAATTAGGGGCAACTAGGTGACACAGTGTATAAAGCACCAGCCCTAGAGTCAGGAGTACCTGGGTTCAAATCCAGTCTCAGACACTTAATAATTACCTAGCTATGTGGCCTTGGGCAAGCCACTTAACCCCATTTGCCTTGCAAAAAGCTAAAAAAAGAAGCTTAGATTTGTCCTACTAGGAGACAGAGAGATTAACTAGATGACTGCTTATGATTCCTTCTTTTTCTGTTATTTCTCTAAGAGGTTCATAAAATCAGATTTTAAAAAGTTTCATTTTATTTTATAAAATTCTATATATAATTCAATTCAAGGTATTTCAAACAAATAAACATATATTAATATTCAGCACACTGTACTGGAAGCCAGGAATAGAGATACAATAATGAAATAATTCCTCAAAGAATTTAACTTCATTTAAGAAAATATGAAACATAAATGATATAGGGGATAAAGTGGGGGAGGGGTGAAGGGGAGACATAAGTAGAGAGAAGGGGTGTTAAAGAAATGGGAAAATGGGGGAGAGAAGAAAGCAAATATGAATAAGGAGGATTAGCTTTAAACACTTAGTTATAAATCACATTCTCTCACAATATTTTAATTACTGAATGTCTATAAGTCATTTATAAATATAATTGTGATCAAAGAAAATATTTCTTGACAAATTATTTAAAAATATGAAAAACATGTCAACAATGAGTTGGTCACATACACAGAAAAAAAATCATCCTGTAGAAGATAGAATATGGTATCTTTTCTCTATCTTGACAAAACCCAAAATATATATATATATAAAATTGCTACATGAACAATGCTTACTGACATCACATTTTCTACCTTTTGCTCATTCTAGTAATTCCACAAGAAAAGTAGACATTTTCTCAATCCATTTTGGGGAGGCAGAACCAAAATGGCAGAAAAGCAAGGAAGTTGTCTGAGCTCTCCATAGTTTCCCTTGAAAACATTAAATCAAGTCTCTAAATGTATTCTGGAGCAACAGTTCATATACTTAAAAAAAATGGATTTTCCAGAAAAAGTCTATGTTACTTGGGCAAAAGGAGAGCAAAGTTATTGTTTAGGGTGTCCATACAAACCAACAGGAATCCCTTAACCACAACATGGATTAAGACCCCTCAGTCCTGACTCAGCAGGTCAGTGGCTCAACAGGTAAGCCATGAGGTTTCTAATATCCAGGACATAAAGTAAATTACCAACTCCAAAACCAGGGCTATGGGAAAGCTGCCAAGGTGGCCAGGGCATAGAAATTCTGTGACCAGGGCCTTGACCAATAGCACAAAAAACATTCTGTCAGTAGTCTAAGAGCAAAGTTCAACTTTAAAACCAAAGAAATAGTATAAAAATTAGCAAAAAGGAAAAAAAGAAAAGAAAGAAAAGATCAGAAGACAACAATGTCAAAATACTTACAACCAAAGAAAAATTGGTCTCAAACCCAAAAAATCTTGGAAAAGCTCAAAAGGAATTTAAAGGAATTTAAATTTTAAAAAATGAAATGATGCAGGTAGAAGAAAAACTGGGGAAAGAAATGAGAGATATACAATAAAGAGTCAACAACTTGGAAAAGGAAGGACAAAAATTGACTAAAAAAATAATTACATAAAAAATACAATTGACCAAATTTGGGGGTAGTGGGGGGGAGAGAAATCCACTGAAGAAAGCAATTACTTAAAAAAAGCGAAAGTGGCCAAATGGAAAAGAAGGTACAAAAATTAACTGAAGACAATAATTCTCTAAAAATTACAATAGGATAAGTGGAAGCTAATGGCTCCATGAGATATCAAGAATCAGTCAAACAAAATCAAAAGAATGAACAAAAGGAGAAAATGTAAAATACCTCATTGGAAAAATAACCAACATGGACAGTAAATCCAAGCGAGATAATTTAAGAATTACGGAACTATCTGAAAGTCATGATAAAAAAACAAGAACCAGGACAGCAACTTTCAAGAAATTATCATGGAAAACTGCAGTGGTAGCCTAGAACCAGAAGGTTAAAAAAAATCATTGGATGAAAGTACTGATCACCTTCTGAAAGAGGTCCCAATGAAAATCCCAAGGAATATTGTAGCAAGATTCTAGAATTATCTGGTCAAGGAGAAACTACAGTAAGCAGTCAGAAAGAAACAATTCAGATATCAAAGATCCACAATGGGGTTTTACACAAGATAACTTCTACATTAAAGAATCAAAGGACATGGAATATGATATTCTAGAAGGAAAAGAAGCATGAATTACAACCAAGATTACAAACCCAGCAAAACTGAGCATAATATTTCAGGGGAAGAGTACATTCAATAAAATAGGTGACTTTCAAACTGATGAAAATACCAGAGCTAAAGAGATGATTCTATCTACAAATAAAAGACTTAAGAGAAGCCAAGGAATTAAAAAAAAATGTTATTCAATAAGTTTAAAGTATTTACATTCTTATTTGGGAAGATGATAGATAACTCTTGAGAACTATAAGAGCAGTTAGAAGGGATATATACATAGATAGGATGACTGATGTGATGTTATAAAAAAATTAAGAGGTAAAAGAAATAAGAGGAAAAGTGGAGGCAGAATAGTATAAATTATATTACATAAAGGGAAAGAAGGGAGAGGGGGAGCATTGCTTGAAACTTACTCTCATTAGATTTGGCTCAAAGACAATAACAAATACAGTCAGTATTTGTTACTTACCCTATAGGAAAGTGGGGGGGGGGGAGAAAAGAGAAGGAAAGGTCCAAAAGAAGAGAGAGTAGAAGTAGGAGGGGAACAGGGAAAGAAAAGGAGGGGGCTGATAGAAGGGAGGTTGGGTTGAGGGAGACAAATCAAAAGCAAAATACGGGCTAGAAGGGATAGGGTAAAAGGAGAGAGAAAAGTATAAATGGAGAAAAACAAGATGGAGATAGAAATCATAATTATGAATGTGAATTTAATGAACTCTCCCATAAAATGAAAACAGATGGGAGTGAATTAAAAAACAGAATTCTACAATATATTGTTAACAAGAAATATATCTGAAGCAGAGAGATAGACACAAAGTAAAGATCAACGATTAGAGCAGAATGTATTATACTTCACCTGAAGTATAGATGACAGAGGTAGCAATCTTGATCTCAGACAAAGCAAAAGTAAAAATGGATTTAATTAAAAGACATAAGGAAGGTAACTACATCTTGCTAAAAGGTGCCATAGACAATGAAATAATATCAATACAAATCATCCAAATTTTTAGGGAAGTTAAGTAACTAAAAGGACAAAATAGGGGGAAGCTAGATGGCACAGTAGATAGAACACCAACCCTGGAGTCAGGAGGACCTGAGTTAAAATCTGGCCTCAGACACTTGATAATTACCTAGTTGTGTGATCTTGTGCAAAGTCACTTAACCTCATTGCCTTGCCAAAAAAAAAAAAAGACAAAATAACAAAACTATAGCAGTCAGTGGAGGACCTTAACCCCCCTCTCTCTCAGAAGAAGATAAATCAAACCATAAAATAAACAAGAAAGAAACTGAGGGAAATAGAATTTTAGAAAAATTAGATATGATAGACATCTAAAGAAAATTGAATGCGGATAGAAAGGAATGTACATAAAAATGGACCATATATTTACATTAAATCCTCACAATCAAATGCAGAAAGGCACATCATGATGCAGTAAAAATTAAATGCATTAAAGAACCATGCAAATATTGATTAAAAATTAATCGGGAACTAAATAATCTAATCCTAAAGAATGAGAGAGTCAAACAATAAATCATAGAAATTATCCTGGAGTCAGGACGACCTGAGTTCAAATCTGTCCTCAGATACTTAATAATTGCCTAGTTATGTGACCTTGGGTTAAGTATTTAACCTATTGTCTTAAGTAAATAAAATTATAAAAAAGAAATTATCAATAATTTCATCAAATAAAATGACAATGGGGGCGCCTAGGTGGCATAGTGGATAGAGCACTGGCCCTGGAGTCAGGAGTACCTGAGTTCAAATCTGGCCTCAGACACTTAATAATTACCTAGCTGTGTGGCCTTGGGCAAGCCACTTAACCTAACCATCTGCCTTGCAAAATTCTAAAAAAAAAAAATTACAATGATGTCAAAATTTATGGGATACAGTCAAAGCAGCACTTAGGGGAAATTTTATATCCCTAAATGCTTATATGAATAGAGAAAAAAAATAGCTCAATGAATTGAGCATTCAACTTGAAAAGCTAGAAAAAAAGACAAATTAAAAATCCTCAATTAAAAACCAAATTAGAAATTCTAAAGATTAAAAAACTGAAAGTAAGGAAATTATTGAACTAAAAAATAAAAAAAGAGCTGGTTTTGTGAAAAAAAATAAACATAAACCTTTGGTAAATTTGATTTTTTAAAAAAAGAAAAAAAGGAAGCCAAATTACAAGAGTCAAAAATGAAAAGGGTTAATTCACCATCAATGAATAAGTAATTAACATAATAATTAAGAGCTATTTTGCCCAATTGTATCCCTAAAAATCTGACAATATAAGAGAAATAGATGAATATTTACCAAAAATATAAATTGCTCAGATTAGCAAAGAAGGAAATAAAATACTTAAGCCCATTTTAGAAAAAAAAGAACTCCCTAAGAAAAAATTTCCAGCACCAGATGGATTGACAAATGAGTTCTACCAAACATTTAAAGAACAATTAAGTGAAGAATATGGTGCTGATGCCTAAACCAAGAAGAATCAACATAAAGAAAGAAAATCATAGACCATTTTTCTCTAATGAATATTAATGTAAAATATTTGAATAATATATTAGCAAAGAGATTGCAGCAATTTGTCATGAAAATAATACACAATAACCAGATGGCATTTATACAAGGAATGCAGAGCTGGCTCAATATTAGGAAAACTATCAGCATAACTGACCATATCAATAAGTAATAAAGTTCATATGATTATCTCAATAGATACAAAAAATTTTTCACAAAATGTGGCACCCATTCCTATTAAAAAACAAACATTAGAGAGCATAGAAATAAGTAATTTTCCTTAAAACAATAAGTTAAAACTATTAGCAAGAATTATATGTGATGGGGATAAGCTAGAAGCTTTCTCAAGATGATCAGGGATGATACAAGACAGCTCATTATCACTACTAGTATCCAATATTATACTAGAAATGGTAGCTTTAGCAATAAGAGAAGAATAAAAATTGAAGGAAATAGAATTGGCAATGAGGAACCAAGATATGGTGGTAAACTTTAGAATTCTAGAAAATCAACTTAAAAACTGAAATAATTAGCAACTTTAGCAAAGCTGCAGAGAAAAAATAAACCACATAAATTATCAGCATTTCTATATATTACCAACAAAGCCCAGCAGCAAGAAGACCAGAAAGAAAAGTTTCATTTAAAATAACTGTAGATAATATAAAATAATTGGGAATCTACCTGCCAAGACAAACCCAGGAACAAAACCCTTTACACACAAATAAAGTCAGATATAAACAAATGGAAAAATATCAACTGCTCATGGGTGGACCAAGCTAATATAATAAAAATGGCAATCCTACTTAAATTAATTTGTTTATTCGGTGTCATATCAATCAAACTACTAAAAATTATTTTGTAGAGCTAAAAATAATAACAAAATTCATCTGAAAGAATAAAAAGTCAAGGGAATTAATGAAAAATGCAAAGGAAGGTGATCTAGCTATACCAGATCTAAAAATATATTATAAAGCAGCAATTATCAAAATTGATATGGGGAAGAAATAGAATGGCAGAACAGAGGAATAGGTTAAGTACCCAGGATACAGGTCATAAACCTAAAGACTTGATCTTCTGGGATAAGAGCTCACTATTTGAAAAAAAACTGCTGGAAACACTGGAAATTCGGAAGAAACTACATAGCATAGGCCAACATCTCACACTGCATAACAAGATAAGTTTCTAATGGATTCATGATTTAGAAATAAAAGGTTATACCATAAGCAAATTAGGAGAGGAAGGAATAGTTTACCTGTAAGATCTATGGAGAAGAGAATAATTTATGAACAAACAAGAGATAGAGAATATTATGAAATGCAAAAATAAATAATTTTTATTAAATTAAATTAAAAAGTTGTTGAATATACAAATTCAATGCAACTAAGATTATAAGGAAAGCAGAAAGCCAGGAAACAATTTTTCAGTCAGTGTGTCTGACAGAAGCTTCATATTTAAAAATATATAGAGAGAACAGTCAAATTTAGAAGAGCACAATTTGTTCTCAAATTAATAAATGATCAAAGGATATGAAAAGTTTTCAGATGAACTAGAGTCATAAAATGTTCTAAATCACTATTGATTAGAGAAATGCAAATTAAAGCAACTCTGAGGCACCATCTCCCCCCATCAGATTGATTACTATGTCAGAAAAGGAAAATTATAAATATTAGATAAGATGAAGGAAAAATTGAAACATTAATGCATTGATGATGGAATTGTGAATTGATCTAACCATTCTGGACAGCAATTTAGAAGTATGCTCAAAGGGCTCTAAAACTTTTCATACCCTTTGATTCAACAATGAGTTCTACATCCCAAAGAGAACATTTTAAAAAAAAAAGGATAAGTATGCACATTAACAAAATATTTATAGCAACTTTTTTGGTTGCACAAAAAATTGGAAATTGTGGTGATACCTATCAATTGGGCATTGACTGAATAAGTTGTGATATGAATGTAATGGAATACCATGTGCTATAATAAGAAAGGATAAGCAGACAGCTTTCAGAAAAATCTGGAAACACCTGCATGACCTGATGCTGAGTGAAGTAAGCAGAACCAGGAGAACATAGCTCACAGTAACAGCAACATTGTGTGATTAGCATCTATCTTAGACTTAGCACTTCTCAGAAATTCTATGATCCAAGACAATTCTAAAAGACTCATGATAGAAAATGCTATCTACATACAAAGAAAGAACTAGGGAGTCTGAGTTCTATTTTCATTTCTTTTTTGTTTTTTCTTTCATATAGTTTTTCCCTTTTGTTCTGATTCTGTTTTTTTTTACAACATGACTAATGTGGAAATATATTTAACATGATTGATTGTACATGTATAATTTATATCAGTCCGAGTGGAGGTAAGGAAGGAAAAAAATTTAGAACTCAAAATCTTATAAAAGTCAATGTTAAAAACGATCTTTAAATGTAATTGAAAAAATACTATTAAGTAGGAAAAAATAAAAGTTCATTGTCAGAAGTCATCTAAATAGAATTTAAAAGGCAAAACAACAAGTTACTCAAAAGACCAAACAAACAAGTCTAAGCTCCAAGATGAACCAAACATCTTTTCTCCACATCTTATTTTCTTAAAGATAAACCATCAGGAGGTTTTCTTAACTACTATAGATAAGGGGGTAGTGGTAGAGTACTTGACCCTATCTCAGTGTGATATCTTAAACCCAGGATTATATCTTCATTGCAGGATCAAGCAAAAGGAGAACTCTGATGAAAAAGAACATTTTTCTTCAAAAGCAAATAATAGCATAGGAATACAGAAAATTACTTGCAAAGTAAATTGCTTTTTTTAAATGCTCTCCATCTTTCAAGTTTGTCGCTGTATGAGTTCCTCTTTTGAAGGACATAATTATTACAAAGAGTTCTATTCATTTGTTAAGCTCTTTCTGATTATTAAGAGACAAAAGCTGTACCCAGCGGAGAAATGGGAGTACCTATAATGACCATGGCTTAATCACAGCATTCAAGCAGTATCTAACTAAACTAGAGTGATAACAGTTCTCCTAGATGTGTTCCTCTAGAATGAGTACTCCCCAAAGCATGAGGAGAGATTTTATGCTCAAGGGTAAAATGGAAAACTGCCAACAATTGAGATAAAAATAAATCTGGAAGCAAAGTCAATTTTCTTCTCAACAATTTTTCTTTAATTGCTGTTGTAGACATAGTATTTGTATGTAAACAGGAAACCTTTTTTGGGCTCCCTAGTTTGTTGTATAAACAACTCATTGAAATCCATTTGTAACATCACTCTCTGAGGCTTTGTACAAAGCCAGCAACCATGGAAAGAGTAATGGAGAAATGCTTAATAAATGTAAATGAATATTGAAAAACAAATTCAGTTGCTGGGTGTCAGTAATCTAACTTAAAATCCTAAGCCCCCAAACTGAAATTCCAGAAAAAAAAGTGCTTCTTCCTTTAATAACCACAAAATAAACAGAACTCCAGTGGAGAAGAACTCCTTCCTTCTGTTTCCTCTCTTACTATCCCTTCATTACCCTTGTAGTCTTGGCATAACTTATTTCCATGCTGGGAGTTATTCAAAAGCTGCTAATCCTGTTGAATCCATTAGCTGACAGTTGGGTGCAGAGATTGATATTTGAATTCTAGTCAAAAATTTGACCTAATTTTCAGGAATAGTTTCAGTTAGAGTGACTATGAAAAAATGTAATAGCGTGGATGGAGTGCTGGTCTTGGAATCAAATGTCTTAGCTTCTACTAGTTATGTAATACTAGACGAATCATTTGCCCTCTTAGATTTTTCATTTGTAAATAGGTAAAAATAACCATTATCTTTCATATTTTTGCGTAAATATAATGTGATAATATACATAGTCCCATTTCTTTTAACCTTTGGATGTGAACTTGGTAGGACTACTGCTTTGTAGGAGCTAAATTAAATTTTGATCCTAATTTCCCCCCCTCCCAAAAACAAAACCCTGATATGTAACGGTGGAGGCAGGGGGAATTAAAACCCTGAGCTTTTAGGAAAAATGTTTCTACATATGTTCTAGTTATATCTTTGAAGTGTTAAATGAAACTCGACAGGTCCCTAAAAATAGGAGCAAAGTGAAATCTCAAGAGGATGGAAGAGGGGAAAAAAATCCACACACCTCTAAGGATTATAGAATGCTGGGGGAAAAAATGAGATAGTTCTGGTTTGGAAGAGTAGAGCCAGCCTATATCAATCAATCAATTAATAAACATTTATTACATGCCTACTCTGTGCTAGACACTGTGCTAGATATAGAAAAAGAAGCAAAAGACAGTCTCAGCTCTCAAAGAGTTTAAAATCTAATGGGGGAGATAAAATGTAAGTAATCATGCACAAAGCAAGCTATATAGGATAAATAGGAAATAGTTCACAGAGAGAAGACAATGGACATAAGAAGGGTTGAGGAAGGCTTCCTGGAGAAGGTTGTATTTAGTTGGCACTTAAAGGAAGTCAGGAATGTCAGTAGTCAGTTGCTTTATATAAAATACCTTGAATGGTTAGAGGACTATAGTTTTGTGCAATTTTCCTGTGTGTGTAGAATGGCAGTGTGGTTCTTTAGTTTGTTTATATCATATTTGTCTTAAAGTCATGGTTACATTTCTCAAAAGGTTTTCTGAGCTCATCGTAAGCAGATACATTCACAAATAAATATGAATACAACCTACATATGTGGTTTGAGTTGATCTGAAACAAAACAAAACAAAACAAAACAGTATGTTCCTAGCCATAAGACAGCATGTTACTAATGCAGGTAGGAAATTCTTCTTCAATTCTACACAACTTATTTGGTAAAAAAGTTTATGATATCATAACTATTCTTAGTTATCCTGCCTCTATGTGCTACCAGTTTTTTTATCTTTCCTTTGTGTTACTTGTCATTTTATAGCTGTTCTTATGCCTTTATTAGGAAAACAAAAGCTGATTGTTTTTATTCAGTACTTTCCTTTACAATGTCAGTCATGTTTTTTCATTCAGTAATTTATTTAAATATATGAAATGTTAAGAGCAATGGGACTTATGTACCTAAAGTTTCAATTATGTTGGAACTAACTTAGTGATTCTTCTTTCTGAGGAATAATGTGAGATATGTGAGATGTTTCTGGAGTGCTGGTGCTTAATAAAAAAGCCAATGATGAAGGATGGAATATGAAATTAGAAAAAATATAATATGAATTTTTCTGATGACATTAACTTGTTGTGTGGTCATGAATAAGTGATAAAACTAGGTCAGTTTTATGTAATATTTTTGTAATAGTTTTGCTAATAGCTACATCACAGTGCTGTTTTGAGATTCAAATGAATATGCCAAATGCTTTTCAAATTTTAAAGTATAATTTAAGTATCAATAATTATTATCAGCCTCAATATTATCATTGTCACTGTTACTTTACTGAATATAATTCTTTTAGTAAAATTCACAAAGAATATTTTTAAAGGGCAAAAAAGGCTTTGACATTTTCATATTTTTAGACTTTAGTGTTCATGTTTAGTTTATCAAATGACAAAAATTTGAAAAGCATGATACTATGTACTTAGGAGAAACATAAAAGAAATAATACTATAGATATTAATTGAATCAAGGAATTTAAGATGAATTTTTTTAGAAAAAAGACTTTAAAAAAACATGCTATGTAAACAGACATATAAAAGCTATGATGTGCAGAACCCAACTTGTTGTAGATAGGGAAACAGATCAATCCTGTTGAAATGGAGAAAAGCGTTAAGAGTCATACAAAACTACCAATGGAAAAAGAACTATTAGCAGAGTACCACCATATCTCTAAAATAATAAAAATTTCACCAGAATATACAACATTAAATTAATGAAGGAAATATATTTACAGATGGATATAAATTTAGATAGGTGTTATAAATAAATTGATGAAGCCCGTTTGAAAGTTCAATTGAAATTTTGAAAAACAAAGTTGAGTTTTTGTAATCCAGACTCAGAACTAGGTGGCACTGACAACATAGTCATGGGAGAGGCCCTCTGCTCTACCTGAGATTTAATGAGCTGAGCTAGAAAGAGAAACAGTAGTTGAACAGAAGATGGATTAAGAAAGAGTTAGAGAACTGAGCTTTGACAAGGAGAGGTGAGATCATGGTGACTTATCAGATCTGTGCAGGAATCTTGGAAGAGAGAAGCTATTATGAAGCTATTGTTTATAATCCCAGTTTTTGGTTGTTTGGTCTTTATTCTTGAAGAAGACCATGACTTCTGGCTTGGTGATGCCATGACATGCTGAATTGAATTTGAGTGGTGGTGGTGGGGGGGGAACTGTGCTAAGTCCCCAGCCTCCCTTTCTCCTCTAGAATGATCTGGGTCCAGTGGCCAGATATAGATCAGAATGACTGGAGATGGCCCTGGATGCACAGCAAACAGGGTTAAATGACTTGCCTAGGTTCACATAGCTAGTAAGTGTCAAGTGCCTGAGGCTGGATTCAAACTCAAATCCTTCTGGCTCCAGGGCTGGTAATCTATCCACTGTGCCAACTATTTACAATCACCTCTTCAATTAATGAATAAAAATGTATGAAGTATCTTCCATATATCAGACAGGCACTGTGTTAGTGCTTAGAATGTAAACAGAGACAAAAGACAGTCTCTCCAGGAGCTCATAATCTAATCAGGGAAACCACAAATAAATAAGCTACATATAGTATAAATAGGAAACAACTACACTAGAATTCAAAGGGGCTGGTAAATGCTTTCTGTAGAAGATGGGATTTTAATTGGAAGTTAAAGGAAGCTAAGGAAACTGGTGGATAGAAATGAGAATGGAGAGGATTCCAGGCAAGAGAAACAACCAGAAAAAAATGCCAGGAGCTGAGAGATGGAAGAGGAAAAAATAAAACAGAAAAACAATTGACTACTTTTATTTTTAATAAGGAGAGAAGAAAAGTCAAATTTCTAATATGAAATGAAATGAAATAATAATTCGCAACATATGAAGAGGAAAAAGTAGGAAAATATTTGCAACAATTTGCTTGATTCTGTTCAAATTATATATATTGACAAAAGTAATAAATGAAACAGATGAATATCTTAAAAGATTATAATAAAAGATTACAGAGCAGGAAACAGAGAACTTAACATAATATTAAAAATGGATTGCTGGATTTGTAAAACCATAAATAGGACATTTGTTTGGAATGGGCAGTGTATAATAAGTAATAATTTGAAAAGGCCAGCTAAAGCCAGATTATGAAGACCTTTAAGTATTATATTTGGATTGTATTTAGAGGCAATAAAGAGTCAGGGAAGATTTATGAGCAAGTAACTGAAGTAACTGAAATAGTTAGACCAATGCCTTAGGAAGACAACTCTAGCTGTTGTGTGGAGAACAGAATGGAGAGTTGAGAGATTGGAAGCAAGGAAATCAATTAAGAAGTTGACTGCAATGTTACAGGTGAGAAAGGTAATGAAGTCCTGAACTGAATACAATACAAATACATATGGACCTAGATACTGAAAAACTAAAAATATAAATATTTATTATTATTGATTTATAGGGTAAGTCTTCATATATTAATAAGAGGCATGATGTACACTATTAAAAACTGGTTGTAAGATTTTGGGATAAATTAGAGGTGGGTAATTGCAAATATTCTTTTTTTTTTAGTTTTTTGCAAGGCAGTGGGGTTAAGTGACTTGCCCAAGGTCACACAGTTAGGTAATTAATAAGTGTCTGAGGCCAGATCTGAACTCAGGACACCTCCTGACTCAAGGGCTGGTGCTCTATTCACTACACTACCTACCTAGCTGCCCTTCATTATTTATTTTTAATAGAAGAAGTTTAAGTAAAAAAACACAGATTAAGATTTTCACAAACAAATGAGCTCATTCTATTTATTAATTATTTAGCCCAGTTCCCAAAGAGAGAAATAAATCTGAAATAAAGTACCTTTTTGGACTCAGAAGTATCATATATTGTCTACTTAAACAGGAGGCCAAAACAGGTAAGGCACATTTATGTTGTTTATATGCCAACCAGTCAGCGAGACCAGATGGTGCAGAGATCAGAGACAGCAGCTGGAAAGCAGGAATCTGACAAAGTTTATTTTAGCATTTAGATACAAACTTACCCTGACAGTTCCGTTTTCAGAAAGTAAGCACAATGCTGGTTGTGGAAAAAAGTGTTAGAGAGAGTTTGGAGACACAGAATATGACCAACAAGGAATAGCATTAAAGCAAAGCTAGGTAGTCAGATATTAGCTTCAGACTAATTTGGAGATTACTGACTTTAAAATGTTAGATATGCTTTGCTTATTTATGGATATATTTGCTTATTATTCAATACAGGAACATCAGATTTTAATTATGTCTTTCTTTCCCATGAAGCTTTATAGTTCAAGTACATTATCTTCTCTATACTTAAAAACAAATTGTAAGTCGTGATTAACCCTTTTACCAAAGTATTCATCATGGGAGTCTTTTAAGTAGTAACCTTCCCCAGAACAATGTTTCCTTTTACAAAAATTCATATGAAATATAACATTACATAAATTATGGTCTATTTTTATATGTGACATATCTAACTTTTAAGGCCACTTCAGGGGTAACACTGATTTGCATGGTTGAACTGATGCCTTCCTTAAACTTACAGAAAGATAATATTTCAATGTAAGAATTGTTCAGTATGGAAAAGCAATTTCTGAATTGCCCATTGGTAGTGCTCTATTTGAGCTTAACACACAGTAGTGTCAAGAGTTTCTCTAACACTTATTTGAGATAGCCTTCTTTAAGGGCTGCCTTATCCCCATGGCCTCCAGAGGGTACTTACCCTTTAGGCAGCTTAAAATTATAACTTAGCCCACAGTTTCAGTTTTATTATCAGCTCTTGCTGTGTTGAATGGAATATTGCCTAAATATTTCACATAACATAAAATCCTTGAGTCCCTAGCCCTAGAAAGAGATCTCCTTTCCTCCTTTTCTCCTTCTCTCTTTCCCTCTCTCTCTCAATACACACATATATATATAAAATATAGATATATATGCATTGTATATACATGCATTATATAATGCATATATACAATCCACATATATACCCAAAAATATATATCCATATACATATACAAACTTATATGTATGTATATGTATCTGCCATGATAAGACTTAAATACTTTCATAATCATATAGTTTATTGATCACAGGGAAAGTTAAAGGAAAAAATTCAAGCACTCTTATATGGAGCTTTCTATCTTCAGCCAGGTGACATCAAAAGGAGCCCCAAAGTCCATGAATAAAACAATAAGAGAAGGATTTGGGTACAGAATCTCATTTCAGAATCAGAAACAGGGGAATACAGGGGGAAAGAATGTTAAGAGAAACCAGTCAATTTATAGTTCACCAGCTTGACAAAAATCACATTAACTGTAAGTCTTGAATTCAGAATCTTCCCCCTTAATGCCTACCTCCAACTCTGCTCCTGTATTTGTACTCCTTCTGCAGTCCTGATTTCTAGATACTCTTGATTATGCTAATCTATCTCACAGAAACCCAAAAGACTGAAACCAAGGACAGAACTTGCTGGAGTTCCCATTTTTCCACATGGGAATAAGGAAATTGAAGTATTAAATGCAAAAGAGGAAGAAAAAAGATCCAGACTGGATGTCAGTACATAGGTGCTGTGCATTTCTAGAATAACATAATGCTTCTAGCCAATTTCAGGGAAAGAGCTCATCTAATTTAACAATTGACATGTACAAAGAAGTAACATGATCTTTTTAGAAGGGCACAAATGGGAAATGAGATTTTTTTTCTGGTATTAAATCAATGAATTATGCTGGCAATACTAGAGTTTTCAAGAAATAGAAGGTTGGGACTAAATCCAATTTTGAAGAACCAAAAAACTACAAAGAAAATAAAATGATATGATCAGGCACATCTGTAATATTTTACCACAATAGCACTTTAGTTTTCCACCCAGAAACAGTCATTATCCAGTGTTTTACATTTCTAAGCAGGATTATAAACATTAAATACAGTAGATCATCACTTATTATCTACTAATGTAGTTTTTTTTAGAAATTGCTCTGTTCTATTTCATAACAAAAATTTAATATTAATAGTGTAGTACTTAAGAAAATTTCATAACATAAATAATTACCAATACATCTCTTACAAAATATACTATGTGGTACCATGTTAAGTAATTTTGACTTCATTACATTTATTTAAATAAATGAACATAGTACATTTGATTATGGGTTAGCCTTGCTATCTTGTACATTGGTTAAAATATTCAGGTTAAATGATCTGAAATTATCTACTTTGTTATTAGTCAGATTTAATTATAACACTTTACATATAAAATCTATATATAAAGTCCTCATGGTCAATTACCAACATTAATCCATCCTCATGGTATCACATGGTAAGAAAACTAAGAAACACTATTAATTTTTAATGTAAGGAAACTGAGACAAAAATTTGGAAACAATCACTGGAATAATTAATAGGTCAAAGATACTAAACTCACTTTTTAATCATTAGGTATGGTTTCTCATATTCTTTATTGATATATGTCCATAGATATGGAAACCATATATGTGTATATACAGACTCAGTCTAGATATTTGTAAATAGTGTGTATGTGTGTGCATGTAGGAGAGTGGGAAGGGATGTTTCTATCTGTATGTATTTCACAAAATCCTACATAATGCCTAAGCAGGATGGAAATATTCATAGATTCTCAAAGGTCATGCCAATGGAATACAACTTCTGGAAAGTTCTACTATACTGCAAAGACTTAAAATACATTCCTAGCTACAGAGGAGGTATCTAATGTTAAAGGCCCAACCTAGATAAAAAATTCATCACTATTTTGGCTACTAAGTGATCAATTTTTTGGACATGGCAAATAGATACAAAATAGATAAAGATTTTGGTAGGAAAGACACTACCAGATAGAGAAGTTGTGGTAGACTTGAGTCATTTTTCAGTCTTTTTGGCAAAGATACTGGAGTGATTTGCTATTTCCTTTAACAGTCCATTAACCGAAACTGAGACAGATAGTGTGCCCAAGGTCACACTAATGACTAATTGCTAAATGCCTGAGGCCAGATTTGAACATAGGAAAATAAGTGTTTCTGACTCCAAGCACAGAGTTCTAGTCACTGTATAAAACTTGATATAGAAGGTAGAAATGGAATTGAGTCTTGAAAGAAACTAGAGGTTCTAATAGACCAGAGTGAAGAAGGAATGTGAAAGAGCCAGGAGAGCAAAAATGCAGAGAATAGAGATGGAGTATTATGAAGGAGAAATAGTAAGAAGACCATGTAATAATATAATAAGAAGATTACAGCAGGACCAGAGTTCATGAGTTTTTACAATGGATGAGAGTAAAGATATAGATTAGAGTCAAATTGAGGAAGGTTTTAAATATCAAACTTTCAAGATTATATTTGATCATGGAGAAGACATGGAGTGACTGGAGTTTATTGAGTAGGAGAGTAGCCTGTGTTTGAGGAAAATCATCAGAGGCTATGAAGAGGATGGACTGGAACATGGAGAGATTTGAAGCAAGGTGACCCTTTATTACACTAAAACAACATCCAAGTGAAATGGGAGGGAGGTCTAAAGTACTGGAATAATTAACTACTTCAGTGGAGAGCATGATATAGATATGAGAAATGCTGTATAGATACAAATAGCAAGATTTGACAACTGATTGAATATGCAAGCTGGGGGGGGGTGGGAGTTCTGGATGACATTGACTTTATAAAAGTGGAATACTGAATTGGTAATGGTACACTTTTGTTTGTTTTAGGTTTTTTTTGGCAAGGTAATGGGGTTAAGTGACTTGCCAAAGGTCACACAGCTAGGTAATTAAGTGTCTGAGGTTGAATTTGAACTCAGGTCCTCCTGACACCAGGGTAGGTGCTTTCTAACCACTGCACCATCTAGCTACTGTAATAATGGTGTTCTTAACTGAAATCAGGAAATTTACAGGAAAGGGAATACTCTCTCTTTTTTTAAACTGAACATGAGATGCCACATAGGACATTCAGTTTAAAATACCTAGTAGGCAGGTGATAATGGGGAACCTGAACTCAGAGGAAATATAAGAGTAGAATATTTTGATTTGAAGGTCATCTGCATATAGATGATAATTTAGCTCATGGGAGCTAATGAGAATACCACATAAGAAAACACAGAGAGAGAAGGAAAAAAAGGTTCAGGAGAAGGCATTAAGGAGAAGCCATAGCTAGTGGAATGATATGGATGATATAAAGGGAGATTAAGTAATTTCAGAGATGGAGGAGAAACAAGATAGAAAATTATAATAAAAACCCAGAGAAAAGAGTACATAGAAGGAAAGGGTAGTCAGTAGTATGAAATGCTTCAGAGGTCAAGAAAGATGAACACTGATGAGTTAACATAACATTAAATAAACTGAATCAAATAAAAAGTGATATCCTATAGAATCAAAGGCAATCAGTTTATGAGGAAAAGATGCTGCTAAACAGAATAGTTCATGGCTTTTCCTTTAAGAGATGAAACCTTTCCTTCACCTCTAAGAATTCATATTTTCCTTCAAAATTCATATGGCATGCCAGCTGAAGATGAATCACCTATAAAAATAATTTTGAATTACCTTTTATATAGTTTGTGTTTGTTTATATGATTCTAAAAATAAAGGTAATTCGGGACAAATAAATTATTTTTGACTCTATATCCCTAGTCCCTACTGTAGTGTCTCAAACATAAAGGAATTTATGGATGCGTATTGCTTGTTTGTTAAATGATTATGCATCCAAAGTTAAAAAAAAAAAGAATTGCTTCATGGAATACTTGGTCATTTTTACCTTGTACTCACAGGGAGTGAATTTGGTTAAATTAAATGTCCTTTGCTTTAGTTAATGTATCTTCTGTTAGATCTACTAACAGGAACCCAGGAAGTGGAAAAGTAATGTGTGTATGTATGTCTGTGTGTCTGTGTGAAATTGTGGGCTCTTATTTTGAATGGCATAAAGTGTGTGGAAAATAAGATATGATTTTGGGGGTCCATGTGTGCTATATTAAAAAGTAAAATGTACTATCAAAAGAGGACCTGGGTTCAAATCTATGCCCCCCCTTCCAATATTTAATGCTTGTGTGACTATGGACAAATCATTTTATTTCTTTGAACCTCAGTTTCACTATTTTTAAACTGAGGGATTTATTCTAGATTTTAGATGAATTTACATCTATGTTACTTAGAATGTTAAATATAAAGACTGTGGGTAATCAAACCATCAATTTGTTAGAGCAAAGATCAAAATCATCAAAAAATTACAAGAATGATAATTAGAATTACCAGGAGAATAAGATTTAATTAAAAGAGTTCCAATTTAATCTTTTTCAAAGAAGTTAATGAAATAAAAAATGGGAAAGGAATAAGGGAAAGACATCAACATGGATTATCATCATCTTCTACTTTAAATTAATGTAATCAATAGAATAATGAGACCAAGAGTCAAGAAGGTCAAACACACTAACCTTGACAAAAGAGAGATATCTGATAGTAGCCTGGGACAACAGTAGTTAGAAATCTAGAACACCAATGGTTAGAAATCTAAATCCATTTCCAAAAGCTTAAGAAATTTGATGATGGGAGATTACTGGGTAGCTTAACCTCCCAAGTGAGATGTACTCGATAAGTGAAAGACTTTACATAGATATTGGCATGAGATACAACCAACCCATATTTTCAAATCATGCTTAAATATGAAATTGAAAGACTGATATACATACAAATTGAAATGGACATATCATCATAGTTCTAATAATTTTTTTTCCAGATCTAAAGGTAGTAGAACTACATCATTTGGATCTGAATATCTCATTCACAATTGTACTACATGAAGTAGAAAAAATGACATTAAGAATGATGAAGACTTGGGGCAGCTAGGTGGTGCAGTGGATAGAGCCCTGGAGTCAGGAGTACCGGGGTTCAAATCCGGCCTCAGACACTTAATAATTACCTAGCTGTGTGGCCTTGGGCAAGCCACTTAACCCCATTGCCTTGTAAAAAACCTAAAAAAAAAATGATAAAGATGATGAAGACCACTTCCACTCAAGATGGCAGAGAGAAGCCAGGCCTTGTGTTAAGGTCTCTTGTTCTTCCCTCATAAACAATATGAAACAAACCTCTTAATGGAAGTTCTATTGAGAAAACCCAGGCAGAGAAGCAAGAAAAGAACATTTACCTCAAGGTCTGTCTATGGAGATCCAGGGGGTGGTGCGTGCAGCGTGCCCACAGCCAATGGGGAAGGGGCGAGAGTCAGACTAAGCTGAGATCAGCCCCAGGGGCTTTCACTGCAGGAAGTGAAGTGCTTGGCTCTGAGGAACAACCAGCGAGTGGAGGCATGGCCGTGGGACTGACAGTCCGGGACTTACAGGAAGGGCAGGTTCCAGCCTCCAGCACCCCCTACTGACCGGGAGGAGATGTTACATCCAGTGAGAAAAGCCTCCAACAGCCCCTACTGGCCACTCAGGGAGCAAAGCCTCCAGCACCCCCTATTGGCCAGCTGGCGATATTACACTCTGGGAGTAAAGCCTCTAGGGATCTCAATGCCAGACCACTGTGAACAGCCCCTCCCCCAACACAAGATCTTAGGAAAATGAAGAAAGGCCAGGAAAAAAGGGGGGACTATAGAAAAATTCTTAGAAGACCCTGCCCTAATTCAGAGAGACGTAGAACCCCTGAGGAAAATATAATTTGATCTCCAGCGCAGAAAGATATACTTGAAAAAATCAGGAAGGAGTTTAAAAATCAATAGGAAAATTTGGGAAAAGAAACCTAAGAGAAGATTAAAGACCTTCAACAAGAAAACAAATCCTTGGAAAATACAATTGAACAAATGAAAAAAGAAAAAAATTCTCTCACTGCAAATGATCAAAGGGAAAACTCTTACAAAAATAGAATTGACAAATTGGAAAAGGAGTTCCAAAAAATAAATGAAGAAAATTCTTCCCTTAAAAAAAAGAATTAAGTCTATGAAAACCAATGACTTCATAAGACAATGAGAATTTGTTAAACAAAACCAAAAAATTTAAAAAAATAGAAGAAAATGTTAAATACCTTGTCAGCAAAACTACTGACCTTGAGAATAGATTGAGGAAAGATAACCTAAAAATCAGTAGTCTTCCTGAAAATACTAAAGAGTAAAAAAGCCTGGACTCAATATTACAAGATTTAGTGATGGGAAAAGTGCCCTAAAATCATAGAACCAGAAGGCAAGATAGTTATTGAAATACATCCAGCGCCTCCAGAAAGGGATCCCAAAATGAAAACATCAAAGGAATATTGTTGTCAAATTCTAGAACTATGACATAAAAGAGAAAATCCTGCAAGAAACCAGAAAGAAATTTAAATACCAAGGAGCCACAGTAAGGATTACACAGACTCTGGCAGCAACAACATTAAGGGGTCGAAGGGCCTGGAATACAATATTCCAGAAATCAATGGAGCACAGAATGCAGCCAAGAATCCATTATCTGGCAAAACTGAGCCTTCTCTTCCAGGGTAAAAGATGGACATTTAATTAACGTCCACCTTTTCCTGATAAAAAGACCAGAGGTTAATAGAAAATTTGGACTTCAAACAGGAAACTCAAGAGACACATGAAAAGGTAATTTTTTTAAAAAAGGGGGGGAGGAAAAAACTTATCAAATAAGATGAAATGGGCTATATCCCTACCTAGAAGAAAGACTTTAACAACTTTCAAGAATTGTAACTCTATTAGAGGGAATTTAATTGGCCAGAAAAGATGGATACACATGACTTATTTGAGAAATTGTTATCCAATAAGATGAAGGTGGATATATCTTTACCTGAAAGACTCTAATAACTCTCAATAATTGTAATTCTAGTAGAGAGAATAGCCAGAAGTGATGGACACTCATGACCTTTCTGTGACTCAGATAGAATGATTTAAAAACAATACCTCTGTTAAAAGGAGGACAGTAAAGAGATGGGAGGATGGAGGAGACTGAATGGGATGAAGCTCATTACATTAAGAAGTACAAAGCACCTGTTGTAATAAAGGGGAAGAAGGAAGGAGGTGAGAACCACCTGAATCTTACTCTCATCAGATTGGCTTAAAGTTAACACACACGTACTCAGTTAAGAAACTTATCTTACCTTTAAAGTGTTAAAAGGGGAAAAGGGGAGGGGGGGGAAAGGGGGAATCATAGAAGGAAGGGAAGGAAGAAGGCACAAAGGGAAAGGGGGAAAAGGGGGAGGGGGTTGGATACAGTAGGGCAAACACACTGAAGGTGGTGGTATTCAGAAACAAAACACTGGGTAACATGGATAATGGGGGAAAAATACAAACAGAGGGAAGATAATATGGAAGGCAATAAAGAGTTGGTAATTACAGTAATTATAACTTTGAATGTGAATGGGATGAACTCTCCGTTAAAATGTAAGCGAATAGCAGAGTGGATTGAAAACCAGAACCCTACAATATGTTGGTTACAAGAAACTCATGGGAAGCAGAGAGATACATATAGAGTAAAGGTAAAAGGTTAGAGCAAAATACATTTTGCTTCAGCTGAAGTGAAAAAAAAGCAGGGGTAGCAATCCTTGTCCCTTATCTCAGACAAAGCTGCCACAAAATAGATATTATTAAAAGAGATAAGGAAGGAAACTATATCCTCCTAAAAGGTACCATAGACAATAAAGTAATTTCAATACTAAATATGTATGCACCCAATGATATAGCATCCAAATTCTTAGAGAAGAAGTTGAAGGAAATACAGGAAGACAAAGACAGCAAAACTCTACTAGTGGGAGACCTCAACCTCCCACTCTCAGATTTAGATGAATCTAACTATAAAATAAACAAGAAGGAAATTAAGGAGGTAGATTGTTAGAAAAACCTAGACATGATAGACTTATGGAAGAAACTGAATAGGGATAGAAAGGAATATACTTTCTTTTCTGCAGTACATGGCACTTACACAAAAACTGACCATGTACCAGGACAAAGAAACCTAATAATCAATTGCAGAAAGGTGGAAATAGTGAATACATCTTTCTCAGATATAATGTAAGAAAAATTATAGACAATATTGGACCAGGGAGATATAGAACCAAAACTAACTGGAAACTGAATTACCTCATTTTAAAGAATGATTGGATCAAACAAAAAATTATAGAAAGAATTAATCATTTTATCCTAGATAATGACAGTAATGAAACAACATACTAAAACCTATGGGAAACACTCAAGGCAGCTGTTAGGTGATACATCATTAAATGCTCATATGAAGAAATTAGAGAAAGAGGAAATCAATAAACTAAATATGCAACTAATAAAATTAGAGAAAGAACAAATTAAAAACCCTCAGTTAAAAACCAAATTAAAAATTATAAAAATTAAAGGAGAAATTGATAATAAAGGAGAAAACTACTAAACTAATAA
Organism: Macrotis lagotis; assembly: GCF_037893015.1. Classification (NCBI taxonomy): domain Eukaryota; kingdom Metazoa; phylum Chordata; class Mammalia; order Peramelemorphia; family Peramelidae; genus Macrotis; species Macrotis lagotis. Next base: position 138,674,449 of record NC_133666.1, on the reverse strand, counting down.
ATAAAACCAAGAGTTGGTCTTATGAAAAAGCCAATAAAATTGATAAACCTCTGATCAATTTGATTTAAAAAAAGAAAGAAGAAAACCAAATTGCTAGCATCATAGGAAAAAGGTGAACTCACCACCAATGAGGAAGAAATTAAACTAATCATTCAGAATTATTTTGCCTGACTCTATACCAATAAATTTAATAATCTCAATGAAGTAGATGAATATTTACAAAAATATAAGTTGCCTAGGTTAAATGAATAGGAAATTAAATACCTAAATAACCCTACCTCAGAAACAGAAACTAAACAAGCCATTATTGAACTCCCTAAGAAAAAAATCTCCAGAGCCAGATGGATTCACAAGTGAATTCTATCAAACAATTAAGGAACAATTGGTTCCAATTCTATATAAACTCTTTGGAAAAATAGGTGAAGATGGAAATCTCCCTAACTCTCTCCCTGACATGAACTCATCAACCCTTTCTAGGGAGTAATTTGGAATTAAGCCCAAAAGGCAACAAAAATGTTCATACCCTGAAGAGATTATGAAAAAGTGTTAAAACATCACCTGTACAAAAATGTTCATAGCAGCTTTGTTTGTGGTGGCAAAGAAATGGAAGCCAAGGGAATGTCCACCAATTGGGGAATGGCTTAACAACTATGGTAGATGTATGTCATGTTCTATTAGAAACCAGGAGGGATGGGAATTCAGAGAAGCCTGGAAGGATTTGCATGAATTGATGCTGAGCAAGATGAGCAGAACCAGAAGAACACTGTACATCCTAGTAGTAACATGGGGATGATGATCAACCTCAATGGACTTACTCATACCAACAGGGCAACAATAAGGCACAATTTGGGGATATCTGTGATGAAGAATGCCATACATATCCTGAGAAAGAATTGTAGAGTTTGAACAAATACCAAAGACTGTTATCTTTAATTTTAAAAAAGTTATCTTATTATGTAATTCTGCTACATCTCATACTTTATTTTTCTTCCTTAAGGATATGATTTCTCTCTCAGCCCATTCAACTTAGATCAATGCATACTATGGGAATGATGTAAAGACTAACAAACTGCCTTCTGTGGGGGGTGAGGGAGGGAAGCAAGATTGTGGGAAAATTGTAAAACTCAAAATAAATAAAACCTTTCTAACATTAAAAAAAAGAAAATAAAAAAAATTAATGATGAAGACAGGAACAGCAGTTAGATTAGACAGAAGGAATCCATACTAGATGCAAGAGAATTTTGAAAACATGGAGGGATCAATTTTCAAGAAATATGAAATATTTAGATGTAATTACAAAAAATAAAATCTGGGAGAATAATTGATTATTAAATGAATATGCTGTGGGAAATTGAGTAACATCTTGTTGAATAATAGATTTAACTATATCACATTAAATTTTACTGAACTGGACTAGAGAAGACAAAAAAAATTTAAAAAGACATGTGAAAGAATAATCTACATGTCTTAATTAGTTTCTTCTTCATATGAATTCTTATAGAACTTGTGAGGACTAAGATTCGATGTCATAAACAACAATATCACCATCACCATTATCATCATCATCATCACCATCATCATCATAATTTTTATCTTAAGAATATAGATATAGACAAGCTATTGGGATAAAAACTCTCTCTTCAATAAAAACTTTTGGGGAAATTGGAAGTTAGTATGGAAGAAACTTAGATTAGAACAATACCTCACACCCTATACCAAGATAAGGTTCAAATGGATACGGGATTTAGACATAAAAAAATATTATAAGCAAACTAGAAGATCAAGGAGTAGTTTACCTCTCAGATCTATGGAAAAGGAAACAGTTTATGACCAAGGAAGAGATAGAGAACATCATTAAAAACAAACTAGATAATTCTGACATTAAATTAAAAAGCTTTTGCACAGACAAAAATCACTGTAACCAAGATCAAAAGAAATGTAGTAAATCGGGCAACAATTTTTGCAACTAGTATTTCCAACATAGGAGTCATTCCTAAAATATACAGAGAACTGAGCCAAATTTTCAAAAAAGTAAGCTATTCCCTAATTGACAAATGGTCAAAGGATATGCAAAGGCAATTTATAGATGAGGAAATCAAAGCAATCCACAGTCACATGAAAAATTTCTCTAAATCATTACTTATTTGAGAAATGCAAATTAAAGCATCTCTGAGGTAGCACCTCACACCTATAAGACTGGCCAATATGACCAGAAAGGATCAATGTTGGAAGGGATGTGGGAAATCTGGGATACTATTACATTGTTGGTGGAGTTGTGAACTCATCCAACCTTTCTGGAGAGCAATTTGGGATTATGCCCAAAGGGCAACAAAAATGTGCATACCCTTTGATCCAGCAATACCACTACTGGGTCTATACCCTGAAGAGATGATGAAAAAGGGTAAAAATATCACTTGCACAAAAATATTTATAGCAGCCCTGTTTGTGATGGCGAAAAACTGGAAATTAAATGAATGTCCCTTAATTGGGGAATGGCTTAACAAACTGTGGTATATGTATGTCTTGGAACACTATTGTTCTATTAGAAACCAGGAGGGATGGGAATTCATGGAAGCCTGGAAAGATTTGCATGAACTGGTGCTGAGTGAGATGAGCAGAACCCTAACAGCAACACAGGGATGATGATCAACCTTGAAGGACTTGCTCATTCTATCAGTGCAACAGCTAGGGACAATCTTGGGCTATCTGCAATGGAGAATACCATCTGTATCCAGAGAAAGAATTATTAACTTTGAATAAAAACCAAAAACTATTACCTTCAAATTAGAAAAAAAAAGTTATCTTATTATATACTTTTACTATCTCATACTTCATTTTTTCTTCCTTAAGGATATGATTTCTGTCATCACATTCAACTGAGATCAATGTATAACATGCAACCAATGTAAAGACTAACAGAATGCCTTCTGTGGGGGGGTAAGGAGAAGGAAGCAAGAATGGGGGGAAAATTGTAAAACAAAATAAATGAAATATTTCTAAAAAAACAAAAAAAAGAATATAGATATAGAATTGCATGGTCTTGGAAATTATCAAATCCCATATCCATCTTCTATACCAGAGAAGACTATGTCCTAGGGAGGTAAAGTGATATGCAAGTAGCAGAGTTAGGACTGGAATAATTCAGGGCTCTTTCCACAGAGTCATGGTATTTACTTAATTCTTAACTCATATGTATATCATATCTCCCTCATTAGAATGTAAGTTTTTAGAAAGCAGGAAATGTGGTTTATAATCTTTTGTATTGCTTGAAAAACTTAACTTTACACATAATGGGTGCTCAATAAATATCTTTTGAATGACTGAGGAAATTTTAGAAATGCATGAATTTCCAAAATTTAGTCTTTTAGTAAAAAGGAAAAAATATCAGGTACATAAAATATGTATCAATATAAAAATAAATTTATTGATAAAATATAAGTCTAACAAAAGCATTGGGCTTATTGTTAAATTTATGAAATTTTGTACAAATCTATTCCCTCTTATTTGTCTTTACTTCATGTAAGAAGCATAGAATAGAAATGATTCCTGTCTCTTCATGAATGTCATCTATATTTCTTCTTGTAATTGAAAAATAAAACATTGTATGGTCCTTTAAAACATAACAGATTAGTATGATTATCTAGTCTGAATTCACACCTCTCAGTGTGAAAATACCACAAAAATAATATCTGTATTTTCATGTATTCATTGCTGAATTCAATTCCATTTAGGAACAAATTAATTGCCTGATTACTAAGATGAACTGTCCTTTTTACATTGCTTTACATTCCATAATTAAATCATACTTGACAAATAGATGGGTAAAATGCATAGGCTTATATTGTCAAGATGAGAGGTAATTTTCTTTATTTAATTTAAAACCATTTTCCATGTAAAATGAAGCAGTACGATGTTGAATTTCACACCTAATTTTTGAGTTAAAGACATAATCAAATAACAGATGGATTTGCTTTTGTTGTAAAATTGTTCTTGTTAGCTTGCATTAGAAACAATGTTCAAGATATTACTCAGACAAGTAATATGGAATAATGTGAAAACCCAGGACTTCTTTCAAATCTGTGCTGACCACTGCATTCATAGATTGATCTCTGTACTTGCAGACACTTTTACTACAGAGCAAGTCAGAAAATGCTTCTTCAAAAGAGCAAAATATGGCAAGTTTTGAATCCTCTAATCTTAAGAAGATGAAATGTTATTACTGAGTTAAGCTGTGTGTATACAAATCCTTTAGTTAGTACTGCTAGACCATGTTATCTACTTAATCATATCATAAAGATTTCATTTTTACTCACATTGATGTAATAGCACTATTATCCATTTTTTAAATTCAAATTTGTAGTTAAAAATCTACAAATTTATCTAGGAAAACACTCTTATTGTTTCATTGAAGGATAATATGATGAGGTCAGAGTGAGAGAAATTTAGAAGCAACTTAGAAGATTATGAAACTGAGTCCCATGAGCCTTTCCTAAGGTTACACAGAAAAGACAGCAGTAATACAGGTTGGACTAAAACCTAATTTGTCAAAGGGAATCTTTTTGAATAGCTGTACATCCAAGAACCTTAAGAAAAACTTTTAAATCAATATCAAATACTGATTCAAAAAAGGAAACTGATTTTGAAAATACTAAAGAATTTAATGGCCAAAAAATACGAACCCAATACTTAACTTTAAATTATTAGTGAATGAACTATATAATCAACAAAATGTAGGAGACAGAATGGAGAGGAAAATATTTAAAGGGCAGATACATACAATTAAAATGAGACTCAAGCAAAATTTACTATTAATTGGGTGAATGTGAAAAACCAAGTGTTCCATCATGATATCAGACAATGCAAAAATAAGAATTCATATCAACAACATAATCGACATAAGCATATATAATCCATTCATACATTCATAAGGAACTTTTGATAAAAATGAAACTCTAATTTACATAAGTATATATCTGACTTGACAAAAATCATATAGCTATTAATTGCCTATGGAGTATTTGAATGCAGATCTTCCTGATGTCAAGTCCCACATTATATATTCTGAGTCATGTAGCAAGTACGTCATTCAAGAAGTGCAAGCAAAGTAAAATTTCTAAATGGAGATTTAATAACATTCTGAACAAAGAGTATATCTAAGAATAAATCATAGAAACAACTCATAATTTCATATTGACAGAGATGAGATGACATAATGGAATTTCTTAAAGCAGTTAAAGAAGTCTACAGGTGAAAAAACAAATCCTTAAATACAGACATTAACAAATAGAAAAGATAAACAATGAATTAAACATAAATTTAAAAATCAGAAAACAGCAAACACAAAAATCTGAAATGCAATTGGAAATAATCTTGAAAATTAGGAGAGAAATTGATAATGTCTATAGAAAGAAAGAAAATGTCTATAGAATGGATAAACAAAATTAAAATCTGGTTCATTTAAGAAAACTAAAAAAAATTGGTCAACTTTTGTCAACCTGACTGAAAAGAAGAGGAAGGACATTCAGATTTACAACACATAAGATGAAGAAGAGTAAGTCACAATAGAGCTAAAATAAAACAATGATGGAGGGCAGAGTCAAGATAGTGGAATAAAGTCAGAGACTCCCTGGAGCTCTCCCCCCTCAAATTCACTCCAAATTCCTTTAAATCATGATTCTAACCAAATTCTAGAGTGGCAGAACCCACAAAAAAGCCTGAGTGAAACAATTTTCCAGATCAATACAACTTGGAAGATGCATTGGAAGGATCTTATACCCAGGGTTTAGGCTGTGCCAGATTGAATTGGCTCCAGCCAACCAGGAAGAAACATCAGGGTACCTGGGTAATGGTAGCAATTCCTGACCTCTCAGTTCAGGGATTGCCAAAAACAACTTGGAATGTCAGCAAGAAAACTCTTCTGTACCAGAGTAAGAGCAGAGCCCAGTCCAATGCAGTTCCCAGCATAGACCCAGACCCAATGGACCAGAAGTAGGCCTTGGGAGTCACCTGGCAGCTGCTTCCAGAATGCTCAGTCCACAAATGGCAAGGAGGGCTTGGAGAAATTGCAGATGTCTCTTTGCTATCACTGAAGATTGTTGCTCACCTGTACTCAGAATTAAGTAGCAATCTAGGGCCCCAATCTCAGGAAAAGGAGCAAAAGCAGATTACTGCCTACAGCACAGCAGGGACCCTCCTCATGGTTCCAAAACAGAAAGAAGTGTTTGTGGTCATTCTAGAGTGGCAGAACCCACAAAAAAAGCCTGAGTGAAACAATTTTCCAGATCAATACAACTTGGAAGATGCATTGGAAGGATCTTATACCCAGGCACAGGCCAGGAGAGTAGTCTTAGCCTCTCATAAGACCTTGGAGGAATTGAGAATGTGTAGGTCCCTGGGGGATATCCCTGAAAACAGCTGCAAAAACCCTCAAAAGCATGGGACAATGCATCTTTCACCCTGGAAGCAGAGCCCCACCTTAACAAAGAGGTAAAATCGAGAATAGGCTGGGGAAATGAGTAAACAACAGAAGAAAAAGAATTTGCCCATAGACAATTGCTTTAGTAATGTGGCAAATCAAAATGTACACTCTGAAGAAGATAACAAAGTCAAAACTTCTGCATCCAAGGCTTCCAGGAAAAAATATAAATTGGTTTCAGGCTATGGAAAATTTAAAAAAGATTTTGAAAATCAAGGAAGGAAAGTAGAGAAAAAATGAAGAGAAATAAGAGCAGTGCAAGAAAATCATGAAAACCAAGTCAGAGACTTGGTGAAGGAGATACAAAGAAAACCTGAGGAGTAAATAACATCTTACAAAACACTTTGGATCATACAGAGGCTAAGCCTATATGGTGGAGTGAAGGCAGGAAATCTGAGAAACTCTCCCCCAGACCACTACAAATGCCTTAAATTATGACTGATCAAATTCTAGAGTGGCAGAACCCACAGAGAGAGACTGAGTGAAACAATGTTCTGGCCAAGACAACCTGGAAGATCTGCAGGAAGGGTCTATTCCATTGGGATTGTGAAGGGCTGTAGTGTAACCCAGGTATGCCAACCCCAGAGCCACTGACTCCAGTCAGCCAGGAACAACTTGTAGGGTGCCTGAGGGCACCTGGGTTCATGGTAGTGGAGCAGTTCCCAAACCTCTCAGCCCAGGGATTGCCAAGAACAACTTCAAAGGTCAGCCAGAGCAGAGCAGGGACGCTCCTCACAGTTCCATGTCAGAGGGGGGTGCTTGTGGTCATCCATAGATCAAACCACTGACCAAAACAGTAGTCAGAATCTCTCATAAGACTTGGAAGGAACTGAAGTCCCTGGGGGGAGGGTGTCCCTGAAAACAGCCCTTAAAAGCTTGGGAAAGTGGGTGCTCCACCCAAGAAGTAGAGCTCCACCTTATCTCTTATCCCAGAAGCTAATGTTTTCAGGTTTTGTTAACCTGTCATTATTACTGTTTCTGTTATACTTATTCTAAACCACTAGTCCATTACTCTATTGCTTAACCAGTACCAGATAGTTTTGATAACTGTGGCTTTATAGTATAATTTTAAATCTGGAACAGTTTGGCTACCTTCTTTACAATTTTTTTCATTAGTTCCCTTTATATTCTTGACCTTTTATTGTTCCAGATGAATTCTATTACTATTTTTCCTAGCTTGGCAAAAATGTTTGGAATAGCTTTAAATAAGTAATTTAATCTGTTGAAAATTGTCATTTTCTTATATTAGTTCAGATTCATGAGTAATTGACATTTTTCCATTTGTTTAGCTCTGACTCAGTGTAAAAAAGTGTTTTGTAATTGTGTTCATAAAGTTTCTTGGTTTGTCTTGGAAGCAGATTGCCAAATAATTTTGTTGTCTGTCGTTACTTTAAATGTAATTTCTCTATCTCTTGCCCTTGAGATTCGTTGTCCATACATAGAAATGCTGATGATTTATGTGGGTTTGTTTTATATCCTGCTACTTTGCTGAAGTTGTTAATTGTTTCAAATTGCTTTTTTAGATGATTTTTAGGGGTCTCTAAGAATGCCATCATATCATTTGCAAAGAATGAAAGTTTTATTTCCTCATTGCCAATTCTGATTCCTTCAGTTTCTTTTTCTTTGTCTGCTAAAGCTAACATAGCTTTTTAAAAATTTTTTTTGCAAGACAATGGGGTTAAGTGACTTTTCCAAGGTCATACAACCAGACAATTAATAAGTATCTGAGTTTCTCCTGACTTCAGAGTTGGTGCTCTATCCACTCACATCACCTAATTGGGCCAAAAGCTAACATTGCTAACGCAATATTAAATAGTAATGGTGATAATGGGCATCCTTATTTTAATCCTGATCTTATTGGAAATGCTGCTAGTTTATCCCTATTAAATACAATATTTGTTGATGGGTTTTTAGATAGATACTGCTTATTATTTTTTAAAAAACTCCATTTATCCCTATACTTTCTAGTTTTTTTTCATTTTTTTTCCTTTCTGTTTTTTTGAAAGGCAGTGGGGTTAAGTGACTTACCCAAGTGACTTACACAGCTAGGTAATTATTAAGTGTCTGAGGCTGGATTTGTGGTGCTCTATCCACTGAGTCACCTAGCTGCCCCTCTTTAATGTTTTTTAATAGGAATGGGTGTTGTATTTTGATGCTTCTATTTTTTTAATTTTATTTATTTAAGGCAATGGGGTTAATTGATTTGCCCAAGGTCACACAGCTAGGCAATTATTAAGTGTCTGAGGCCAGATCTGAACTCAGGTGCTCCTGACACCAGGGTCAGTGTTCTATCCACTATACCACCTAGCTGCCCCTGTATTTTTATGTTTTTAACCTATACCAAATATCTTGCTTTCGGGTGGGTAGAAGCTAGAGAATTTGGAACTCAAGATTTTGGAAGTAAATATTGAAACTTCTTTTTCATGCAGCTGGGGAAAAATTTAAAAAACAAAATAAAATCAAAAGATTATAAGAACCTATACAACAAATTTAAATGCTAACAATGCCGAGAATTCAAAAGAAATAGAGAATTTTCTATAAAAACAGGTACAAGTACTATACCTGCAGTTTTTCCTCAAATAGAAAATCCCCTGCTGAGGAAACTGTCAATGCAGGTATGTACTTTTTTGCAATTTATAGTATCAAAGAGTTGACAAAACACAGAGGAGCTTAAGTGACTTGCCCAGTATCACACAACCAATACATATCAAAAGCAAGACTTGAACTCGGGTCTTCCTGAATTTGAAGTTAACATTCTATTCACTATGTGAAAGTGAGATTAATATCTCCTCATATAAACATAAAATTACACTGATTGTCAAAAATGGACCAATTAATAGACAGTCAAATAAATATTTAGATGGTATAATTTCAGAAAAGGTAAGTTGAATTTATTGTAAAGAAACTATGAAAGAAAAATATCTTTGCTCCACATGGACTTATAAAAGGATTCTATCAGATTATAAAGAATAATAGCTACTTACAGTATACAAATTAGTCTCAAAAACTTGAGGAAAGCACATTATTAAACCCCTTTTATGAGCCAAATATTGTCATAATAGATAAACATGGAGGAATAAGACAAAGAAAGATATTGTATAATAATATAATTATAAATAAGAAAAAAATTGGAGAGAAATAAAAAATTTAGAATATCAAGAAAAATAATGGGACAGAAGGAAAAATAGCAGTCCCAGTCTTCAAACTATAGTATATAGCACTAATTGTCTAAACTATTTCATACTAGTTAAAAATACAAAAGAAGAACAATAGAAAATGTTATAAAGAAGAATAAGAAATAACTGAATTCACTAATCTGGTGCATAGTAAACTCCAAAAGGTAAATTGCCTATGAAAGAGCCCCCTATTTAATAGAATTGTTGTGAAAATAAGAAAGCAATTTGGAAAACATAAAAGTTAGACTCACTTCTTCTACCATATAACAGAAAAAACTCAAACTCTAATTCTTGTCCAGAACATTAAATGTCATACTACAACAAAAGAAAAGAACCAGAAGATGACCAAATGAATAAAAACAAGGACTTGCCTGAGCTCTCCTTCATACAGCTCCAAATTATTAAATTATGATTCTAACCAAATTCCAGAGTGAAAAAGCCCAGAGGAAGATGGAACCAAACAATTTTCTACTCCCAAACAATTTAGAAGGTCAGCAGGAAAGTTCTACCACACACCATGTGGGTGAGAATTGAGCACAGACCAGCAGAAGTCCAACATGATAAAACAAGGTGTAGGCCTTGAGAGCCATTGAATCAGACACCACAGCAGCTTCATTGGGAGTTCTCAGCCCATAGAAGGGGATCAAACAATTAGTCAAAAGGGGATTACAGAGACCTCATTACTAGCTCTGAGTTGCTTTCCCCATATTCAGATATGGATCTCAGTACTAGTGACAGTCCCAGGACAGGAACCTTCATCACATTTGGGAAGACAAAAAAGAATGCTTTTGGTCTATTCACAGAACAAAGCACAGGCCAAAAGAGTAACAAAACAGCTCTCATTAGATCATACCACCTTTAGAACTGAAAACTTACAGGTCCCTAAAAGCATCTCTGAAAACAGTTACACAAAGACTCTAAAGTTTGGGACTGTGCACTCTCCACACTGGAAACAGAGTTCTACTTTCACAAAGAATTAAAAGTCAAATAATAGACTGAGAAAGTAGGCAAAGAGAAAAAATCTGGCCATAAAAACTTGCTGAGGACAAAGAACATCAAAGAATACCCTCAGAAGAAGATAAAGTCAAAGTGTCTATAAACAAAACTCCAAGAAAAAGATGAATTGGTGTCAGACCATGAAAGAGCTCAAAAAGGATTTTGTAAATAAAGAGAAGTAGAGGAACAATTGGGAAGAGAAATAAGAGTGATGAAAAAAAATAAAAAGTAAGTCAGCATCTTGATAAAGGAGACACATAAAAAATACTGAAAAAAGCACCTTAAAAATGGACTAAGGTAAATGGTAAAATGGCAACAAAAAGCCAATGAGAAGAATAATTTCTTAAAAAGCAGATTTGACCTAATGGAAAAAGAAGCACAAAAGTTGACTGAAGAAAAGATTAAACAACAGAACTGGTCAAATGGAAATGGAAGTACTCACTGAAGAAAATCATTCCTTAAACATTAGAATAAGAAAATGGAAGCTAATTCTTTGTGATAAATCAAAAAACACTAAAAACAAAAGAATGAAAAAATAGAATATTTTATTGGAAAGGCAACTGACCTGGTAAATAGCTCCAAGAGATTATCATGGAACACTGCAGTGATATTCTTTAACCAGAGGGTAAAACAATTAAAATCTAACCATCACCTCCTAAAAGAGATCCCAAATTTCTAAGAACATTATAACCAAACCTAGGAACTTGAAGGTCAAGTAGAAAATACTTCAAGTAGCCAAATTCAAATACATTGGAGCCACAATATGGATAACATAAGATTTATCAAACTTTACATTAAAAATCAAGGGCTTATAATATGATATTCCAGAGGGTAAAGAAACTAGGATTAAAACCAAGAATTACCTATCTAGAAAACTGAATGTGATCCTTCAGGAGAAAAATGGACATTCAATGAAATAGTGGCCTTTCAAGCATTCTTGATGGAAAGACCAGAACTGAGTAGAAAATACGACTTTCAAATTCAAACTTCAAGAGAAGCATAAAAAAGTTAACAAGAAGGAAAAAAAAAGACTTTGGGGTTAGGATCCTCCCTATTGACTTGTTTTCTAGCTGCCTGGACTTCTGCTGTTGTTAAGCTGCACAGCACTGTGGTTAAAAGTCTCCTGCTGGCTTTCCCACCTCTTGGACTTTACTTTTCCTTTTCCCCAAAGAGACAGACCTTCACTGAAGATCCTCCATGAGTCTACAGTTGAAAACTTCTTTGAATCTTCTCTTTTTCTTTGTGTGATCTGTAGTTGAATGTCAGAGTAGAGGCTGCATTTATCTTTGGTAGGGCACTTAGGCAGCTGTGTAGAAGATGAATTACAGAAGGGGAGGTCTTTAAAACTACCTGTAGCTACACTTTTTGTGGTAGTAAAAAACTGGACACAAAGTGAGTCTAAATCAATAAGGGATCAGGTGAATAAACAATATCAATCAGTTGTCATGTTGTATCAAAGGTATCTCCATAACATTTATCATATTGTATCCTTCATTCATACTACAAATATTTCAACTCCTACATGACCTTTCATCCCTCAAATCTTGTCTTCTCTTCTGTCTACCTCAAACAGCTGCTAAACTGTTATTCCTTATGTATAAATTTGATTGTTTCCATCCCCTATTCAAGAAGCTTCTGTTCTTCTGCCCTCATTTTCTTTTGGATAAAACACTAACTCCTTGGTTCAGCCTATCTTTTCATACTGATTATAGATTCAAATCTACATTGCAAATATACTACAAAATATATTTTAGTCAAACTAGCCTTATTACTGTTCCTTACAAATGTCATTCCATCTACTATTATGAAGAATTTGTAAATCTATACCCCTCTCTTCCATTCTGACTTTCACTTGGTTGTTAAAGTCATATTCTTACAAAATAGTTAGGTAATACATTTATTTAATTATGTTAAATTTTAGACCTCATTCCAAGTTCTATTTTCTTGCTTTCATGATCTCAGCAGATAAGACATAGAAGGTCAGAAAAGGGCAGAAGTGAACAGACTATATGTTGAACCACCTAATAACAGCAGAAGAAACAACTGACAACCTGCAGTAGAGGAAATACAAAAAGATAAAACTCAGAAGGGGAAGGGCATGGGAAGGGCATAAGAAACATTTAGTATAAGAGCAGATAATTCTAAAAACCTCAATACTTCTCAGGACATCATTATTTTATAAAAATTAATATTCATAATAATGATCTTAAGTCCCCCCCAAAAAGTCAACATGCTAAGACAGAGAAATCTTTTAGTCTTCCTCTTAAAACTATCCCATTTCTCTCTCTGTTTCAAAACTCTTAAATTTCTTAAACACCTATATTTAGCCCTGACCTTATTCTTGGGAGTTGACTCTATTTCCAGATTTATTTCAATTTTATCATATATATGTGAACTCCATTCCTTTCTTCCTCTTCTCAAAATGTGTCTGCATCTTTACCTCTTCTTTCTTTCTTCCTTCTTGCCTCAGAAGAAGTTGCTTTATGAGGTTAACCTGGGCTATTCATGCCATTCCTACTGGACTGTCAATCATTCCCATTGCTTCTTGAATGAAATTACCCACAAACATGCTCAGTCATTCAAACAGCACTCTGTGTCAAACACTATATTAAGTATTTGAAATACACACAAAAAAGTAAAAATTGTCCCATAAGTCAAAGAGTTCATACACTAATGAGCCAGATAAAATATAAATAATTAGTTACAAGCAAGATATATACAGAGTAGGTATATCTACTCGGGAAGGTAATCTCAGAGGGGAAAGTACTAATAGCTGAGGTCTCTTGCAAGAGTTGGGATCTGACCTGAGTTTTGAAGGAAGTAAAAAGATAGGATAGTAAGCAAGGAAGAACTATTAAAAGTTTTCTCTCTGATTTACTATTCTCATTCAAAATACTGACCTCTTTCCCTGTCAGACCCCTCAAAATAGTTGTCTAGACTCTGCATCTACTTCCTTACCACCTACTCATTCCAATATTGGAGAAAATTATACAACTCTCATTCAAAAGAATTCCTAGAATAGAAAAGGGAAAGCTACTGAGCAGACTAGAATAACTATGAGTCAAAAATCTGTTAAAATAGAACATTTAAAAATTTTCTAAGTTCTCATTAAAAGTATTGAATAATAACAACAAAAGTACCTTTATCAATTTTAATGGTCATATCAGTTCAAGTATGTGACTATATAAAGGAACATGTGTTGAATTTGTATCTATAGATACTGATTTTATATCATAGAATCATAGAATTAGAAAGGCTATTGAGAGACTATTTGGTTCAATTCTTTTTTTTTCCTTACCAAAAACTATATTTTATTGTTCTAAGATAACATTAACTGATGGTTTTTCACTTTTTCTTAGTATCTCCTGTACTAAATTAATATAGTGCACATAGTAAGCACATAATCAATGTTTATTCATTGATATATTGATTTCTCTCTGAGACAATAAATCTAATTATAGCTGTAATAATCTTTGTAAATCCATTTATATTAGTTCCCAAAGTTTTCATGATCATCTCAATTATCCAAACAAATGAACAGGAACCAGCGTAATCTAATCTAAAACATCAAATAACTCAAATAACAGATTTTTGTTTGTTTTATGAGGCAATTAGGATGAAAGGACTTGCCCAGGATCATACAGCAGTTAAATGTCAGGTGCCTGAAGCCAGAATTAAACTCAGGACCTCCTTACTCCAGGGCTGGGGCTATCCACTGTGTCACCTAGCTGCTTCATAACTCTGGTTTTGAATAAGCCTTTCTCTCTAGGTCTGAACCTGTGACATGTTTTTTGGGACATTTCAAATTCATGTTTGATTCATTGCTATGACTTCAAAGAGGAAACTGTCAAAGATGAATCCTGGCATACAACATAGATAGTTGTTGACTTGATTTGCCTTGAATCGAATTGGCAACTGACTCTCTTATTATTTACTCTGGAATGGATTCTCCACCAACTTTCCCCCACTCAGTATTTTAACAAATTTTTTATTCTTTTTTTTTTTTTTTTGGTTTTTGCAAGGCAGTGGGGTTAAATGATTTGCCCAAGATCACACAGCTGGATAATTGTTAAGTGTTTGAGATCAAATTTGAACTCAGGTCCTCCAGACTCCAGGACTAGTATTCTATCTACCACCCCACCTAGCTGGCCCCCTACCTACTTCTTGATTATAAAAAAAAAAGTTTACATATTTAAGTGAAATATCTCAAACTCATTTACTTCCCTTCCACCCTTTAGAAATTAAATACTGTGTCCATATTTCGCATGCATGCACACACACACACACACACACACACACACACACACAGTGTGTGTATGTATGTATATATTTCATATGTATATTTCCACTGGCTTATATATACCCTATTCCAAATTTTCTTTTGCAAATTTTTTTCTATCCTTTTATTCATTTTTCTTATGATATAGCTTATTTCCACAGATCCCACCAAGATGAACCTTTATTCTTATAAAAAGAGTGAAAACCAAGTTAATAGTTTGAATGGTCAAGTTAATAGTTAATTCTTACAAGATAATTTGTGATGGGAGGTGAACAGGAACAAGTATCTCGGACATAGGTTTTTTGGCCCTCTCTTGAGAAGACTCTTGGATTAGAATAAAGAAATGTAAAAGATAGTGACAGGCAGAAGGAGAATTGTAAAAGTGCGAAATATCAAGTATAGAAGGGACTTTAGGAGCTCAGTTAGTTCAAATCATACCTGAGTACCCTAAGATATTTTTACCTTGCTGTTTCTGGGACCCCTTCGGCAGTTTAGTGCTTAAAGTGAAATAAGAGGATTACGAAGAAAATAAATTGTATTGAAATACAATTATCAAAAAATTAATAATTCACACAGTTCATGTTAAGAACTCCTGCTCTATAATATATCTCTCAAATGATCCATCCATCTTCTGCTTTAGGTACTACCATGAAGAAGAACTCATTACATCAATGGCAGTCCATTCTACTTTTTGGACAGCTTTCATTGTTATTGTTCATATCAAGAAGATATCTTCTTCTTCACTGCTTCTACCCTTTGTTCCCTAGAGACTTCCACAATTCAACAGATGAATGTTTCTTTGGGTCACTGCTGAAGTCTTAGCAATTCTAAGTCAAAGAATAATGTCTTATTTTCAAGCCCAAGCTTATGAATTCTTTTTTTTTGAATTTCTGATAAGGTTTATTTGATTGTGATTAATTGCATGCTCAGAAATACATTTATGAGACCCAATGTCTGGCTAAATTGTTCTCACAGATGCTATTCTGAATGTATACAAATTGGTAACTATGCTACTCCTGTGACTTTATTGTATGATGGCATGATGTAGAAAAAAAAAAACAGAAATGCATTTGGTTACCTTTTAGATAGCATTTTTGCATTAGAAAAAGGATAGCATTCAATATAATATGATGGATAAGTTATAATGCTATTGCATTATATTCATTCTGGAAAAATTAAGTAATACCTATTTTAAAATATAGAAGTGAGGAAGAGAGGATTAGAAAAAGAGAAAAGCAGGGGACTAAATTCAGCCATTGAGATGAAATAGAAGAGGACAAAAGCAAAGTGTGATGAAGGAAGGAAATTAATCTTTCACCTTTTCTTCTTTAAATTACGCCTAATCCCTTTCAGGTTCAATTTCTAAAGAAACTGGGTGCAATATTTCCTCCTTAGTTCCCTTACTTTCAGCTATAAACTCAAAATAAAGTTGGTAAATTTTGCTACAAATGCTTTTCCAGTAGCAGATTGGGAGGTACTAGAAGTATACTGAGCACTTGCTTTCATTCAGCCAAGCTACCAGATTTAAAAGACACTTTATCTGGCAATCCTGTAGGAAAGCAAAGATAAAAACAAAACACCTTGCTCTTTATCCCAAAAGAGAACCAATATGGACTCATATTTTTTTAAAAATACATTTCTAATTCACAGAAAACTAAATATAGCACATATATTCAAAAGCAAAGAATGAAAATGTTCTGTGAGTTACTCTGGCTGCAAATATAAAGGCTGCATGCATAAAGATAAACTATATGCCAAGCAGAAAGGAACAAAATGCATCTAGAATTATTCATCTTGAAATCTCTCTTACTAAAATAAAAAAGCAGTGGTTTTCAAATGGTGATCCTTGAAGAAACTGGTCTGTATGGTAGGTATTGGTAGCAGTTGCCTATGATACAAAATATGTATACTCATCTATAATATATTTATTTATTTGGTTAAATGAACAAAACCTTGCTGGCATTTCATTCAGAAGAGAATGATTCCTCATTAATTCTTACAAGAGAAATTGTGTTGGGATGTGAAAAGAAACAAGAATATTGGTCACAGAGGTTTTTGGACCCACTTTTAAGAAGACTCTAGGGCTGGAATGAAAAAATGTAAAAGATAGTCCCTGTTCCCAAGGAGCTACCAGTTGAATGGAGGAGATGGGAAAACATCTAACCATCTAATCTATATCAATAATAAACTGGAACTTAACATTATAGAGAAGAAACTAGAATTGAGGGATCAGTAAAGTTTTACTGTAAAAGGTAGGGTTTTAACTGGAACTTTCTCAAGGAGAATGAGGAGGTGCAGATGAAGAGGGTGTGTATTTCAGTCATGAGGAACAAAAAAAAATGCCCAGTCCAAGAACAGTAAGGACTCCAATGTCACTGGATTGCAGAAGATGTGGCAGAATGTGAGGAAACTAGAAAGTAGGGAATCCAGGTTACAAAAGGTTTCGAACACCATATGGAGTGTTTTATATTTGATTCTAGAGGTAATAAAGAGTTAGTGGAGTATAATGAATAGGTAGTGAAGGGAGACAATTAATATGGTCAGACCTGTACTTTCAGAAGACCACTTTGTCAGCTAAGTGAAGGATGGACTGAAGTAAGCTGAAACTTGTGACAGGCAGAATAATCAAAAGGCTATGGCAGGGTGGCTAGGCAGCGCAGTGGATAGAGCACAGGCCCTGGAGTCAGGAGTCCCTGAATTCAAATCAGGTCTCAGACACTTAATAATTACCTAGCTGTGTGGCCTTGGGCAAGCCACTTAACCTCATTTGCCTTGCAAAAACCTTAAAAAAAAGGCTATTGCAATAGTTATTGCATTAGGCATAAGATGATAAGACTTGTATCAGGGTGTTGATAACATCAGAAGGGGTAAAGAAGGTCATGTGAGAGATGTTATAAAGGTAAAATCAATAGGCTTCAGGAATTTCCCTCTATTAATACAGACATATTAATGGTACTGAAAAAGAAAAACATGTAACTTCATATTGACAATGAAACCTTTGGTTTTAAAAATTGCTTGAATAATATTTTTTATTAAATTTGCTACTACATCAGATTAAAAACTTTGAGCACTTGGGACAATCTTGTTCTCATTTACCTGAAATTGAATGCTTTAAATAATGCTATTTGCTATCCACAGGAATCAAGGAGACTAAAATCAATGTTACAGCAATGCTTAAAATGCTAATTAAATAGGAGAATCTTAAGTTAATGATTGAGCTAGTTAAGGAATCTTTAATGTAATAATGTAATATTTTTTGAACTTTTTCAATGGTAATAAGGATTGATTTTTGGTTTGAGAAGTACTGGGGAAAGGAATCATGCTGTACAGTCATTACCAGAAATGGCACTCTGAATGGCTACCTTCCTATTTAAGCTTAAAACTTATTTCCAGTAGCTCAGTAAGTGGCAGAAGGCTGAAAGGTTAAAAATGATACAGTTTACAGCTGCCAAAATCTAAAGAAAAACAAGATTTCTGAGTAGTTGACAATGACTATAGAATCACCAGCTTAGAAAATACAGAGCCAAAGGCTAAATTCCAAGGGTCTATTTAAAAAAAAATTTTGCCTGGAGAAAGGTACCCAATGACAATAAAACCTTTCATAAGCTAAATACTGTTATAATTGTATGTTGAAATGTTCAGTTTTAGACATCTTAAATGCTATGTATGCACTTCCTTATAGTTTGTAAGGATGTTAAAATACATTTACAACTAATTAAGAATACATTTTTGAGAGAATATTTGTCATAAATTTATTGTATTAGGGTTAACAACAATCATATCAGCTTCTACAGGCATGTAAGGAGATTAGATTTTATGTAAACACATTTATGTATAAGAGTTTTTCATAGAATAGGGATCACAAGATCATAGAATTAGAGCTGAAAGGGAATTGTAGGCTATCTAATTCAACCATATAATTTTATAGATAAGGGAATGGAGTGATTTGCCCAAGATCACACAGGTAGTGAGCTTCAGAATTCTGATTTGCCTTTAGAACTTTTTACTCCAGAACAAGTGTTCTTTCCATTCCATAACACTGCCTTCAGAACCTCAGCTTCAAATTCAGCAAATCAGCACTCTTGTTTTTTGCCTTGTTTTTCAATCAGATCTAATTCTTCATGACCCCATTCGAGGTTTTTCTCAGCTGAGATACTGAAGACGCTTGCCATTTATTTCTCCAGTTCATTTTACAGATGAGGAAACTGTGGTAAACAGGGTGAAGTGACTTGCCCAGGGTCACTAAGTATCTGAGGAAAAAGTTGCTATTTGATATCTGAAGAAGTTGAGTCTTTTTGACTCCAGGCATGGCATTATTCACTATGCCTCCTTCCTACTCTCTTTTTATTTAGTAACACTCAAAATTTTAACTCATTATTCTTTGGATTAATTTGTTGCTTCTTTAAAATATGTTAATATATTTTCATAATATTTATGTATTACTTTTTTATTATCAACATTTTTAGAAAAATACTTTTTGGAGGTTCTACCATTCTAAGCCTTTTCTCATTTTTACCCTAAAGCTCTGATTTAAAATCCTCCACTTCATACTTTTATGGCCTGAATTACTGCACTAACAGCATTTCAAAATTCAAAAATTTCAGCTCAATATATATATAAAGATATTTATGTTGAAATTAAAAATATGCTCAGCTATGCATAAGAATAGTAACAGATAAGTAACAGGTTAAAACAAAGTCACAATAAATCGCAAGTTGAACTTGAGTCAACTATGACATTGGGCTTTTCAACAACCACAGAGAGGGGTCCACTAGAGAAACAATCCAACCAGCTTTATAAAAGCAAGGGATAATATTTAGTCACCTGATAAAGGACATTCAGTTATGACTCAGGGAAGTTTTGATTCAGTCACTAAGTATTTACTGAGTACTCATTATGGGTTTAGCATCTTGCTAGAACTGGAGAATACAAAGATTTATTAGAAATAGTCCTTATTCTTAGAAACTCATATTCTGTTAAAGAGGATGAGCCATGCCACTTCTAGGATTGCCTAAGGACTATAAAGTCTTTATAAGCAAATTTGGCCTCTGGCTTGCCTCCTCCCTAAATCTTGATCCTCTTTCAGGGACTATTATTATCTGATAACATTTGTCCCAGTCTGTGAATGGTATCCAATAGTCCTGTACCTTTTATAATAGGAAATACCTTATAAAAAGGACTGTACTTTTTATGTTTCCTAGAAATCATTGTTTTGATATATAACAAAATGATGATGATAGCTGACATTTCTATTATAATTTGTATGTATAATCTTATTTTATCCTGAAAATAAACCTGTGATGTAGATACTGCAGAAATTATCCTCATTTTACTGATATATGGAGGCTCATAAGGGCCTTGCTCATGGTCATATAACTATGTGTCTGAACAGAAATGAAACAGGTCTTTCTAAATCTCAGTCCAACTCTTTCTGATTGTATACCACTTATATACCCTGAATAATGCAAATCATAAAACAAATATACCTAATTGCAAGTCATTTAACAATATAATAAATAAGCAACTTCTGTTACCCAAAACAATTTTATTTTTTTGCTAGGCAATGGCGTTAAGTTAAGGCCACACAGCTAGGTAATTAATATTAAGTGTCTGAGGCTGGATTTGAACTCAGGTACTCCTGACTCCAGGGTCAGTGCTGTATCCACTACGCCACCTAGCTGTCCCAGACTCAAAACAGTTCTAAAAGAGATTTCTATCAATTAAAGACGACTTGTTTCCAAGAAATAATTCAACCCCAATGAGAGATGTAAACAACAGAATCCAGTGGTCCTGAGGTCACTAGATGGTCTGAATCACACAAGAAAATGAGCTAATAAAAAGTATACATATTCTGTTTATGTTCACTAGCTCAGCTTATCAGAAATTTCTCTACCATATTTCTCAACTTACTATATTCCAGGCTAACTAGTAATACATAAAGAAAGAACAACTCTGATAAAACCTACATCAAAGGAAAGGTACATAACCTAAGGGGGAAATGCAGGAAGTTACTTCAGAGACTTCTTCAATCCAGAAATGGATGGTGATGAATGGAATGTTAGGGGGAGAAAGAGTGAGGGGAGTTAAAGGTTAATAGCTACTTGATGCCAGTACAAAAGAATTATAAAGAGCTCAAGAATTCAGCTTTTCTCTTTGTCCTTTACCTATGATAAAATGCAGTAATGTGGTTATATTTCATTATGAGACAGGGAGCAGAAATAAAAAAAAAAGTATTTGTTCAAGATTAGAGAATTCACTGCTACAGGATCAACAAAGTACTGTAATCATAGGTGATCTTATTGGACATGTAAACTGCTTTGTGCAGAATATTCTTTTCTAATGGCATGCTTTTTTATATTGCAGTTTGTATTTATAATCCAGGGGCAGCTATAGTAGTGGTGGTGGCAATGGTGGTGGTGATATAACGGCATCAAAACAATATATTCATTATAAATAATTTTCACCACAGAAAGGTAGGAAATCCTAAACTTTTTTCTGCCTGAAATCCTCCTTGCTTCTATTATTGTAAATGTGCATAAAAAGGGTACAACACACACACACACACACACACACACACACAGACTGAGAAGTTACTTTGTATATAGAGAGCAAAAATGAAATATATATATAATTGATTTTTATGCATTCTTTCTTAAAATATTAGTGCTTTCAATTTAAAACTAAAATGAATAAAATAATGAAAATCATGGCTTCTGTGATTGAGGTAATAAATATTGAATTATTAAGGTTAGTTCTTTAGCAGCATGTTTTAACATTTAAAGGGGGTTTTCTAGGTAGAAATTCAAGAAGTAACACTCATTTATGAATAAAATAATTATATTTTTGAATATATGATCAGTTCTTCTATGAGTGATACAGGGCATCCAAAATGAGGCCCACTGGCCCCCTATGGTTTTACTAAATGCTTTAGTAATCAAAGTTGAGCTACTGCAGAGCTCTCACTAAATAGCAAATCAAAATACATTGTCTGTTGTTTCAATAAAAACTTTTAAAAGTGAGGTTGGACAGCCTAGTGTAATAGATTGAGAAGGTGATTTCCTTAGTGAAGAAACTACATACAGACTCTAACCCAGCTCTAATTAACCTTAGTTCTAGATGAGGCTCAGAAAGGTTAATAATTCATCATGATTAGCATAAGAAAACCATAGACAAAATCTGAACCCAGGCCTTTCAGACTCCAACTGGAGCACTTTATGCAGCCATATTGTCTCAAGTCTAAGTAGTATAAGAAATACATTGAGGTTGTAATCTGTGGAAACTAAAAACAATTTCTAAATATTACATATTTAAGAAACACATACAAATACAGATCCCTCCATACCCTAACACCTCCACATACCCAAGAGGTCTTTTTTGCTACTATCATGATAAACATAATGAAGAAGAAGAAAAAAATAGAGTGATTTTTTTAAATATGAAAATTGAAAAGCCAGGGAAAGTTTAAACTTGTGAAAAGAACTAGCTTAAGGAATCTGTTTGTAGGAGCATACTTCAAACAAATCTAAATTGCTTTGTATCCCCATGGCACCCCTCCCAAAATCATTTAAATTTTCACTTCATTATATAAGTATGCATATATATATATATATATATATATATATATATATATATATATATATATATGTGAATGTGTATGCATATGTCTATCTCTGGGTACTTACATATATGTGTGTGTAGTATGTTTATATGTATATTTATTTTATACCAATCCCCAGAGTTCTACTAATTAGAAATATTTTGAGGGTTAAAAAGCACTTTCTTTTAAAAAATACTTACTTTTTCTTATCAAATCCTATAAATTAGGAATGGTAAACTGAAAAAATTAGGGAAGCATGAGGGCCCTGAGGGTGAAGGAAAGACCCATTAAGGGGGGTTTCTCCTGTATGGGGGAGCCAATGAATCAATCAACAAGCATTTATTCAGTGCCCTGCTACCTGTCCCATACTATACTATGTTGGGAAAATAAAAAAGGACAAAAATAGTCATAGTGTTTACTTTCAAGAAGTTAGCATACAACAGAGGAGACAACAGATAAACAAATAGTAACAAAATGAACACAGAAGAGAAAGTAATCTAGGAGGGGAAAATTCAAGGGACCAGGCAGACCAGAAAGGTCTAGAAGGTGGCATTTAAGTTGAGTCTTGAAAGATGTGCAATATGCCAGGAGGTAGCAGTGAAAAAGAAGAGCAACTCAGGCAAGGGAGATGGCCAGGACAAAAAACATGGTGGTGGGAGACAGAGCACTCCGTGCAAAAGCAGCAGGAATGCTGGTATTGTTGAACCATAGAAGTGTGAGAAGTCTAGAAAGGTAGAAAGAGTCAGGCCATGAAGAACCTTAAATACCAAACTAGGGTCTTTATATTTAATAATGGAAATAACAAGAAGCCACAGAAGTTTAATGAAAAGGGGATAACACTATCAGAACTATGCTTTAGGAAAGTTAGTTTGACAACTGTGTATAGAATGGATTGGAGTGGAGAGAAATTTGAGGCAGGGAAATCAATTAGGAGTCTAAAGCAATAATCCAGGGGAGAGATCATGATGGCCTGAATTTGAGTGTATTTATGAGTGCAAAGAAGGCAACATAGATAAGATGTTGCAAAGGTAAAGACAACAACTTTGGGGAACAGATTTGATATGTGTGGTGAGTGGAAGTAAATAGTTGAGGAAAGGGTTCCTTAATAGCACTAGGGAAGGAATATTGAATCTGTGGCCTATTCAAAATGTGGAGGGTTAGCCTTAGTACCTAAAACTGAGAATGTTGTTATCACCAGGCAATGCAGTTCATATCTGAGCATTGTATAGTGATTACAAAGTCTGATTAAGTAGTGAAAATACCTCTCAAAGTTTCTTCTTTGTCAGTAAAATAAACATACTGGACTGTGTAATGTCTAATATTTCTTTCAACATTAAACCCATGGTCTCATTTATTTAAAAACAAGTTATAATACAACATATTATTACTGTGAATATTCTCTTTATTGTATTTATTCAAATGGACATTCCTTTGCATTAGAAAACGTAGAGCAGAAAATCCCTTCCCTTAAAAAGTCTGCCAGAACTCTTTCTTGCTGTAATATTCAAATTACTTTACTATGACTGTCTTTCTGTTGTCATTGCCTCCCAACCACCTCATATAATAATCATATATCTGGATATGGCTGCCATATTTACAAAATAAAATATGATATTTTAAAATTGGACTCAAATATCTTTTTTCCCCTCTCCTTTCTTGAAAAATGGGATTAGAAAAATGTTGTAATTGGCAATTATAAAATACCACAATTGAAATAGAAGAAAACGAGGGCTTAAAAAGAAAAGGAGAAAAATACTAAAGAATGGAAAACAAATAATAAGAGAGAATTATGTAAATTAAAAGAAATATTTCCAATAAGCACAATTAGAATTTTTTTTTGTTTAAAGACAACATGGATTGTAATATTTCAATTTTAACTGTCTCAAATTTCAAATTTTTAAAATTTCCTTCTCTACAAGTTACTAGCCATTTGACAAATGGTCAAAGGATATGGACAGGAAATTTTGAAAAGAAATCAAAGTTATCAATAGTCATATAAAAATGCTCTAAATTCTGAGATACCATATTATTCCAATCATATTGGCTAATATGACAGAAAAAAGGAAAATTACAAATATTGGAAGGGATGTGGAAAAATTGGAACACCTAATAAATTGTTGGTAGTTATAAACTAATTCATCCATTATGAAGAGCAATTTGGAACCATGTCCAAAGAGCTATAAAACTGTGCATATGCTTTGATTCAACAAAACTACTAGTCTGTACCAAAGAGACTGAAGAAAAGGGGGAAAAAACCCATATATACACACATAAATACTTAGAGCAGTTATTTCTGTGTCAGCAAAGAATTGGAATTGAGGGGGTGCTCATCAATTTGGCATTGAAAATTATGATTATGATTGTGATGGAATACCATTGTACTATAAGAAGTGATAAACAGGAATTTCAGAAAAACCTGAGAAGCCTTACATGAACTGACATAAAGTGAAATGAGCAAAACCAGGATATTGTACTTAGTAACAGCAATACTGTTTAATGATCAACTGTGAATTTGATATTCTCTAAGCTATTCTCATCATTATAATATACCAAGAATATTTCAAAAGAATTATTATAAAAATGCTATCCAACTCTAGAGAAAGAAATGATGGAGTCTGAATATACTGAAGCACAATTTCTTATATTTTTCGTACTTTAAAATTTTTATAACATAGCTTTTCTGGAAATAGATTTTGCATGATTTCACATGTAAATTCTCCCTTGTATAATTGATAACATAATTTTTTCCTTTTTCAGTGAGTGAGAGAGGGATGGAAGGGAGAGAATTTGGAGGAAAAATATTATAAATGGATGCTAGAAATAAATAAACAATAATTTTAACATAAATAAAATTTCCTTCTCTCCGTGTAATCTAATAATAATAGGTAACATTTATATTTAACTTTAAAAGCAAAGAATGTTACAAATATTATCTCATTTTATCCTCACAATAACCCTAGGAGATAGGTGCTATTATTATTCCATATTTTAAAGATGAAGAAACTTAGGCAGAGATTAAGCAATTTGCCCTGGACCACAGAGTACAGAGTATCTGAAGTCAAATTTGAACTCTAGTCTTCTTGCTTCCAAGTCCAAATTTTACTTAATGGGCAAATCATTTAATTTGACAACTTCATTTCATTTATAAAATGGGGATATTTTGCATTTACCTCACAGGGTTCTTTTCAAGACAAAGAGCTTTGAAAACCTTAAATTGCTATCTAAATGCTAGCTATGGTAATTATAGCATTGTTAAGGTTTTTAGGAGTCTGTGAACATAGCTTGATCTGATTCAAAGATTAATATTCAGAGAATTAGGAAAATTCTAATTCTAACTTTATAGCTAATCTGTTGTGTTGAGTAAATGATAAGTTCTCAGGATTTTTCCTTAGCTTTGAAGTCTGGTTTTGGATAATATACCATCTAAGAGTTCTCAAGGCTGTATCATTTTATGATTTAGTAATTCTACAGAAATACAATATGATGTGAAAGATAAAACAAGTTATAAAACTGATTGTAATGACTCAATAACTGAACTGATTCTTTATTTATTCTATATTTAGAAAAGTGCTTAATACAGTACTTGGCACATAGCACTCATTACATAAATTTTTATTCCCTTCCTTTCTTAAGTTTAGGTCAAACACATATTTCATTCTTTTTCCTTCTTTCCATAAATCTAATCATATGTCAATCATAATTAATTCTACTTCCACTTTATATCTTACCTCCCTTTTTTTTCTATTCACACTGAAATCACCCTAATTCGGGATCTTATCATTTCCTGCCTGAATTATTTCAATAGAACCCTAATAGATCTCTTTGAATTCAATCTCTTCCTTCTTTAAGCTACCTTCAAGCTACCTCTTCCATTTTACATGTTAGCTCATATCATTCATATTCATAGTTATGACTGTTAGCTGTGTATTTTCCCTATCCTAATCTCTTCTATTTATCCTTAGTTTTACCCCAAAATTCTGTTTTGCTTCTGACCATTGCCTCCCTTAATATACCCTTTCCTTTACTACCTTCTCCCTTTAATTTTTCCCCTTCTCCTGCTTCCCTTTCTGGCTAAAATGAATTGCTCTGCCTAATTGTGTCTATGGGTGAGACTTTTCACCAATTTAGTTGAGAAACAAAATCAGACTCTAGCCCCACTTCTTAGAAGAGTTTAAATGAAGCAAAGCATTTGCCATAATTTGTGGCTAACAGTTCAGAAAACAGCTAAGCCAGCAAAAAGTTCTTATGGCTAAACAGAATCAATGAAAAATGATGATTAATAATAACTAATTTATTTTTCTTTTATGTTTACAAATAATTTTACATACCCATAACATCTGAGCTTCACAGCAATTCATTGATGTAGATATGACAGGATATATTGATCCTGTTTTTAAAATGAGAAAACTAGGCTAGTTTCACAGGTACTAAGTATGAAAAGTGGGATTTTAAAACTAATGTCTTTTGCACTAGCCAAAGGAATATAAACAAGTATGAGCTAATTTACAAAATCCTGGAGAAGAGGATGGTAAAGTAGAAGGGCAATTACTACTTTAGGAAAAAAGAAACAAATGTGAAGATGTGATTGAGAGAACTTGGTGATAGATCGTGCTAAACTGAAACAGTCCAAAAGCACTATAGACAAAACTGGATAGAGAGAAACAAAAGGACATAAAACAAAACAGATCAATCATTTTTTTCTTCTTCAGTCATCTGTTCTTATTAATAAGCAAAAAAACATAACAAGGACTGTATTTGCATGCTTTTGAATAGGAAACAAGAAATAATGGCTTAGTTTGACCAAATACATAAAGAAGAAATTCATGTCAGGCAATTTTTAAAACTTTCAGGAATCAATTTATAAAACAACTTACAGATAAGAGTAACTGGAATTTATATAGCCCTTTCAGGTTTGCAAAGCATGTAGCATGGATATCTGATTTTACCATTAATATGATCTTATGGGGAAAGTAATATGGGTATTATCCCTGTTTTTCAAATGGGGAAAAAAATGGAGCTCAGACATCTTAAGATCACACAAGAGTCAAAGGAAAGATTTGAAACCAAGTATCCTGACTCCAAGTCTGTTATTTTTTTTCAATCTACTAAAAATATTGGCCAAATAGAGATTATCAAAAAGGCATTTAAAAACTACAAGCTTAGGTACCTATGGTGCCATTTCCCTAAAATCTTTTTGGGACTGTTCTATGCTCATATCATTGGTATCTTTGATGAAGAGAAAAGGCAGGTTTTCAGAGAATTCTGTATAGTAGACCCTATTTTCAGTCACACATGTGACTTAGAAAACAGACAATATAAGGTTCAGTCATGATGATTTGTCACTTTCAAAAGAAGTATTTGATTTGTTTTGTTTTTTTAGATGAAGCGTTTTCTTCAGATGTTTAAATCTTATGGTGTTCTGTGAGCAATGCAATCTAAAGTATTCTGTACAATATTTTGATTAATATCTACATGAAATACTGAACTACGATCATAGTCAGTATTAGGAAAGGTTACCTATGAAAAAAGAAAAACTTAATACTACTTACACAATTCTACCAATGCATCAACTTAAAGATGTTGTGAGCTAATTCTGTTGATCTCCAGAAAACAACAAAGCTGTCCCAGTGAAACTCAGTCATTTGAAAGATATCTGTTCAAATATCCCAACTTATAAAACAACAAATTCTCTTTTTATAATAAGGCACGTGGTCATTAAGTTAGTCCATCAATATGTATATTTGAACAGATGCTCCAAATAATGAAGTGGGCTCAGAATTGAATAGGAGAAGTAGACTAGGTTGCATTACATTAGAGTACTATACAGTGTTTTCCATGATCCATGCAAAAAAATCTCTTTGACAGTCCATCAATCATATTATATGACTGAATCATGAACAGAAGATTCAAAATTTTAGTTGACGAAAAAAATTGAAAAATTCATGGTAAGTGGACTACAGAAGATTACCAATGCTAACCTGTGTTGAAAAGTAGTGCAATGGATAGTATCAAGTACGTATACAACAGGAAAAGTGGATGGTTACATGGCAAGAATAAGGAATGAACAGCCTGAGGTTTTAAATGTAATCTGATATATTAAAAGAAGACTGCCAAAGAAATGATAAGTAGATAATGTCAGAAAAACCTGGAAAGCCTTACATCAACTGATGCAAAGAAGAGTGAGTAGAACCAAGAGAACACTGTACTTAGGAAAAGGAATACTGAACAATGAATTATGAATTCATTGTTGTATAGTCAGCAATACAACTATCCAAGACAATTCCAAAAGATTCATGACATAGCAAATTATCTGCCACCAAAGAAAGAACTGATTTTATCTGAACTGAGACTGAAATAAATTATTTTTCACTGTCTTTCATCCTATTTTTTATTTGAGCCTTCTTATACAACATGACTAATATTGAAATGTTTTAAAAGATTGCACATATATAATCTAACAGAATGCTAACTCAGAAAGGGGTAAGTGGAGTGAGGAAAAGATAAAATTTGGAACTCAAAATGTTTTTTTAAATTATTTTACATATAACTGGGGGAAAATAAAATATTTTTTAAAAAGAAATAAAATGAAGGTTGTTAGCAGTGTTCTGAGAGGAAACTCCATGAAGGATTTGAGGAAAATATATAGATAAGAAATGTTCAGGATGAAAAGGCATAGAAGAGAAGCATCCTGAACCACTCAAATTACAGACTTAACAAAAATATTTTCCTACATGTTCTTTTCAGATCTCCCTAGTTTATATTGGACTGCTTTTAATTTCTATGAAGTATACATTTTTAAGGGTGTTCTTTTCCTCACACACCAAGGGGTCTCACTTAAGGGCCTCTTCATCTCTAATATGGACTATTACAATAGCCTCCTTATCTTTCTTGGTCTCTCTTATCTGAAATCTCTTCTCATTCTAATTCTTCCTCTATAGAACTAACAAGGTAAACTTCTTAAAACACAAGTCTGATTACATTTCCCTCCTCAATAAACCCCAGTGACTTCTAGTTATTTATAAGATCAAATAATATTAAATAATTAAAAATCATCTCTGTATGGCTCCTTCCTAGTTTCCATTCTTATTACAATGTTCCTCTCTATGCACTTTTCATGGTCCAAGCTTATTGGTATACTTACTATTCCTTACACACACAATCCAATCCACATGTAAGTTAAGATATCACCTGGGAGGTCATTTGTACTCTTCAAAAATGAATGAAAAACAACAACACACAATATTCCAGCTTCTCTCTTAAGGACTTTGCATTGATGATGACCTAAAATCAGAATACTTTCCTTCCTCACTTCTGCAATTCCTCCAGGACTTTTAGTGACACTTCTGGTAGGAAGCCTTTCCTAGTCCCCCAACCTACTAATGCCTTCCCTTATGACAATATTTTGTCTTTGCTTTACATACCTTGTATTTAGCAATAAATGAACCCATTGTTTTGCCCATCAAAATGTCAGCTCCTTGAGGGCAGGGGATCTTTTGCCTTTTTTTAATATCCCTAGAGAACTTATAACATAGTAAGAACTTAATAAATGCTAGATGATTAACTTACAATACTACTTTTACAAACTAATTTAAAGATATGGAATCCACACTGAGATGTTCAGCTATTTTCAGACTATACAGAATGAAGGAATAAATCATGCTAAAGTAACAGGCAGAACACAGTATTTCCCTTGTCATTTCACAGTACTCTATCAGATTTAGCTGGCTATAGACATATTTGTCAGTATAGATTACTAAACATGTAGGATACTTTGTTTCTAAGACACTCAAATCAATGAGAGAATATAATTTTAAAGACAGAGAAGGCAACTATTATCCTTCTCTCTTCTTCCTCGGTATCATTTATAATTCTGGAAATCTCAACTCAGAAGGCAGCTCTGCCTAGCACTCACCCACTCAGAAATGGGAATTTAGTACAGGCCATTTTTAAACTACTGTAGCTCTAATGTAATTGCTTCCTGATGCCTAAGAGAGACAACTTGGCAAACTCTAGTTCCATATTCATTCAACTCAGAATTTCTTGGAACAAATTAAGCTGAGATATTTAGTAGTATACATACTCCTAAAGACAGTATGTTCATTTTTATATCAATCAGTTTAAAAGAAAACAATTAAAAAGAAACTCTACAGAATTCCTTGCCAAATGATTTAAAAAAAGGAACATCCATAATTTAATACTGTCTTTGTTAATTTCATTTTACTCTAAGGCATTCAATTAAAGTGTTGTGCAATAAAAGCTGCTGCTACAATGGGATCCCAAATCCTATTAAGTGTCAAGGATGTTAAACCTACAAAACTAACAGATTCTTTAGTCTGAAACCATTTAGTTACTTTATAGTGCTGCCAGCTAACATCCCACCTGAATAGTGTTTTACTGGAAAGGCTTGGTATATAACATGTAATCACTGTAGCACTTTGAAATAATGGATCCCACAGGGCACTTCAACCTTATTCAGTTTACATTAAATAATTATGAACCCATCATTTTCTTTAAGCTTATGTTTAGAGCCAACTATTTCCCCAAAGTCTACTCAGTTCAGATTAAAATATTTAGGTTTAAGAACAACCCTGAATTCACATTTAACTTATCTGAACATTTAAATAAACGGTAACCTATTTGAAACATATGTAGTGTGCCTGACCATGTGGAAGCATGATGTGCCTTCAAAGCATTAATATAGATGTATATGCAGTTTGTCTCAAACAAGTTACCTGAGAAATAACTGGTAGATGAAACAGAAAACATTCTTTGACTATATTTGTCAGATACAAAAAAGATTTTTAAAAATGTGAACTTTGACCCAATCAGTTACAGAATTGCACAATGGGGAAAGAGAAATTCTGAAGGAGTCCTTTTGTTCAAAGCCCCAAATCCTTAGTAGTGACATTACTTTCAAGATCTAAACAATGAAGTTGGGTTTTTTTTTCCTAAACTGCCAGGGAGGATCTTTGAAGAGGAGAGTTCTTTATTATGAAATGTATTTTTTTGGAGAAATATTATTAAAAACTATGCCCTAATGTCAGTAAAGAAACATTGGTTTTCAGGTCAATCTTCTTTCTTAATAGTTTAAAAAAAGTGTGCTTGAAAGTCAGGAAAGGCTCTATTTATGTTTGGGCTATTGGTCACTCCTCAAAGGGTGATTATAAAGGTTTTTATAGAAGTTCTATGAACTGAATATTTTCTATAAAAGTATCCATTTGGACTGGAAGGGAGAGGATAGAGAAGAAACTAGAAAAAAATTACATATTTATATAAAATGAATGTTGAGAATAACAAGCTACAAATTTTAAATAATAATACCCATTCTCTCATACTGATCCAACCTTGGCAGAAATCTGTCAGCATTTCCTTGAAGGAACTGAGGAAACAGAAAAATCTTCTTTCATAATTGCAATATATTATTTGTATTCTTTTAAATTCAACTTTCTTAAGCCTTCTATTAAATCACTAGATGTAAGCTGAACAATGAAAACTATACTGACATACATGAAAATGTAAAGTGCTCACAAATTATGAGGTAGTCAAAAACATTTATTGAATGCCCACTACAGAATAAATCTGCAATAGCTGCCAGATAGATATATAAATGAAGGAGATAAGACTTTACTGTCTAACTGAGTGATGCTGTATCATAGTTAATAGCATTGTCATCTAACAAATAGGAGATCCAGAGTCTAGTCTCACCTCTACCATCAGGTTACTGAGATAGTTTGAATGTCTCTGACTTTAATTGTAACATGAGGATAATACCACTTGAATTAGCAACCTTATATGGTGAAGATGAAATGAGATAAAGTATGTGAAAACATTTAAAATTATAAAGCTAAACAAGTGTAGGGTATAAAAAGTTTAAGAACACTTATTAAACCTCATATTGTTAATTACAAATTATTATATTACCTCATGAATATATAAAGTGACACAAAAGTTAATGGTTTATTTAATTTTCATGGTTTAAAGAATTTTTTGCTTTATGTTTTGATTTTCTTTGTATTGGTAAGAAAAGTTTTTGCCTCATCTTGAATAGCTACAAAAAAGACAGGGTAAGAAGTAATTAATATGAGACAGAGATTTCTGAACAGGGTTTGGAAGGATATAGCAATGAGCATGAATGGCAATGGGGAGATAAATATTCCAGTCAAAGGAAATAACCTCTTTGTTAAGTCATAAAGACAAGAATTTTAGGGAAGGCAAGTTAATTTCTTAAAATATGTCAGAGAGGTCATGTTGATAAGTACTAATTTATCCGAAAACTTTTTCCTATATCTTAGCATGGCAATTTGATGAAATTTCAATATTTAATACATACAGAATAACTATTACCACCATTCTTAGATCTATTAAAAACCAACCAAAGCTTCGGCTCACTATCTGTTTGTTAACTTTTACTTTTCGAGCTATTTTCCAGGTGGTTCCATAGGATTACAACTTTTGCCTCTGGCACAAATTTGCAAAAACCAAAATGGATTTTATGGTTTTTATTTAATTTTTCCAGTAGCTACTTTCCCAATTATCCAGCACAGGTGGGTATTTAACAAATATTTTCAATAATTCTTAACTAGGGTCACAAATATTTATTTGCTTATAGATATTTATATTTTTTTAATGATTTATAATTTTCAAAGACTATATATTATCTCATCTTAAAAATGATGCTTTCATCTTGATCAAGCATATTTATATAATAAAAGCCTTATCAAGTAATAGAAACTATATTGATTGCCTGATTAGGAAAATGAGATATGAAAAATATAAAATGTTAACTGAAACAAAGGAAACTATATATAATTTATCCAGTTAATAATAATGGGAGACTTTATGCAAACATTGATGTGAAAAATACCTCAACAGTTAAAAATGTTTGTACATTGAACATAAGTTCTCTTAGATCAGTTAGTTCAAGAATTCCCATAGGAGGGAAATATTTTGAATTAGGTCCTAAATCAGTAAAAAAAAACTAGATCAAGCTAATAAAATAGTGTTCAAATACAATTAAACATTCTAACAGGAAAAAGAAAACTAAAGAAAACTAGTATTCATTTATTCATTTCTGAAGAAGCAATCAAGGCAAAATATGAGCATTTAATGCAAAAAAAAATATGAAATGCAAAAAAAAATATGAAATGCAGGGTTGATGTTCACAGGAAACTTGAAGACAATTTAAAAAGACCTTATTAGAGACTTAAGAAAATATACATATAGAAGATGCCAGAAAATCAGAAATATCTCTTAACTGATACATCAATGAATTCATTGATATGAATTGATATGAGTTGACAGGATATGAACAGAGATGATATTAACAGTAGAATAGCTGGGGAGGCTATTAGGGAAGGGGAAGTAAGGCAACTTAAGTAAGCAGAGCAATGATACCAGAAATTGTGGTCAATTATCTGTACAATTAATCAAAGCAAAAAAACAAAAAAGAATTTTAGATTTCTGGCCAAGATGGCAGAGAGAAGAGAGACGCTGTGATAGGTGTTCTCTCTTTCCCCTCAGAAATAACAGGAGAGAAACCTCATAATAAAAATTAGATCAACCAAACCCAGAAAGAGAAGTTAGGAGAACAACTACCAAGAAGGTCTGTCTCAGGGGAACATGTGAACCAGAGACAAGAGCAAAGGAGCAGCATGGGGATGGCAGCTGGGGGAAGCCAAAGGGCCAGCCTCACACACGGAGACTTAGGTGAGTGGCAGGTGCGAGATCCAGCTTCAGCTGCAGAGTCTTTGGCCAGGGGAAGAAGAACTACTGGAGAGTGAGTTCCAGCACAGTCTCAGAGCATGCTTGCAGAACCACCAGCTGGGCCAGGGACCTGGACTCCATACTTTCAGCAGAACCCTTTGCCCAGAACAAACAATAAACAACCCCCTCCACAGCCTCTCAGGGTGGCAGAGCTCACTCAACAAAAAGAAATTAACTCCCTCCCCCAGGGCCCAGCCCAGTTTTCCAGGTCAACTCAGAACCTGCTGCTGAGGACCTCAAACACTCCAGAGAAAAAAACCAGCACCCCCTATTGGCTGGCCCTTGGAATTACTAAGCCAAGTGAACAAAGCCTCTAGGATCCTCAAAAGCAAATCTCTGAGAGCCAGCTCCCCAACACACACACAAGATGAAAAAAAAATCAGAGAAAAGGGGGGCCCATGTAGAAATACTAAGAAGAGACAGATTCTAATCTAGAGAGAGATCTAGCACTGCTGAGGAGAATATGAATTGGTCTCCAGACCAGAAAGACTTCCTTGAAGAAATCAGGAAGGAGTTTAAAAATCAATTGGAAAATTGGGAAAATTAGCTCAAGAGAAAATTACATATTGCATGAGAAAATTAACATCATGTAACAAGAAAACAAATCCTTAGAAAATACAATTGGACAAATACAAAATGAGAGTAACATTCAGATCTTCAATTGGGCAAATGCAAAAATAAAATGATTCTCTCAAATCCTCAACTGGGCAAATAGAAAAGTCCCTCAAAAATAGAATGGACCAAATGGAAAAGGAGTTGCAATAGATAAGTTAAGAAAAATCTTCTCTAAAAAAGAAGAATGGAATCAGTGGAACTAATGAATTCATGAGACAACAAGATTGTGTTAAACAAAACCAAAAGATCGAAAAAATAGAAAAAATGTAAAATACCTCATCAGCAAAACCACTGATCTTGAGAACTGATCAAGAAGGGAGAATCTGAGAATTACTGACCTTCCTGAAAACATTGAAGAGAAAAAAAAAGCCTGGACTTACTATTACAGGATATATTGATGGAAAATTGCCCTGATATCATGGAACCAGAGTGTAAAATAGTTATTGAAAAAAAATACATTGATTGCCTCCAGAAAGAGATCTAAAAATGAAAACACCAAATAATGTTGCAGCCAAATTCCAGGACTATCAGATAAAAGAAAAAAATCCTGCAAAACAGCCAGAAAGAAAAAAATTAAATACCAATGAGCCACAATAAGGATTACACAGGACCTGGCTGCAGCAACATTAAGGGATCAAAGAACCTGGAATGAGATATTCTGAAGAGCAAGGGAGCTTGGAACACAGCCAAGAATCCACTACCTGGCAAAGCTGAGCCTTCTCTTCCAGGGAAAAAGATGGATATTTAATGAAATGGGAGACTTCCAAGATTTTATGATGAAAAGGTCAGAGCTAAATAGAAAATCTGGAAATCAAACAGGAGGCTCAAGAAACACATGAAAAGGTAAAAAAAGAAAAACAAAACTGCTATATAATAACATGAAACTGGCTATGTACTCACTTGGGAGAAAGAGTCTCATAACTCTTGAAAATTGTAACTCTTAGAGAGAATACACATAGCCAGAAATGATGGACACTCATAACTTTTCTGTGACTCAGATAGAACTATCTAGAAACAATACCTCCTTAAAAAGGGGGGCAGTAAGGAGAAAGGAGGTTGGAGAGAGACTGAATGGGGTAAATCTCATTACATCAAGAGGTGCAAAAGACCTATTGCAATTGAGGGGAAGAAGGGAGTAGATGAGAACCACCTGAAACTTCATCTCATCAGACCTGGCTTAACATTAACTTAGACACACTTAATCAAGTTAAGAAACTTTTCTTACCTTTCAAACATTAAAAGGGAAAAGGGGAGGGGAGGACAGGGAGGGACAGAAAAAGGGGAACTAACAGAAGGCAGGGAAGAAGGGGAAAAGGGAAAGGGGAAAAAAAGGGAGGGAGGTCAATTCAAGAGGGCAAAGACACTGAAGGTGGTGGTATTCAGAAACAAAACATTGGGGAATATGGATAAAGGGAAAAAAGGGGGAAAACACAAACAGAAGGAAGATTGCATGGAGGGCAATAAAGAGTTAGTAATTATAACTCTGAATGTGAATGGGATGAACTCTCCCTTAAAACATAAGCAGATAGCAGAGTGGATTAAAAACCAGAATCCTACAATGTGCTGCTTACAAGAAACTCATTTGAAGCAAAGAGATACATATAGAGTAAAGGTAAAAGGTTGGAGCAAAATATATTTTACTTCAGCTGAAGTGAAAAAAGCAGGGGTAGAAAAAGAGATAAGAAAGGAAACTATATCCTTCTAAAAGGTACCATAGACAATAAAGTAATTTCAATACTAACTATGTCCGCACTCAATGGGACAACATCCAAATTCTTAGAGAAGTTGAAAGAGCATAGACAGCAAAACTCTACTAATGGGAGACCTCAACCTCCCACTCTCAGATTTAGATAAATCAAATCATAAAATAAACAAGAACTTAAGGAGGTAAACAGATTGTTAGAAAGCCTACATATGATAGACCTATGGAGGAAACTGAATGGGGATAGAAAGGAATATATGTTTTTTTTTCCTACAGTACAATGGCACTTACACAAAAATTGACCATGTAAAACCTAATGATCAATTGCTGAAAGGCAGAATTAGTGAATATATCTTTCTCAGATCATAATGCAATGAAAATCATATACAATACTGGGCTAGGGAGATATAGACCGAGAACTAACTGGAAACTAAATAACCTCATTTTAAAGAATGAGTGGATCAAAAATCAAATTATAGAAAGAATTAATTATTTAATCCTAGATAATAACAATAATGATACAACATACCAAAACCTATGGGATACACTCTGTCAGGGGATATATTATATCTTTAAATGCTTACATGAATAAATTAGAGAAAGAAGAAATCAATGACCTAAATATGCAACTAAAAAATTAGAGAAAACAAATTGAAAACCCCCAATTAAATACCAAATTAGAAATTCTAAAAATTAAAGGAGAAATTAATAAAATCAAAAGCAAGAAAACTATTGAACTAATAAATAAAACCAAGAGCTTGTTTTACGAAAGAACCAATAAAATTGATAAACTTTTGGTTAATTTGATTAAAAAAAAGAAGAAAACCAAATTGCTAGTATCATAAATGAAAAAAGGTGAACTCACCAACAATGAGGAAGAAATTAAAGTAATAATTCGAAATTATTTTGCCCAACTCTATGCCTATAAATTTGACAATCTAAGTGAAATGGACTAATATTTACAAAAATATAAGTTTCCCAAGTTAAATGAAGAGGAAATTAAAAACCTAAATAACCCTATCTCAGAAAAAAGAAATTCACCAAGCCATTATTGAATTCCCTAAAAAAATCTCCAGGGCAGATGGATTCATAAGTGAATTTTACCAAACATTTAAGGAACAGCTGATTACAATTCTATATAAACTCTTTGGAAAAATAGGTGAAGATGGAACTCTGCCTAACTCTTTCTCTGACACCAATATAGTGCTGATATCTAAACCAGGAAAAGTTAAAACAGAGAAAGAAAATTATAGGCGTATCTCCCTGATGAATATAGATGCAAAAATCTTAAATAAAATCTTAGCAAAACAATTACAAGTTATCACTAGAATAATATATTATGATCAAGTAGGATTTATCCCAGGAATGTAGAGTTGGTTCAATAATAGGAAAACTGTTAGTATAATTAATTATATCAATAACACACCTATCAGAAATAATATGTTCATATCAACAGATGCTGAAAAAACTTTTGATAAAATACAGCACCCATTCCTAATAAAAACACCAGACAGTGTAGGAATAAATGGTTTGTTCCTTACAATAATAAGCAGAATCTAGCTGAAATCATCAACAGGCATTATATGCAATAGGGATAGGTTAGAAGTATTCCCAATAAGATCATGGGTGAAACAAGGATGCCCATTATCACCACTACTATTCAATATCATATTAGAAATGTTAGCCTCAGCAATAAGAGAAGAAAAAGAAATTGATGGATTTAGAATAGGGAAGGAGGAGACAAAACTCCCACTCTTTGCAGATGACATGATGGTATACCTAGAGAATCCCAAAAAGTCATCTAAAAAATTACTGTAGATGACATGATGGTATACCTAGAGAATCCCAAAAAGTCATCTAAAAAACTACTAGAAATAATTAGCAACTTTAGCAAAGTCACAGGATATAAAATAAACCTTCATAAATCATCAACATTTCTATATATGACTAGCAAGATACAGCAGAAAGAGGTAGAAAGAGAAATCCCATTCAAAGTAACCTTAGACAAAATAAAATACCTGTGAGCCTACCTGCCAAGGCAGACTCAAAAACTTTTTGAAAACCATTACAAAACTCTTCTCACGCAAATAAAATCAGATTTAAATACATGGGCAAACATCAACTGTTCATGGATAGGTTGAGCTAATATAATAAAAATGACAAATCTACCAAAGCTAAACTACTTGTTTAGTGCCCTACCAATCAAAATTCCAAAAACTTACTTTAATAAGTTAGGAAAAGTTGCAAGTAAATTCATATAGAGAAATAAAAAGTCAAGAATTTCCGGGGATTCAATGAAAAAAGTACAAAAGAAGGTGGCTTAGCCCTACCAGATCTAAAATCACATTATAAAGCATAAGTCCTCAAAACAGTCTGGTATTGACTAAGAAATAGAGTTGTGGATCAGTGGAACAGACTAAGTGAAATAGCAGGAAATAATTATAGTAATCGGATGTTTGATAAAACCAAAGTCCAACTATTGGATAAAAACTCTCTCTTCAATAAAAACTGTTGGGAAAATTGGAAGTGAGTATGGAACAAACTTAGATTAGACTAACACCTCACACCCAATACAAAGATAAGATCCAAATGGATACAGGATTTAGACATTAAAAATCAATATTATAAGCAAATTAGAAGATCAAGGAGAAGTTTATCTGTCAGATCTATGGAAAGGGAAACAGTTTGTGACCAAGGAAGAGATAGAGAACATCATTCAAAGCAAACTAGATAATTTTGACTATATTAAATTAAAAAGCTTTTGCACAGACAAAACCACTGTAACCAAGATCAAAAAACATGTAGTAAATTGGGAAACAATTTTTACAACTAGTATTTCTGACAAAGGACTCATTTCTAAAATATAAACTGAGTCAAATTTTCAAAAAAAAAACCAAGCCATTCCCCAACTGACAAATGGTCAAAGGATATGCAAAGGCAATTTACAAGATGAGGAAATCAACGGAATCCATAGTCATATGAAAAATTGCTCCAAATAACTGCTTATTAGAGGAATGCAAATTAAAGCATCTCTGAGATACCACCTCACACCTCTAAGACTGGCCAATATGACCAGAAAGGACAATGATCAATGTTGGAATGGTTGTGGGAAATCTGGGACACTATTACATTGTTGGTGGAGTTGTGAACTCATCTAACCTTTCTGGAGAACAATTTTGGATTATGCCCAAAGAGCAACAAAAAATGTGTATACATTTTGATCCAACAATACCACTACTGGATCTATACCCTGAAGAGTTTATGAAAATAGGGTAAAAACATCACTTGTACAAAAATATTTTTAGCAGCCCTGTTGGTGACAAAAAAATTGGAAATTAAATGAATGTCCTTCAATTAGGGAATGGCTTAACAAACTATGGTATATGTATGTCATGGAACACTACTGTTCTATTAGAAACCAGGAGGGATGGGAATTCAGGGAAGCCTGGAAAGATTTGCGTGAACTCATGCTGAGCGAGATGAGTGGAACCAGAAAAACATTGTACACCCTAACAGCAACATGGGGTTGATGAGCAACCCTTATGGACTTGCTCATCCCTTCAGTACAACAACCAGGGACAATTTTGAGCTATCTGCAATAGAGAATACCATCTGTATCCAGAGAAAGAATTATGGACTTTGAACAAAGACCAAAGACTATTATCCGTCAAATTAGAAAAAAAAAAACCCAATGTTTTATTATTAAGTAATTTTACTATCTCATACTTCATTTTTCTTCCTTATGGATATGATTTCTCTGTCATCACATTCAACTGAGATCAATGTATAACATGGAACTAATGTAAACACTAGCAAAATTCCTTCTGTGGGGATTGGGGGGGAGGGAAGCAAGAACGGGGGAAAAATTGTAAAACTCAAGTAAAATTCTTTCTTTAAAATTTTTTTTTACTAGACATGTATAAGGGGCTCAAAAATTAACAATAATATGATCTTTAAATGTATCCTAAGGAACAAAATCAGTATCAAGAATTGTCTCAAAAGACAGGATATGGATATTAACATTGAAAAAATCTATAAAGCTGTATTAATGTATGATATTATT
Organism: Macrotis lagotis; assembly: GCF_037893015.1. Classification (NCBI taxonomy): domain Eukaryota; kingdom Metazoa; phylum Chordata; class Mammalia; order Peramelemorphia; family Peramelidae; genus Macrotis; species Macrotis lagotis. Next base: position 138,633,783 of record NC_133666.1, on the reverse strand, counting down.
ATTGATATTGACTGGAACATAGAAAATATGATGAAGCATTATCAAAGTTAAAGATGGAAAGATTAAGTATCTGAGGCCCATTTTGAACTCAGGAAGATGAGTCTTCCTGATTCCAGACCTTGTACTCTACATCACCCTGTTTTCTAAGATGATGACTACAGAGGTGGGTTGGAAGAAAGATCAGCAATCTGCTGACATCCTAGGGATTTCTAGGTTTCTTGACCTGGACACATCACTTGACCCTGTTTTCTTAAGTTTCCTCATCTTTAATTTTCTCATTTTTAAAATGAGCTGGAGAAGGTAATGGCAAATCACTCCAGTATCTTTCCAAGAAAATCATAAACAGTATCATGAAGAGACAGACATGACTAAAAAAATGACACAATAACAACAACAACAAAGTGGTGCAAAGCTAGTGGTACAGTGGATAGAATTCAAGCCCTGTACTAAATTGTGACCCTGGGGAAGTCACTGAACCTTGTGAGCTTCAGTTAAGGAAATGGCAAATTACTCTAGTGCCAAGAAAACCCCCAAACAGGGTCAGGAAGATTCAGACATGACTGACTAAATAACCACAAAATTAAAACTCTGCATTAATTTCTGAGGATACAAAAGAGAAAAGCAGAAAGAACTCTTGCTCTTAAGAAGTTCACAGACTAACAGGAAAAGAAAGTTTCAGCTTTAAATTATAAGGAAAAGTCTCATGGACCTTAGGTTGCAATGGCAAAGCAGATGCTTATGGCATGTTTTTAATGTCACTTCCAATGATAAAATCATATTTTTAAACTACTGGATAGTATCAAGGACTCAGGTGACAAGAAATTTCTTTTCTTAGTATTCAGTATCTCTGGTTGCACAGAAGACAGGGTATCCAGTTCCCAAAGAAGCAACTGACCACTGCCATCTCCACAGGAATTGTTTCTCAGTATCTACTGTTTCTCATCTTTCCTTTGGATGCCTGGTAACATTAATTAGGCAGGCTTGACTTTTTTCCCCTTTTTTTTCATTCTTGACTTAATAATGTCATAAACCTAACTATGCCTTAGGAAGCTTAATCTGGTGGTAGGTTTTAGGTTAACCAAGAAAAGGAAAAATATTGGTGATAAACAGCCAATTAAAAGACTATATTTCAATAGTTTTGGCAAGAGATAATAAGAACCTGAACTAGGAAAGCAGGAATGAAAAAAGTAAGAAGGAAATTGAATAAAGAAAAGCAGTATACAAAGAATTATTAAGATATAGCAAGGTATTGGATATTGGAGATGACACAATGGGACAAGTGAGAGTAAACTAATGTTTCAAATATGGGGAACTAAGAAATGAATATTATCATTGGCAAAAATAGTCATTGTTGTTATTTTTTTGTTTTTAAGAGAATATTTGCATGGCATAACCACCAGGTGTATGTCTGTATGAAATATCCAGAAATGACTATGATACATTAAAATAAAACAAACCTTTTTAAAAATAGTTGTCAGAAGTAGGACCTTTGGGAGCAGCTAGGTGGCACAGTGAATAGAGCACTGGCCTTGGAGTAAGGAGTACCTGGGTTCAAATCTAACCTCAGACACTTAATAATTACCTAGCCCTGTGGGCTTGGGCAAGCCACTTAACCCCATTGCCTTGAAAAATCTTAAAAAAAAATAAGTAGGACCTTTGTTGGACAAGTTGATTAATTGGCTTCCTTTTTGTGTTTGTAGTGCCAGCAGGATATCCCAGCAGAGCAGTCAGGAAGTTGAAAATCCAGGATGAGAACTTGGAGAAAGGTTAGGAGTGCAGATATAAAATCAGGAGACATCTGCACAGAGGTGATAACTGAAGCAGTCTGAAGTAAATCACCCAAGGAGAGATTATAGAAGGATAAAAAGAAGAGGGCTGAAAACAGATGTGCAAAAGAGATGGAAAGGGGGGTGATGTTCGTGTGGAAATAATGACTATAGGAAAGCCAGCAATATAGGTTATAATCTGACCAAAAGTGATAAGTTTCATGGTTTGTCAAGTAAATGGGGAAAATTAGATGATTCCAAGGATCTTTTCAATACTAACTCCTATGATCTATAATCTACATATTTAAACTGGGTGAAAGCAGTGGGAATAGAAAGGACGTAAAAATGAATGCTAAAATAACAAAACTTTGAAATTTATTCTTTGAAGAAGAATAAAAGATAATTTCAAATTTTACAGACTTAGTAGACGGGTAACTATCAATAAGAATAAAGATTGCGAGAAAGGACTGAACTAGAATACATAAATTCAATTTGGGACATGTTGAATTCTTGAAAATTTCTAGTAGACAGTTGCAGATATATTGAGAATTCATGGTTGATTATAAAAATTGAGAAATTAATAGATAAGTACATGGGGGTGATAAAATCAGGAATATTCTGGAGTTGGCTCATACTGACTCTTGAGAATCAATTGTTAAATTCATAATATGAGCACCTACACTTCAGAAATCAGCAACTTTTACAAATCAGAGTCTATTATCACTAACCCCATGTGTTAGAAGCATATCATGGGGATAGATACTACAGAAGGATATACTTTACAATGACTGGAGCACAAGTAGATGGATAGTTAAAAAGTATCAGAGTCTACATGTGATGGGGTCCACATCAGATCTCATAATTCAGATATCATATTCACACATACTCATACATGTTAATGAATAATCATCTTAAAAGTCAAAATGTAGATTTTTAAATTGTGCACATATATGGCCACAATTTCTATCTAATATAGGCTTATATCTAAATCTGCCTACCTACTGATCTTAGCTGATGATCTATGTTCACATCATAGAAAATATATTTTATATTACTTATTATATATCAGAGAACTACGTATAGTAGAGAACTATTTGAGATGTTTGTCAATGAAATCAAAGGGAATTCTAAAATAGGTTTTATTCTAATCTAACTGATACTGATAAAAGATTTATCATACTTAAATTACTCTGATTAATACTGGCCATACAAAGACAAAAACAAAGCAGTGTCTATCCTCAAAGAGTTCACATTCCACTGAATGGATAAAACTTTCATATAAAAAAGTATTATTTAAAGAGAACTAAGGACAGAGAAATTAAAGGAGGTATCTACTTTGGTTGGAGATAAAGCTCATGAAGATGAACTGAATGAAATAAAGTTAAAAACACAGCTGGAGGGGCAGCTAGATGGCACAGTGGATAAAGCACCAGCCTTGGAGTCAGGAGTACCTTGGGTTCAAATCCGGTCTCAGATTTTTAATAATTACCTAGCTGTGTGGCCTTGGGCAAGCCACTTAACCCCATTTGCCTTGCAAAAGCCTAAAAAAAACCCCCACAACAACAACACAGCAGGAAGCCAGGGAAAGGGTTTTAAATCTCAAGTGAGGGACTATCATGCAGACAATGGGGATCTACTACTTTAGGAAGATCATCTTGTAACTGTGTGGGGAATGATTGTTTACAGAAAAAATTAGAAGCAAAGAGATAAATTAGGAAGTTATTACAATAGTTGAAAGAAAAGATAACTGAATACCCCCAAAATGGGTAGTAGTAAATGTGAGTAGATAGAAGTAGAATGAATAAAGAGAATGACATCACAAATGGTATTCTACATATACATGACTTCAGCCATGATACTAACAATACAAAAACGGTTTATGGACTGCCATAGAATGATGCTTTATCTCTTTTTGTACTGCAAGACTACCAAAAACCTGAGGGAATTCAAGGAGGAAAAGGTAGAGTTGACTGGATAAACAGCATGAAAAAAATGTAATCCTATATGAAGGGAAAGGGGAAAATATATTTTGAGAGAAATAGTGTTGAAAAGGATAAAGAATGGGAATTCCAGGATCTTCAGGGGCAGATGATTAAGCTTCTAGGAAAATCAAGCATGTTATATAGAGAAATATCTTTTTTCTGTACATGATGTGTGTTATATAAAATATTGAGTGTGTGAAGGTCCTCTGCCAGTATATGTGAACATTTATATAACTCACTCAACAGTTTTGCCCTCCAAAGGCACCAATCTCCAAGAAGTAAATCTAGACATTTCAAACATAAAGGCACAATTGGAGGCAACTCTTAAATTACGAGGTATGTCACTTGAAACTCCTGCAGAGCTGAGAAGCAATGAGAAGGTTAATGAAGAAAACTTATCTCTTTGAGGAAGCTCACTTCTATTTTTGCTGCTTTAAAATTGTTGGTTCAGAATAATAGTGAAATATTTTATCAGTATGCTAACTCCTCAATTTATTTATTCACTGTAATTCTCTTTTGAAGCTTCTGTGTTTCTACCCTCTATTTAATATAGAGTAATACTATTATATTATGCTCTTCTATATTCTCCAGTGTTTCAAAGAAACAGCTTTCCTGTTGAAGCTCCAGAAGGAGGAAAAAAAAAGTCTTTCCTGCTGCCTTTCACACCTCTGGCTGCTTTGAGAAGGATGATATTCTCAGCAATGGGAAAGAGGGTTAATAAAATTACAAACTAAATTGGAGCTGGGACACTAATGTCCATTATCTCTGTTTTTTTCCTTTCTTCTTTGGCAAGAAGTCATTCTGTGGTAACCAATAACCTGGAGGAAGGAAAGCTATGAGGATTTTTCCAATTCTGCCCAGCTCTCACTTTTCTTTCTTTATGGGTTGTACAATAATTTTAACATTATCTATGAATCCAATTTGTGAGGACGTGGGCTAGACAGGCAGCATATAGAAGGGGGACAGCTTCATGTGGGAGATCTATTCATAAGTGTACTTTACCAATTTTATTCTTTCTGGCACAGTAGAAAGAGATTCCACTTAGACTCTGAAAACAGAGACAAATCTAAATCTGCCTACCTACTGGTGCTCTGATCTTTAACCAATCATTCAATCACTTTGACTCACTTTTTTTTCATTTGCAAATGTAGATAATAATTAATAATCACATCATTTGCTTTATGGTATTATTAATGGAATCAGATAAGCTAACACATCCAAAAGCAAATTCTTTTATTTTTGGAAAGGTTCAATATGAAATTATGTATCTTAGAAAAATATGTATTTCATCTGACAGTTTCAAAGGATTGAAAATAAGCTTAACTGCCTCTATTTTGTTCCAAATTGCCCATCCTCTCCTAATTTTTTATCCTTTATCCTGAAGTTTTCTATATAATATTTTCTTTTAAGAAAGAAAACTTGAAGTGGAGGGGAAACTATGAAATAATCTGTGCCATCTTCTAACTAGAATGAAAATTCTAATTGTTAACATTCCCAAAAAAATAATTATCCAGATTTTACTACTTTCCAAAACAGCCCATTTCACTATATAGATACATGGGTATCTCTAATTTTAAAAGTGTCTTATGGAAATTAAAGTTATGTATAATCAGGAAATTAAAGTTATATATAATCATATGAAAAAATGCTCCAAATCATTATTGATTTGAACTATCACCTCACCCCTATCAGATTGGCTAAGATGAGAAAAAAGGAAAATGATCAATCCAACATTTCTAGGGAGCAATTTGGAACTATGCCCAAAGAGCAATAAAAATCTTTATTCCTTTTGACCCAACAATTCCAATTCTAGGCCTATAATCCAGAAGAAATCATAAATGGGAAAAGTCCGACATATTACAAAATATTCATAGCTGCTCTTTCTATAATGCCAAAGAATTGGAAAGTGAGAGGATGCCCATCATTGGGGAATGGGTCAAACAAGTTGTGGTATATGAATACTATGTAATATTACTGTTCTATAAGAAACCATAAATGTCTGAACTCTAGAGAAGCATGGAATGACTTATAGGATCTGATGCTGAGCAAAAGGAGCAGAACCAAGAGAACAATGTATACATTAACAACAGCATTGTGAGATGATCAACCTTGATGGAAGCAGCTCCTCTCAGAGCAGTTTAGAGAGCTAGGACAAGCACATTAGACTGTCTAGGGACAATTTTATCTCGATCCAGAGGAAGAAAAACAACACACACACAAAGGAAAAAACTAACCCTTCAGAATCTGATGAACACTTTACAAAAAATTATCTCTTATGTATCTCTTTCCCTTAATCCTAATTCCTCATATTGAAAAAATGACTAATCTGTAAATATGCTTATCAAAAATATGTATGTATGAGGCGGGAGTGGGGCTCTAGGGCAGAGAAACGCTGACACTGGGAGTATATAGAGCAGAATGCAGTCCACGGGGGCACTCCTCATTTCTCCAATCCTGATCTGCTGCTGTACCAGGGGTCTGGTCAGGCCTGTGTCTGCATCTGTCCTGAATAGGTCAGAGATGTAATTTGAACAGCCCACATCTAGCAGTACCCACTCCAGTTGGCCCGTTGGGACTTCCAGACCAGTGCTATTTCCCGGGATATTGACACAGCTGCCAAGTTTATTGGGACTGGGGCACCACAGTTGGGATGGTTGACTCAGGGACAGGTATGGGATGGTGTTTGGCAGTTTAATCATTGGATATTCCAGGAACCCATCCACCAAACAGCAGCTCTTCTCCTACGCCATCCTGGGCTTTCCCTGTCTGAAGCTATGGGCTTTTCTATTTGATGGTAGCCGTCCTCATCCTCTTTACCATTTGAGGAAGTTCGCCTGCCTCCATCCCACTGCTTTGACTCCAGCCCTGAGCCTTTTTCTGGAGGGTGTCGAGCTTTAACATTAAACACCATGTTTCTTTAAACCCCTCAAATAAAAAAATATGTATGTACAATGGTAACCTGACTGTTCCCTGCTGAGGGGAGAAGGGTAGGAAGGGAGGATGGAATGAAAATTTGTAATTTATATATATATATATATATATATATATATATATATATATATATATATATTTTTATATATATACACAAATGGATAAATGTTAAAAAAAAATAAAATAGATGAACTTTTTTTGGGGGGGGAGTGTATTCTCTGATATCAATCCTAAATTGGTATCTCATGAACTTCTAACTTTGTTTCTAAGAACCAAGCAAAACAAAATGAATCCTTCCACATGACAGTTTTGCACCTAAACTTAAAAGTTCCATCAAAATATTTTAAAATCCAAAAGTGTTTCCTGAGCAGTTATTTGGATAAACATTAATATATAATATAATGATTAAGTTTTAAGATGAAAAGAAAAAGAATGCCTTCTCTCCATTTCCCACATATGTCAGGCTTATATTTTATCTATCTGTATAAATTATCTATTATAATTTGTCCATTATAATTTTATCTATTCTGTATTTATCTTGAATTCAATTATCACTCTAAACTTTCACAATGTTTTATACAAGTATAAGACTTCATCATTTGATGTCTGGGTTAATGGTTATTCTCCCTATTCAAACCACTTTCCTTTCAAATCACTTTCTCACAAATCTACAACATAGGGGCAACAAAGTGGCACAGTGGATAAAGCACTGACCCTGAAAGTTAGGAGAACCAGAATTAAAATCCTTCAAGTCCTCCCTGGATAAATCATTTAATCTCAATTGCCTGCGAAGAAGGAAGGAAGGAAGGAAGGAAGGATGAATGGAAGGAGAGAGAAATAAAAAGAAAGAAAGAAAGAAAGAAAGAAAGAAAGAAAGAAAGAAAGAAAGAAAGAAAGAAAGAAAGAAAGAAAGAAAGAAAGAAGAAAGGAAGGAAGGAAGGAAGGAAGGAAGGAAGGAAGGAAGGAAGGAAGGAAGGAAGAAAGAAAGAAAGAAAGAAAGAAAGAAAGAAAAAAAGAAAGAAAGAAAGAAAGAAAGAGAAAAAAGTAGAGGAAAATAAAAAGAATCTACAATGTAAATGATTTACTGAATACATAATTCCTAAGAGTTCACATTCACAAACCTGAACTCCTCTTCTACCTTGTTTCTGCTCTGTTCAATTCCATTTATTCAGTTCAATAAACATTTAAGTATCTATTATATTTCAGAAAAAAAATGTGCTAGGCTCTGGAGATATAAAAACCAAAATCTGTTCTTTCTTTCAAAATGTCTACATCTAAAAGCATGTGAGGAGATGGAACACATGAAAATAACCATCACTGAATATTGAATTACCAGCTTAAAGACTCTGATTAATACAATGACCAATCATGATTCCAAGAGAACTGATAAGAAGCATGCTACCTGCCCCTTGATAGAGTTGTAATGAATTAAAGGCACACAATATGAACTGCATGGGGATTTGTTTTGACATATTAAAGGGTTGAGGTTGAGTTTTTTTTGGTTTTGTTTTGTTTTTTTTACTCAGTAGGTGTAGGAAGGAACAAATACCTGTTAATTAAAAAAAATTAAATTAAAAAAACCTCTGTGGTCATTATAGAGGATTGAGCTAGGTAAAGGTCACCTGTTTATCAGAGGTTGGAGTAAAGAAGGAAAGAACAGGGGGATTTTCTTAAATGATCTTGAAATGAAGGAAAGAAGAGGGAGCTTGTATTGAATAGCTTCCAAACATATCCCCTGTATTTAAGTGTTCTATGATATGAAACTTCACTGAAATCCAATGCTGAATATAGTAACCTCTGGAAAAATGTGGCCAACATGTACATGGAAAGATCTGCTTATATAGTTATATTTATAATAATGTTTGATAAAATGTTATTTTTTGAACCATGGTATGCTCTGGATATTTTTAAAAAGTAAACACATTAATTGGAGTTTAAGAGCCAAAGTTTTGAAAAGCTAAAAACTCTCAGGGTGCCTCAAACTTGTAATAAACTTGATGAAGGGGTGACACACAGAGTCAGAGTGAGGAAATTAAAGTTTAGGTATAATGATTGGTCACACATCTGGAAAGGGTTGGAATTGGGACATAAATACCAGTCCTAGGTCTCCAGAGTCAGTGCCCTTTTAATTCTTCAGAATATCTCTTATTTTGAAAGCTGTTGGTATAATATATTATACAGTAATTGCTTAATAAATACATGTTGAATAAAAGCATACTGAGGCAACTGTAAGTATCAAATTTATTTCAGTTTTATTAATATGCAAGTAATACTAAGACTAGGAGGTTTTTCATGTGATCTATTGAGAAGCTAATCTATTTTTATGGAGGGTAGATTCTAAAGGCAAAATTTAAGTTGTCTAAGGATATTTAAGTTGGCTTAGCTGTATATATATACAAAAGAGATTTCCTTTAACTTAAGATTTTCCTCCTTAGCCTTTAATCCTCATGATTCCAGTAATTTTATTGTTTAAAAAAACACACCTGTAAGGTATTCAATCACTAAAGCAAAATACATTTCTTTATGAACTCTTAAATTTCAACACAACCAAAAGGATTTATTTTTTATTGACGTCCATAAACACAGATAGTGAAACACTCATATTTATATTTTTTATAGAAACATTTTCTAAATCAAAGATAAAACAGTTTCAGTGGATTTCTGAAGATTTCACTTTAAAATTTCTAAGTTTTGTTAAGAATAGTGAAGTGGGGCACTGGCCCTGGGGTCAGGAGGACCTAAGTTCAAATTCGGACTCAGAGACTTAATAATTACTAGCTGTGTGATATTGGACAAGTTCCTTAACCCCACTGCCTTGCAAAAACTTGCAAAAAAAATAGTAAAGTGGACATCAAGAGGCACAGAGTGTAAAAGCCATCTGACATGCTGAACATTTTTGGAGATATATTTCGTGCAAATCCCAAACAAAAAAAAAAGCAAAAAAAAATTCTACAAAAGGGTTGATTAATAGATATTATCATCCTAATTATGGTTCAGCCGTGAAGCACTATAAACTTCCTCAGTGAAATATACAGCAATATTAAAAAGGCTAATTAACCATCATAGAAAAATAAAGTAGATGAAATGGGATAATGCTCAGACTAGGCCACTGAGATAGACTTGCCCCATTAAATAGTTTTCTTTGAAAGTCCAGTGGTTTACCTTACTTTGACCTGTTTCATCATTTGCAAAATGAGAAAAGGTCTAGATAACTAGAAGAAATATAAAAATGATCATGATTAAAAAAAATTCTTCAGGTTCTACAAATGAGCAAGGTCTAGAATTGAGTAAGAGGAGATCAAGTTGGATTTTTTTGTTTTGAAAAGTGAACATTGCTTTCAATAATCCCAAACTATTCACTACAAGTATCCTCCCTTTTTAACACAGAGATTCTCTAGATTTAGTGCTATTGGGTTGGAAATTATGTGGTCCCACCATCTTGGTTAAAAACACACAAAAGCACATGAAAGTCAATGGAAAGACACAAAGTTATTATGAAAAGGCTGTCTGATGTTAACAAATGTCAATTTTCACATAAGAAGTGACATACGTTCAGCAAAACGTATGATGTGAAAATGAGGTAGCCAACTTAGATATCAAGAATGAGAGACAACAGATGGAAGCTTCATGTCACCTTCTGCTATTCTTAATATATTTAAAGAAGAAAAGGAAGATTCATAAAATGTTAAGAAGAATGCTTTGGAGGATTTATAAGAAAAAAATAATAAGAAAATAACAATAAGAAGTAGCCTATAATGAAAAGCTGGTAGAAGAAATAGTCTTATATATGAAATAATGTATTAATGTATGATCCTGCATTCATTCAGAAGAGTTAAAAGGTACACACACATGTAAACAAGTTTAAATAATAACTGATGACCAGAAATTATCATTTATCACTCAGTGTTTATTTGATTTATTTCAAAAATTAAATGAAGAAAATCTTTACACATGCCCAGTTCACCTAAGACAAATATCCATATTACAAGCAAAAGCAACTTGCTTCTGAGAGAAAACTTAGTAGCAAGAACAGAATGGTTTAAAACTAACAGACTGGAAGAGTCATTCTCCCTCTTCTATAGCATCTAGAAGGCATGAAGTTCCTGTTCACCCATAATATGGATACCATGAATTGAGACCATTCCTCCACCTTTTTGGTCTTCTAACCCAAAAGAATGGGTTTGTAATTTTGTCATGATTCAAGTGGAATTGGAGTATAGGAGACAACTTAAGATGAGGCAACAATTGGTGGGGGCTTGAGTCAATGGCTGTATGACTAGGTATCCAAATGCCTGTAAGGATTTTGGAGAACTTTAAAAAGTGGGATCAAATGTAACATGCATGGCCTTCAGGTAATGGGGACCAGTTTAGTCACTGTTGACATAGCTAAAGCATTTGGTAGGCAATCGTAATCATATTAATGTTATTTAAAGTCTTTATTAGTTTCCTTATTCTTAGTGGAAATGGAACCAAACCATTTCTACATTAAAGAAAAGAAAAGACTACTCTAATACTGACTCCTTTCCTATGTTGAAAAGTTCATGGAGACTGGACAGTTTAGTCCCTTAGTTATTACAAGTAAAATTATGTGTATGTGTTTGTATTACACAGACATGTACATGCATATATGTATATATGTGTCTATATACATATATGTGTGTATATATACACACACACACACAAAGTCAAGGTCATTTGTATAGTCTGAGGACAACTTCAGTGAGGTTTCCACCTCCCCTGAATATCTTCTCTGGTCTATATCCACATGCTATTCAGTAAAAATAATAACAGCACATTTTTTTGAGTATATTCTGTAGAACACTGTGATAGGCACCAAGGAGATATACTTTATATAAGATAGACTAATAATAACAGCATATAGAATTTAGGAAGCACTTTAAGACTTACAAGATCTTTTCTTTCTTTCTTTCTTTCTTTCTTTCTTTCTTTCTTTTTTGGTTTTTGCAAGGCAATGGGGTTAAGTGACTTGCCTAAGGTCACACAGCTATGTATTAAGTGTCTGAGGTGGGATTTGAATTCAGTCCTCCTGATTTTGGGGCTGGTGCTCTATTCACTGTGCCACATAGCAGCCCCTTAACAGACCTTTTCAAAGGTTCCTTGCTTTCAAAGGTTCCATCTCCTACCTGGCCACCTGCCACACACACACACATGGCCCTGTTCTCCTCAATGATAAATGCCTGTCCAGATCACTTTGCCAAGAAAGTCTCGGGAATTCTCCAGTTCTCCCCTACAGATCCTTTGTCACCCTTTCCTCCTCCCCTATTCCCTCTCCAGTTCGAGCATAATGAACCATGGTCATATCAACTCTGCTATGAAGACAGATGTAGGAATCTGCTTCTCTTTGCCCCACTCAATACTCTGATAACTTTGGAGATCCAAGTGCTGCTAGATCTCCAGTATCTCATTTTACCAAGTACTCTCCTTGAGGGCAGGGAGGATCTTGGCTTCTACATTTGTGTTCCTAATGCTTAGCATGGTATACATGAAAAACACTTCATAAATGCTTTAATTCATTAACTCTCATTTATTTATTTATATAAACATAAAATTTGCTGCCTCTGTCTCCCACAACAAAGTTGAGGTGAGAGGGTGCTCTTTTACTTTGGCTAATCATTGAAAGACACCAAAAAGCCATGAGGGAGAGTGAAAAGATCTCTAGACTTCTATGAAGCAGAGCTATGAAAGAGTGTCCACAGATGCTCAAGGCAGATGCCCAATGGCTCTCCAGGCTCCTCTGGGCACTGGCTCTCGGGGTTCCTCTGGGCACTGGCTCTTGGTGTCTAGGATTCCCTGAGGCACATATGTGACAACAGGAGAAGATGGAAGAATCTGACCAAATGTTGGCCTGGAGTGGGGAATACTCCCAGGGCTGGCTCTAGAAAGTCTTGAGCAGACTTCTAGAACACAGAAGCCTGGATCAGTTTCAGTTAGCGAGTGAACAGAAGTTGAATACAGTTGATCCAGGATCCCTAACATAACAGTAAGATGGGGAGGTTAGGAACATCATAAGATAACTTTCCATCCCCTCCTCTCCCCACTTGGATATTAAGCACACATGAAAATGCTTCCCTACAAATACTTTCCTGTAGCCAATCTCTTCCTTCACCACCCCCCCAAAAGCAATAAGATCTGACCCAGGAGAGGAAAGGAGCCAGGAAAGAAAAGGGATTGAAACTTGGCTATTACTAATGCTGTAAATTTTATTTTTATTTTCAATGAAGGTAGACCAATTTAATGAGTTCTTTAGGACCATTATGAACAGGAAAAAAATACTGGGATTCAGTGAGTATAGACAATAAGTCAAGTGAATTCAATCAATTAAGACACATTTATGAAGTTTCTAATACATGACAGGCATTGTATTAGGTGCTGGGGGAACAATGACCAAGAAAACTGCCTTGACCTCAAGGAATTTACATTCTAACTAGAGAGATAGATAAATAGATACATATTTATGTATATAGAAAATAATAAGATAATTAATTGAGAGAAGAGACAGTAACTGGACAGCTCAAGAAGGGCCATGTGTAGGAGGTATTAACTGAGCTAAGTTACGAAGGAAACCAGGGATTACAAGACAGAAACACAGTCCAAAGACAGTTTGTATGAAGGTAAGGAAATGATGTGTCAAAAGGATGAGGAATGATAAAAACCAGTTGTGCTAAACCAGAGAAAGCATTAAGAGGAGTAATGTATAAATAAACTAGGAAGGTAAATTGGAATCAGGTTGGAAAGAGATCTTAGTGCAAAAGGAGTTTTTATGAAATCTATGGGTAATGAGGAGCCACTAGAATATGAATACCTTTACACAAGAACCTAGAAAGCACTAGCAAAACACCAGATCTTGGAAAGTCTTAAATGGATGTTGCTCTCTAAAGGTCCAGGGTAAAGAGCTAGTAGCTCCAGGCTATGGGGCTGATAGAAGTGTCTAGCTGTACCTATTTCAATGAGTATATGCCACCTAGACCCAGAATGCCCTCTGCTACTTTGCCCAGACAGTCTCTCCCACTCACAGTTACTAAGACACACATTGCTAAGTGCTATTGCTAATGTTCATTTGTTCTGTTATGTCAGACTATTCATGACCCCCATGGACCCCAGCACACCAAAATAAGTCTATGGGGTTTTCTTGGCAAGGATACCACAGTGGATTGACCTTTCCTTCTCCAGTGAATTATAGCAAACAGATGTTAAGTGACTTTCCAGGGTCACATAGCCAGGAAGTAACTGAGGCCAGATTTGAACCCAGGTCTTTTATGACTCCAAGTCCAGAGATCTATCCAATAAGCCACCTAGTTGCCAAACCAACCTGGGATTGCAGAGAGTTGGACATGCCTGAAAAATAACTGAACAACAACAATGCCAATCCATGTCATTTTGTGCTATGAAAGAAAAGAGGTGGGCAGCTCAACTAAGTGGCACAGTGGATAGAGCATCGGCCTTGGAGTCAGGAGTACCTGAATTCAAATCTGGCCTCAGACACTTAACAATTACCTAGCTGTGTGGCCTTGGGCAAGCCACTTAACCCCCTTGCCTTGCTAAAAAAAGAAAGAAAGAAAAGGAAAGAAGGAGAGAGAGAGAGAGAGAGAAGAAAGAAAGAAAGGAAGGAAGGAAGGAAGGAAGGAAGGAAGGAAGGAAGGAAGGAAGGAAGGAAGAAAGAAAGAAAGAAAGAAAGAAAGAAAGAAAGAAAGAAAGAAAGAAAGAAAGAAAGAAAGAAAGAAAGAAAGAAAGAAAGAAAGAAAGAAAGAAAGAAAGAAAGAAAAAGAAAGAAAGAAAGAAAGAAAGAAAGAAAGAAAGAAAGAAAGAAAGAAAGAAAGAAAGAAAGAAAGAAAGAAAGAAAGAACAGGCAAGATGAAACAAAATGAAAGAAAGAAGGAAAAAGAGGGAAAAAAAGAACTCTGGCAAAAAATCAATATTGTTACAATATTGGTAAAAACAAAACAAATACTCTGAAGAGTAAAAATGAAACTAAATCTGTAGAACTTTTGGATCATTTGAAAAACAAGATTACAGACTAGATATTTTCTTTTGTCCCCATGACCAATTGAGAAAAACCAGCTTAAACATCTCCAAAACATAAATTATGCCCCAAAGATAAAGCATTCAGCTGTCTCAATGGTCTAGGATACCAGAATCCAAAAGAATTAGAAAAAAAACAAAAATCCACTTTGGGGCTGCACTAGCAGTCTAGTGCTGGGGGGAAACAGACTCTGAACTGTGCGTTATGAACCAAATAACTGAGGAAGTGGGGGAGCAAGACAAAGCACCAAGACACAACACCATATGTGTGTTGGGGTGGTGAGAATGGAGTTAACTGTACCAAGTCTGAAGAAAAGGGAGAGGGATGTACTACCACCCAAAAATCAGTTGGAACAGAGATCAAGCAGGTGAACCATAAATTGCTCAATGTGGGAGACAGTTGAGAACTTTGAAATCTAATTCCCAAGGAAACCACTATCAGAGAGGGAGTCAGAAAGCAAGTGATAGGGAAAATAAAGTGGGAAGGGGGGAAAAAACCAAAGACTTTGGGAAGGAAAAACCTCAAAAACTTTTTGAATATAAAAAAGATAAATCAACAGGTAAAACAATAATAGAAGAAAATATAACCACTAGATAATATTAAACAACTTCAGGAATCTATGAATAAATCTACAAAATAAAGGAAAATGATTCAATACTTGATGAGAGAGAACTCTGTGAAATTTGAAAACATGAAACTATACACAGGTTTCTTGAGTGGTTTAAGAAAAGAAATGAGAATTATGGGAGAAAAATGTATGGCCTAGACATAAAAAATAATGAGCAGGAAAGAAAAATGTGAAGCTACAGTGGCCTCACAAAGAGACAAGAGAACAATAGGTTAGAAATGCAATTACATTTAAGTAAAGGACAACCAGAAAAAGAGAACCAAAAAACAATAACATTAAAAGAAAATGTTCTCACCATCCAGCAAAACATTGATCTTCAAGACAGAATGAACAGAGATAATCTAAGAATAATAAGTCTCCCAGAACAACACAAATAACCATGACATCATAATGAAGGAAATAATAAAAGAGAACTTTCCAGAGTTTCTGAACATGGAAAATGAAATTCCATTGGAAAGAATTCAGATTGTCTCCAGAAAACACCCAAGGCTGTAAACTCTAAGAAACATTGTGGCAAAATTTAATAATTCAATATGGAAACAAGTTCTGCAGGCCATCAAGACAAAGACGTTCAAATACAAAGGAAAGGACATTCAAGACTATGCTGCCCCCATGAAAAAAAAAAGGGAATGGAAGAATGTATTTCAAGCAATGAAGCTCAAAATGCAGCCCAGGGTGACTGATCTTGCAAATCTGAGTTTTAATCATAAAACTCCTGATAGGATAAAAGATGATGTTTAATCATAAACATTTTAAGGAAAAAAAATGAGCTAAAGAAGTTGTTTATATTTCAATCACCCCAAACAGTAGACACACAGGAAGATGAAATAAAATAAGACAATAGTAACAATAGAGTGAAAAGAGAGGGACCAATAAAAAAGTCTCTCTCACATTGTATACAAAATGATAACAAGTTCTATTTATAATACCCCCTATCTGTTTCTTCATTAATATCTCCACCAGAGTTCTCCTTTCACTTCTGAAAGATTTGATGCTTAAAAACTTTATCTGTTTTAGGATTGGAGAGCTGGAACCTCTGGAGAGTAACTAGTACCTAGAAAAGGGAGAAAACATAGACACAGTGGAGAGACTTCCTGGCAAATATAGGGAGAAAAGAGGTCAACAAGTAAGGGTAAAGACCAATGATGGAATTTATAATCAGACATGTATTAGGCGAGAGGCCCTGCCATAAGGCTATGTACTTTCAAATACCTGCAATAATTGGCACAGTTCTCAAAGTGAGGCATAATGGATACCATGGAAGCTTTTATTGTACAAAGAATACAAAGACAAAAGAGACCAGATAATTATAAGAGTCATGAATCAGAGAAAAAGATTCTAGAACAGAAAATGAATATGTATGATGAAGACAGTGAAATAAATCCTTTATTTAAAAACTAATGATTAGAACTAGGTGAAGGAGGGGGAAGGAGAAGGGATTCTCCTTGACTGACAGGAGAAAAGAAGGGGAAGAAATATATTTTTTATAATATTTTATTTTCCCAAATAGATGTTAGAAAAGTTTTTCAACATTCATCCATATGCATATGTGGATTTTTAAGTTACAAAATTTCCTTCCATCCTTCCTTCCCACCCCCTCCCCTCGGTGGCAAAAAGTCAGGTTAATGTTGTACATACACATTTATGCTTAATATGTTTACAGATTAGTCATTTTTGGTATGAGGAATTAGGATTAAGGGAAAGGGGTGAGGGAAAGAGAGTTGGTGGAAATGGGGATATCTTAAAAAAAAAAAGATTAAAGTAACCAAAGAAATTTCAACCAAGTTAAAAGCAGATGAAAGAGACTGAAACTGAAAAATTTCTTTTACACAGACAACATTAAAGTATCTAATATAAAAAGGGAAATGGTTGAATGGAGGGAAAATATGTATCAGATCACTCTGAGGGTTTAGTATAGAAGATATATAAAAATTATTAAATTTATATGACTAATAACTATTCTGAAATAGATCTCAAAGAATTCCAAAATATTCCCAGTTAAAAGCAAAAATGTTCCAAATCATATAAGATAAATAATGAAAATGTAAAGAACTATACACACACAAAAAAATAAAAGCTAAATATAACAAAATTCAAAGGATCTCAAATGAAGAGATGAGAAGATAATCCCAACCTATCCCTTCATGGAGCTGGGAGATTCATAGGTGTTATACCTGCTACATGTTTTTGAACATTTTCAACATTATCAATCCCTTTTGCTGACATTTTTTTCTCTCTTCAAAATATATACTCTTTGTTATTTGGAATAGCTCTTGGACAGGGATACAAGGTATGCTATGGTGATATAAGAAGATAAAATATCAATAAAAACTTAATTTAATTTTTTAAAGAAAATAAATGAGCATAGAATAGCTGGGAAAACAATTTTAAAACTAAATCTTAGGAGATAATATTGTTGGCAAACAGAACACAACATAGAAGCAGAATATTTTCCTTTAGTCTTCTAGTTTTGCTCTAACACTATGCCCAATTTACCCTGGTGAGGAGGTTTAGGAGGGTTACTTGGCATGGATTAAGTGTGAATGCATCACAATTAAAAAGCATTCATAAAATACTTATATGTATAAATTGATGACTAGGTAGTGTACAAAGGAAGTCAATCAGAAAAGATCATTTGCCAGAGAGAACTTGAGAGTTTATAAATTATAAACACAAGCTATAACCTTAGCACAGAAAAATGTAGTACAGGATGCTTGATTCCAGTGATATACAGTAAACCTGAAAAGTCTTTGCCATTTAGAATAAAAATGCAATAGGAGTCAGCAATGTATTAATAGTACTTTCAATTTTTTGAATATAAAAGCAATTTTTCTCCCAGTACAAACATAGCTAATCCTGAAAAGTACAGTTCTTAAAAAAAACCCAACTTTTCATCTCAAACCTCTAACATACAAAATAGTGAAGAAATAAAGAGAACAGATTTTGCAGATTATTGTATTAAAACTATCTTCCTAGAATAAAAGATAATGCTAGGGCATGAAGTTATACATTAATCAGGCCAAGATATATGAAAAATTAGTTTATCTTATATTAAACAATGCAAATAAAAATGTTCTATATAAATTAGAATTTAGATAAGGCTTAGGTTATAATTCAAGATGTCAATCTTGAAATGTGAAGATTCAATCTATCATTATAAAGTTTGGCAGATTTGCCAAAATTGTCAATTCTTGTAAATCTGCCCCTTTTATTACAAATATGATATGCATCATGTTCTTATAAAGAAAAAAAATTATTCAAATTACAATTTCTTCTGACTCATAATGAGGAAGATAAACAACCAAAAGAGAGAACTGGGTAATTTAAACTTGATCTACTATGACTGCCATATTTTTGTAATTATTTTAGTAGTTATACTTTTTATGAATATAGAAAAATAGTAGATATTATTTGAACACATATGTGTACATACATGCATACATACAGACACATAGATAAGTAGGTGATAGGGAGATAGACAGATAGATCAATTGATTCATGCAACAAATTCTCTTTAATGAACAGTACAAAATGGCCACTAGATGGTGCAGAGGATAGAGCACCAGCCCTGGAGTCAGGAGGACCTGAGTTCAAATTTAACCTCAGGTACTTACAAATTGCCTAGCTGTGTGACTTGGGCAAGTCATTTAACTCCATTGACTTAAATAAATTTTTTTAAAAAAATGAAAAGTAGGGACAACTAGGTGCCACAATGGATAGAGTCAGGTCCTGGAGTCAGGAGGACCTCAGTTCAAATCCAGCCTTAGACACATAATTACTTAGCTGTGTGACCATAGGCAAGTCACTTAACCCCACTGCCTTGCAAAAAAAAAAATGAAAAGTACAAACAACTCAATAAACTAAGGTGCAAAACTTTAATTTGAGTATTTGCTCTACTTTAAGTTCCAAATCAAAATACTTGGGCTATGATTCCATTTTTCTCCTCTGTAAAATGAGTATATTAAGATTTATAATTTCTAAGAGGAATGTACTCTGTAGGCTCTATAAACTAGTATGAAAATAGGTACTATTTAGTGATATTTATAGGAGTAAAATAATTGTATTTGCATACAATTGGTGTCAAGTATTTGAAATACTAAAGTCAAAATGGAATAACTATATTAAGGAAATGTACAAGTATGTAATAATATAGTGGCATTTTATAATGTCATTTTACTAGAAATACCTGAACAAAAAATTAAACTATCAGGAAAAACAGAGTATCTGTCTAGTTCTGAATCAGTAAATTAGATTTTAAAAAAAAAGCTTTCTAATCTGCTATTTAAAATCTAGGGAATTAACGACTTGCCCAGGATCACACAAATAGTAAGTGACTTTGATCAGATTTGAATTCAAGAAGATGATTTTTTTTTGATTCCAAGTCCAGTGTTCTATCTATGTCACCTAGCTGTCAAAGGACCTCATATCTAATCCTCAAATGTTGATCTTATAGAATTATCATTATTTTTCACATTATTAAAATTCAGTGGTCTAGTGCTACATGAGTTAGTGCTTTAATATTTTAATATTAAGTGAATCACTTCTTTACTGGGTAGTTCTTACCATATATGTCCCATAAGAATTTCATTTGAATTCAAATATTTTCTGAGTTCCACCTCTGTTTAAGTTACCACAGGGATTATTAAGACTTTTTGTTTCAGGACTTTGGGTCTTACTACTAGCTTCCATTGGGCTTCAAAGGCTTAGTTGCATGTTTTTCTTGGAGGCTTGACCAAGATAAATAATAAAAAGCATCTGTTCTTAATTGCTTATAATTTAGTAAGGGAAGTAAGATGAGCTCAAGCTACACATAGAACTATAATATCAGATTTCTTGTGCCAAGATGGCAGAGTGAGGAAAGAATCCTTTAAGTCCTCCCAAACTCCCCTCCAAACAACTTGAAATCTAGGAACAGGGAAAGAGCTTATTATAAGCATAGAAGGAAAGGCCTATCTCACTGGGTTAGGAGGGAAGATAGGACCAAGAACAGCAGCAGCAGCAGTCATTGCTGGGAGCCAATAGGAAGGCTCTAAATCTGGGACAATCCACCAGTGAAGCCCACTCTCCTGCAAGCCAGCTGCCCCCTAGGCAAATAGACAGTCTGTGCTGCATAGCAAGACAACACCTCAGTGACCCCTCCCCCAGCATAAATCACAAATAAGCATTGAACTCATTGATGCTCAGTAGTGAAGCCTCACCCCAGGATGGTCAACAGCAAGACCTTGCCTCTATGACCTACCAAGGGAGAAACTCAATTTCCATAGCAACACCCCTAGAGAAGACCAACAATTAAACCCCATACCCAGGACAAGCCTCTAGGAAAAGCAAGCATCTAACCTCACAAGTCCAATGAAAGCCAATAGTAAGACTCAAAGTCTTAGGACAAAAGCTCAGGACAATGCAAGATCAAAATCTGACTCTTACATAAAAAACAAAACGTCACCAAAAAAAGGCAGAAAAATGAACAAACAAAAAAGCTTGACTACAGAAAGTTATTATGATCATAGGGAAAATCAAGGTATAAATTTGGAAGGGAACAATAATGTCAAAATGACTTCATGTGAAGCCTTAAAGAAAAATGTAGTTTGGTCTCAAGACCAAAAAGAATAACTGGGGGCAGCTAGGTGTCGTAGTGGATAAAGCATGGGCCCTGGAGTCAGGAGTTCCTGGGTTCAAATCTGGTCTCAGACACTTGATAATTACCTAGCTGTGTGGCCTTGGGCAAGCCACTTAACCCCGTTTGCCTTGCAAAAACCTAAAAAAAAAAAAAAGAATAACTGGAGAAGGTTAAAAAGCATTTTTAAAAGCAAATTAGAGAAATAGAAGAAAAAATGGGAAAAGACATGAAATCAATTCAAGAGAATCTTGAAAAATTAATTAATAGCATGAAAAATATAAACAAAAATTGGAGCAAGTGGAAACTAGTGA
Source organism: Macrotis lagotis (assembly GCF_037893015.1). NCBI lineage: Eukaryota > Metazoa > Chordata > Mammalia > Peramelemorphia > Peramelidae > Macrotis > Macrotis lagotis. The sequence goes on along the minus strand of NC_133666.1, from coordinate 138,612,507 downwards.
TTCTGTGAGACCAAGATATGACAAAACAAAATCCAAAAAGTTAAAAAATAAAAGAAAACGTGAAATTTCTCAATGAAAAAAACAACTGACTTAGAAAACAGAACAAGGAGAGATAACATAAAAATTATTATCAAACCCCAAAACAAAAAAAAAAAAGCAGGTATAGCAATACTGATCTCAGACAAAGTAAAAGTAAAAATAGTTCTAAATAAAAGAGAAAAAGATGGAAACTATATTTTGCTGAAAAGTACCATATATACAATGGAGTCATATCAATACTAAACATATGTATCAAATAATATAACATCTAAATTTTTTAAAATTTTCTTTAACTTATTTATACTTTACTAAATTATTCTTCTAAGAGTAAACATAATGCCCCCACAACAAAAATATAAAACCTCATGAGAAATAAAGCGAAAGAAAGAGAAAAAAATGTGTTTCAGTCTCTGTTCTGATACCGTCATACTTGGGTGGATCACATTCTTTATCATAAGTCAGTCCATCATAGAAGTTACTTCGTTATTTTTGCCCAGTTGCTGTTGCTGTTCCCTCCATCTATTCCTCTCCACTACCATCTATTATATTTTCTCTCCTTTCACTCTGTCCCTCTTCTAAAATATACTGGGGGGCAGCCAAGTGGCATAGGGGACAGAGAACCAGCCCTGGGGCCAGGAGGCCCCAATCCCATATCCCAACCCAGAGACCCAGCAACCACCTGGCCCCGTGGTCCCAGACAGATCAACCAATCCCACCACCTTGTAAAAAGTAAAAAAAATTGTGTTGCTGACTATCCTCTCCTATGATCTACCCTTTCCTCTATCATCCACATACCCCGTCCCCTCCCCATCCCCCTTCTCTCCTTTTTCTTCTAGATTTCTATACCTTATAAATATTTGAAGAAGTCGAATGAGTTACAGTAGGGAATGGATGACAAAAATATACTAGTGGATCGACATATGACAAAACAAAATCCAAGAAGTTAAAAAATAAAACTTTTTCCTCTCAGAAGTAGATAAATCTAACCAAAAATAAATAGGGAATAAGTTAAGGAGGTTAAAAAAAATCCAGAAAAGTTAGATATGAGAGAAATCTGGAAAAAATTAAAAGGAATAGAAAGGGATAGTATACAACACTTCCATGAAAATTGAGCATGATTAGATTATAAGAACTTTACCACCAAATGCAGAAAAGCAGAAATAGGGGGCAGCTAGGTGGCATAGTGGATAAAGCACCAGCCCTGGAGCCAGGAGTACCTGGGTTCAAATCCGGTCTCAGACACTTAATAATTACCTAGCTATGTGGCCTTGGGCAAGCCACTTAACCCCGTTTGCCTTAAGAAAAAAACCTAAAAACCTAAAAAAAAAAAAGCAGAAATAATAAACACATTCTTTAACAGATTATAATGCATTAAGAATAACATTCAATAATGAACAATGGAGAGATTAAAAATTAAACAGAAATTAATCTAATCCTAAAAAACAAGTGAGCCAAAGAACAAATCATAGAAACAGTTGATAATTTCATTAAAAGAAATCACAAAAATGTGATAACATATCAAAATTTACTGGATGCAACCAAAGCAGTACTTAGGGGAAAATTTATATTTCTAATTGCTTACAGAGAAAAAACATAGAATAAAATAGAGAAAAAACAGATCCCTAATTTAGCATGCAACTAAAAAGAAACTAGAATAATATCAAGTTAAAAATCCCTAATTAAGCACCAAACTGGAAATCCTGAAAAAATCAAAGGAGAGATTAATCAAATCGAAAATAAAAAAAAACATTTAACTAATAAATAAAACTAGGAGCTGATTTCATGAAACCAATAAAAATAGACAAATTATTGGTTAATGTGATTTTTAAAAACAGAACGAAAAAACAAATTAATATTAACAAAAATAAAAGGTTGAATTCAGCACCAGTGAAGGGCAAATTAAGACAAGTGTTAGGAGCTATTTTGCTTAATTATAGGTCAATAAATTTGACAATCTAAAAAAAATGGATGCATATCTATTTAAAAAGATAAATTACCCAGATTAAGAAAAGAATAAAATTAAATAGTCCAATCAGAGAAAAATAATTTGAAAAGACATTAATGAACTTCCTAAGAAAAAATTCTTAATAGATGGATTGACAAATGAATTTTATCAAACATTTAAAGAACACTATATAAATTATTTGGAAAAATAGGTGGAGGAGTCCCTCCAAATTTCTTTACAACACATTCTTAATGCTGATACCAGCTCAGGAAGAGCCAAAACAGAGAAAGAAAAATGTAGACCAATTTTCCTAATGAATATTGATGCAAAAGTTTAAATTAATACTAACAAAGAGATTACAGCAATCTATCACAAGGAGCATACATTATGACCAGATTGGATTTCTACCAGGAATGCAAGGTTGCTTCAATATTAGAAAAACTATCAGCATAACTGATCACATCAATAATGAAACCAACAGATATCATATGATTAGGAAAAGGCTTGAGTGCTTAAAGATGTCTGAAAAAGAGAGTAATATAAAGTGATGGACTTTAGCAAAGTTAAGATTATACTTTATATTATAGCAGATGTTACTGCTTAGTAAATCTCATCCCATTATCTTGGACATTTCCTGTATTTGTATCATTCTTCTCTTCTTTACTCTTCACTGCATTTTTCAAATATTGGGTCTATTTTGTTAGAACACATGAAATATGAATGTGTTTTTTATTGTTTTTATTATTGCCCAAAGGACAATAAAACTATGCATACATTTGATTCAACAATACCATTACTAGGGCTATATCACAAAGAGACATGTGGGAAAGATCCACATGTACAAAAATATTTATAGCACTTCTTTTTGTAGTGACAAAGAATCAAAAATTGAGGGAATATCCATTAATTGGGGAATAACTGAATAAGTTATTGTACATGAATGTTATGGAACACAAGTAAAAACTCATGAGCAGGAGGACCTGAGTTCAAATATGGCCTCAGACACTTAATAATTACTTAGCTGTGTGACCTTGAGCAAGTCACTTAACCTACTGTCTTGCAAACCCCGCCCCAAAAAAGAAATCATGAGCAGACTTTAGAAAACTCTGAAAAGACTTGAGTGAATTGATGCTAAGTGAAGACAGTAGAACCGGAAGACCATTGTATGTACCAACAGCAACTTTATAAGATGATCAACTATGATGGATACAACTCCTCTCAGCAGTTCAGTGATCATGGACAGTCCTGAGAGACCAGTTAAGGAAAATGTCATCCACAATCAGAGAAAAATATATGAATTTTAAAGCACATTATGTTTACTTTTTAAAACTTCTTTAATGTTTTTTTCTTTCTTTCTCCTTAGATTAAATTCCATTTTCACAACATGATTAATATGGAAATATGTAAAATATGATTTACATGTACAACTTTTACAAGCCTATTCACCACTATGGGAAGGGAAGAGGGAAAGGAAGGTGGTAGGAAAATATGGAATCCATAAACTTGCAAATAGATGAATGCTGAAAACTGCCTTAGCATGTAACTGAGCAAAAGGGGGGGGGGGGAGTATGTTAATAAAAAGTACCTTAGAAAATCAGTGGGGATCAAAACAAGATGTACTTAGTATGGAGAAGAAAAGTTACTATTAGCTCTTTTAAAGTAGATTCAAGTTCAATTATAGGGGAAAAAGTCAATTTTAGGATGATATGACAGAACTTTACTGTCTGTGCTGTTAAATATTCATTATAATGATATTAGTATACAATATAACAATAGTTGGATACCATACATTATGGTATTGGGTACCATTAAAAAGAGGTTGTTTTTTAAAAAAAGAATTAGTCAATATCCTACCAATTTTTATATTTTATACTGAAATTTTTATAAATTGCACTATTAGGTAAATTTTCTAATAAAAATATATGTGTATACACTATATAAAACTAAGCCATGGTTCACATTTAGAGAAAATATTATAAAAATATTATATTATGAATTCAGCCTAGGATAAGAGGGTTACACAAAACAACAACAACAAAAACAAAGAAACAATGGGAATAACTTGTGAATTCTAAAGGGGAGACCAGTGATAGGTCTCTCTGCTGCAATTCACTTTCAAAGTCAAAAAAAAAAACCATAACCTTTTGAACTTCTTGTATTCCCTTAACTAATGCCATCATTATTTCAACACTAGCAGTTCATAGTAAAACAGGTACTATCTTGTCAAATGAGACTTTCTTTCATCACACTGGAGTTAATTCACTGTGTATTGTTACCATTGACAAGGGGTTTTTTTGGTTGCTTAGAAACCAGGTCAGGCTGATATAGTCAGTAGTCCCTAAAGAATAGCATTGGGGAAAAAGAAGAATTGAGGAAGGGAAGGGTAAGAGTAAGGAAAAGGGAGGAGCTTAAGGACAGTGATAGAGACAAAAAAACTGAGAGAAACAGAAAATGGAGAGGGAGAGACAGGGAGACAGAGACCGAGAAAAACAGAAAGAAACAGAAAATAGAGAGACAAAGACAGAGAAAGAGACTGATAAGACAGACAGTCAAGAGGAAAGAAGGCAAACCTTATTGGTAAAAGTCACATACTTTGGAGGGATTCTATAAAATTAGAAAAGGAAATCTGTAAAAGCCAGATAGATTACAGTGGTTCATTCCACAATAGCATAACATCTCATGTTTCCTATAAAACCTTTTCTTCTATACCATATCTGCGTTGCTTAGTTATCTGAATTGTGGGGAAAATATTACTAAGTATTAAATTATCTTGTGTAAGACTAAGATATTCTGACAACAACACAGAACAAAATTTGCTGAACAAAGCAAATTAAGATAGCTTTTTAAGTGGTATATTCAATTATGAACTTTAAACAAATCCCTAATGTATCAGCCAAGACAATTGTCTTCAAGAGTTATATGAATTTCTCAGAAAAGGCATTTCAGTTGAGCAGAATAAAAACCTCTCTGTGAGCCAATTTCATTAACCAGTATAATATCAAAAATGCCTGGAATGACAGGCTAATCTAAAACTTCTTTCATCAAGCAATTTCAATATGGCCGAGTCATATATTTTCACAACATTTTGGCAGACATTTTGAAAGGAAGGCTAAGAGTAGCCACCTAAAAATATCAACTTTGGAAACTGATTTTTTTCCTCTTTTGTAGATCAATAAATCAATTTTCCTTGCATTCTAATTTTCTTTGGGAATTTTTTTCTTATTTTGGAATGATAGTATTCTCATAGTTGATCAAAAATATTGGCATAAGAAAAACGAGGTCAAGAAATACTTGAAAGGCTCACCTCTCCTCTGTGTCACTGTGTGACTGACCTCTTCAAAACAACTGCTCTTTAAAGAACAGGATTTTCAAATCACAGCAATTTCAGTGAATAAATTCACTTTCAAATCTGAGAGAACTACCTCATCCATTTCATTAATACAGTGAATTCCATTATAACCACCTCTACAGGGATTCAAAATTGCTTTGTTGTAATTGAATTTTGCCATAATAAACAGACCTAGGGAATGATGGCAGAGAGGTGCTAAAATGTGCTTCTTACCCTGAAAATACCTCTACTATAGTCCAGAAAGGCAGGAGTAAATAGTAATAAAATGCAAAACCCTTTCTATTGAATCTTCTTACTCTTAAAAAAAAATTCCTGACAATGAGATTTAGTTGTTGGAGGAGAGAGAAAATGGGAAGATTTCCTAAATTTTGATACTGAGATCCAAAGACATCTCACTCCTCTGCTAGAAAGCTCCAATGCCTCTTTTGATCCTGTTTTAAAAACCTCAAATTTCTTGTTTCTTCAGTGCTGATTAATGATATTTTGCCTATACATCAAAAGTGTGCAACAAAATCAAGAAATCAAACCTGGAAAGTAATGATAAGAAATTTCAAATTAGTTTTAGTTTCTATCCATCAAAGCTATATAAAATGAAATAACAGAGGATCATTCAATTCATCACATACTTTTCCCTCAATTTCCTAGAATAGCTGTTTTTTAAAAAAAGTTTATTAAGGCCTTTTAACTTTAAATTCCATTCATTTCAAAATATATCTTCTCTATAATCCCACACTCCCCAGTGAACTATCCCTCATATGTTAGTTATTGCCATATTTGCTTGGTTTGCCTTCCCTATGACAAGTTTCTTTATTTCTCTTAATTAACTTTTTATTCTTTTTTTTTAACTTCAGTTCAATTTACTGCTTTTAAAAACACTCTATAAGCTCAAGATCTAATTAAATTGCCTAACTTTCTTGTGATATTTAAATTTATTTACATTTTACATGTTTCTCTTATGTGGAATGTTTCTAAGCTCTACATTCTACTCATCTCACTATTAATCATCATTGTTATTCTCCGCACAGCAAGAGCTCCTCACCAGTCTAATGGACTACAATATGATTCCATCCTGGGATTGCTCTACCTGGTAAATTCCCTGGTCCCATATCTTGAGGAACCCCAACCATATTGACCTTATTCCTTAACTTAACTCAACTCAACCTCCAGGCAGCACCACCTCTTCACTAGTTTTCTTTTCCTGTGGGGACTCTTTCTGCTTTACACTTCATAGTCATGTTTTCTCTTTCCTTTAGAAAATTCGTTGTAAATATGGACCATCTTTTTCTTTTATACCAGTATCTCCAGCACTAAGCATAGCACTAGAAACTGGTCAATAAATATTCTACTACATATAACTTGGTTTCTGCTTGTTATACAAGAATGTTTAAATGATTCAATTTTGTTGAAGATTCATTAATTTTCACTGATGATTGAACTTTGCAGCATCTGTTACTTTGAGTTGCACTTGATTTCCTTTGCTTTGAGGCTTATTCCCTCCTTTTCTGTGATTTTTTTCATTACTAGAAAATAATTCCAAATAGACTGAATTATTGGAACTTCACAACTAAAGAATTCCTATACAACTTCTTGGATATTAGTAAAATGTGTCACATAGTACTAAAATTGTGAAATTTAATCAACAGATTCTTAGAGTCCCATGAAGGACATTTTTTATTTGATGGTAATCTGTAAAATAGGCCAAAATTTTGAATAATTCTAATATTACTTCTTTTTTCATTTTGTTTTGTTTTCTAATATTACTTCTTAACATTTTTATATTCATAGTTTTTAATTTATCATGAAGAGAGATCAATGATCCTTAAGTTATTTCCTCACAACCTATCTTCAAGCTTTGTCACTTTGGCTTAATAATACTTTTGAGTTTTTTCAAAGTAATTTTTTTCCTTCTTTTCCTCCAAATTTCCTTCCACCTATAAATTCTTCAGTTTCAAAACTTTTGTTTTCTTTTTCAGAACCTCAGCTTCTTTGAAAAGAGATTCTCCTTTGTATATCTGGCAGTGAGGCATAAAGCCTGGTGTCAGGAATATCTGAAATACTACTTAGCTGTATAACTTTGGGAAAGTCACTTAACCTGGGTTGGCTAGGTGGCGCAGTGGATAGAGCACTGGCCTTGGAGTCAGGAGTACCTGAGTTCAAATCCAGCCTCAGACACTTAATAATTACCTAGCCATGTGGCCTTGGGCAAGCCACTTAACCCACTTGCCTTGCAAAAACTAAAAAAAAAAAAAAAAAAAGTCACTTAACCTAACTGCCTTGAGTATCCTCAACTATAAAATTAGAAGCTCCATCTCACAGGGCAGTTGTAAGGATCAAATGAGAAACCAATTGATAAACTCATTATCCTGTTTGGCACAAAACAGCTGCTTAACAAATATTGTCCTTTCCCTATGTTAATGTTGGTCATATTAATTCTGATCTGTTATCTCTAACTTCTGATCTAGTTTCTATCCTAATTTCCTTTAAAAGTTTTCTCTTTTAAATCATTATGAAGTCTTCTTATTTTTCAATGATATTTAGGGAACCTACAGAATTTGCTCTATTCGTCTTTTTGTTGAGTTAATTCACAATATAATTTTGTTTAACATATTATTTCCTTCTTTTGAATTTTTACTCATTTTTCTTCCCATCTTCATGAGTCTCACCTTTGATTTAACTACTTGGAAATTAGGATTATACTTTTTGGGTTAAAGACTTTTTTTTTTACTTCCTGGCTTTTTCTTGCCTCCCTGGTAGGTTTTCTCTGACTTCTCACCTCACTTTTTGTCCACTACATATTAACTGATATTAAATATCTGCGAACATCTTGAGTTTACAGATGAAGGAGTATGTTCTGATAAATTCTCTCATTGATTCTAATTGTGTTTCAAGGACTCTTTCCCTGAGACCTTTAAGTGTTCCCTTATAAATGACTGAATGCTATGATAATATGGCTCTGATAACTGAGGAGGAACTGAAATAGTGAAGATACAAGATTGTATGGTAGAGCAATAGAAAAAGGGACTCATGATAATCTATACAAAAGCAAAGCGCTAACTTTACCAATCTTAAGGATGCTGTGGGAAGAATGAAAAATAACTAGTAAAATATGAAAGTTTCACTCACAGCAAGAGACCATGTATGATTTTGGATGACAAGTCTAAGTACAAAGAGATCAATCACCCCTGCGTAGGTACTTATTTGGCCATGGTGACCAGTGAAAGAGAAAAATACAAAATGACCCTTAGTCCATTTTGGTGGCAGGGTATGAGATATGAGGACAGAGGAAACTAAGAATCACATAGTCTTCAAACTATTTACACACTTTAGCCTTTCTGTTGGTATGCTAAATAGGGTTTCCTTGTCTAATAATCAGCAGTTAGATTAATGGGAGAAATTTGACAAGAGTCTGTTAGGGAAACAGATTGATTGGGGTCTACATTGTACTCATAAATAAGATCATGAATCCAATGAAATATTACAAAAACAGATATGAAGGAGCTCCATAAATGAGTTGGACTCAAATTATAAATTTGGTTTTGAGAGATATCTTGGGTTCCTTTTTAATATTCCTTTAACCTTGAAAGAGACTTTGTTATTGAGTTTAAATTTTGTCCCCAAAACATAGCAATGCTGAAGCTTCTCTTTCTGAGAATAACCAAAACCTTGTAGTAACCCTGTTTTTCTATGTTGTTTGTGCATTTAATTCTGTTAAAATCTAGAGGTCAGACTATATTAAAAAGTGTTGGTATCTTTTGTAGAATAGTAATTATGTATCAAAGCACAGTCTTTTGAATTGTGGTGATCAGAAAATTACTCAAATGAAAGGGAATCAGAAGAAGTGAGACTTTAAAGCTCTAAATGGGTATTAAAGAAAAAATTGATCTAATAAATTAAATAATTAGATTAATCTCTTCTAACCCACTGAATAAGTTATATGGTAGTTAGACTAATGAAATTAATTTTAGTTTCTTTTATCAAATTGTTACTATAAAATGGTCTCACAAAACTATTAGAAATGCTACATGAGGAAAAAGTTCACAATATTTGCCCAATATTTTAAGCAATAATCTAGAAAGCTTCTAATAAGGTAAGCTGCCCCCCAGAAGACTCAGTCTTAAAGTTTAGATCATAAAAAAGGTAAAAGACAGTTTTAATGCTGACAGTAGTTTAATTTTTCTCACCATATTCTAAATTTACCTCATATGAAATGCTAACTTTAGTCCTGTCCCCATTATTCATGACATTTTAAAAATTGATACAATCAAACAAATTCCTCAGCTTAACTAGAAGAAATTGTGATTAAAATATACCAATTATCCCTAAACTTCTATCATGAAGAAATGCACAGATGAAACTGCTAAATGAACTCTAGACAGGGTAAATATGTCATCCATTCTGACTTTGAGAATTCTAAGTCATTTGCATAGGGGAACTGAAGACAGGAAGACCTTAGCTATGGAATCGCGAGCAAACTGATTACCCTTAGAGTCTCAGTTTTCCCATTGTAAAATGGGGGTAACAATGCTTGTAATTTGATTGTGAGGATCAATTGAAATAATCCATGTATAGTGCTTTGCAAATGGTGAAGCCTCATATAAATGTCAGTTATTATTATTAATTTATTAGAAGACAACAGAAATTGTTCATTATCCTTTGTTATACTGTTTTCAAATCACAATGCCATGATTCTAGTGATCAGCATAGCCATAAATGAAATATAAAGTTATTTGAGAAATACAAGCCTTCAAAAGGAAGCTTTTGTAGCAACCAGAGAATCCAACTTCACAATGAAAAATATTACAAAAGTAATCAGAAATGCAAACTAACTAGCATTAAGTATACTGGAAACTTAAACAAAACAATAACACCAAAAGTGAGTCTATATGTTCCCTTTCTATTTTGGCTTACAATGTCCCTTGAAGTATCTTAAGAAAATGTCAGCAATGAATTATAAATATATGGTCTGACTCCAAAGTTTAATAAAAAAAAAGTAAAGAGGGACATAATCTGAGTTTTATAACTCCTCTTAGTCGATGTCATGAGAAAAGCCATCATATCTTCTAAAGATTGAGATACTCATGAAAACCAATGGCTTAAATTTAAGTTTCATTTTAGTGATTCACTAAATGTGCTGTAATGTCAATGAGGCCAGCCTGATGGCTCAGAGCCACAAAGGTGTAAAAAGAAATGCTATAGAAAAATGCTCTTCAGGCTTTAGAGTTTAATTCTTGGCATCATCTCTGACAGCAGTTGCAAAGTGAAGCATCAAGTTATTGTGCAGGAAGTAAGAGGGTCTCTTTACCAAAAAAAGAAAAATTTCACAAGGGAATGATTCTGCCCAATTCAATATAGAATTAAGGAAAAGAAAAAAAAGTACCTATGACAGCTCTTCTCAGTTACTACTAACTTGAGTAAATTTAGACTTTATCTTAATATGTAAGTATAAAAATAAAAGGGTGTAAATATCTGAGGAAGGAGAAAAAGAGAAATGAGAAAAGATATTATTATTTCTATCCTGATTAATAAGAATCAATCTCTCTCTCTCTCTCTCTCTCTCTCTCTCTCTCTCTCTCTCTCTCTCTCTCTCTCTCTCTCTCCCTCCCTCCCTCTTTCTCTCTTTCTGCACCAGGTATCTTCATTCCCTCTTCACCACAGACATTTTCTAGTTTTTCTTTCATGTATTGTTTTTCCTTATTAGATATAGGTTCCTAGAGGGTGAATACTGTCCTGATTTTTGTTTGTCCATGCCTTTAGCACAGTGACAACATAAAGTAAATAGTTAATAACTGCTTGCATATATATATATATATATATATGTATATAGACAGCTAAAGTTCTAAATCTATACATATGTGCATATAAACACAAATACACACACATATATAAATAATGGAAAATACTTGTAAGTTTTACTCTACCCAAAAAACAACACTTAAAAATGAATGTCAAAAACTGGAAGAATTTTACTTCATTTTTTGTCTATAATTCTCAATGCAATTAACATCTTTTATACATTTAACCTTAGTGATTTATTTTTAAAGATATCTGAAATATTTTCCAAAAACTATCTTCCAAAAACCAAACAGAAAATACTGGGTAATTCTCAATTTATAGACTGAAAATAACCATGTATTACTGGAATAAAATACATCAACATTTTATAATCTTGCTTAAACAAATCATATCGAATCTTACTGGATCAAGAACACATCTCTTGGTTCCTGAACCAGTTTGTTCTTGTCACTATAAGACATTTAAGGAAAGTGAAAAATGTTTAGGCATCACTTAAAAATAGTATTAAATGTTTTAAATAGTCGTTGATAGTTTTTCTGCCCCCTAGTTCAGTACATGGCCTAAACCCTAAAGGAATCTTTCATACCAGGGGCAGCATTTCCATCTGGATGGGGGGTGGGGAAGGGGCACAGGGGCTGGGGGGGGGGGGGGAGGAACATCCTTGAGGCAAAGTCAGCCTAAGGCTTTATTATTACTGAAGTATTGAGCAAATATATTTTCAGGGTTACCACCAACTAAAATGAATTAAAGCTATCACTGTACTATTTTATAGTAGTTTTTCTATCCTTTTTTTTTCAGATTCAAAGAGGTTTCTTCATTGATCTTCAGTGACACAATCTTTGTTGTTGTTCACTCACTAGTTTCAATCATGTCCAATTCTTTGTGATCCTTTTTAGATTTTCTTGGAAAAGATTCTGGAGTTGTTTGCCATTTTACAGATGAGGAAACTAAAACAAACTCAGTTCAAGTGACCAGCAGAATCATAAACAGTTGAACTCTTTAGTTCTTCCTAATTCCAGGTTTGGCATTCTATCTACTATACACCCTAGTTGCCCCTCTGTTATTCTTACTCTTTTCAACAATCATAATAACATAATTTCTGACAAATTTCTATAGCAATAGTGGTAGGAAGAGATTTGGGAGAAGGAGGGAGGATTTCCAGGATGAAAGACACCTCCCTCTATTAGTGCAGATCTAGCTACACTTTCTTAGAAAATTAGGGTCTTAAGTTTGGTCTTCGATTTGAGTAAAACAGAAGAGCCAAACATGGCCTGGGAGCCCTCATGGATTGAGCTAGAACCATATTAACATGCAACTGAAAAATATTTAACAAAAGAAATAAAAATAAATAAAACACATAACATTACATTTTAAAACTATGTCAATTTGCAGTCCATAGGAAATCTTAAGTATGGATTGGTAGTTCCCCATATTTTTTTTCTAATTTCTCACTTCTGCTTAGAGTATTGAGAGGTTAAATGACCCTTAAGTCATGTGACACTGACTCCATGGCCAGCTCTCTAGGTTAAACTAAAAGGATAAAAGTCAGAAAAAACATGGAGAAAATGGTAAAATTGGAACTGTTGAATCAGAAGTATCAAGTTCCTATAGGCAGAGATTCCACGTGTATATTAATGGCATTTGGTTTCAGTAAATATTTTGAATTATAAGATTTTTTTGGTCTCAACTAAATAAAATAATGAATGAGATTTAAATCCAAAGGTTAACTTATGAAAACAGAAGCTAAATTTTCATCATTCAGTACATAGAGTGAATAAGTACAAAATAGCCAAGAAAGTATCACACATTTCTGAGACAATTATATCAGGCCAACTTGTTTCAAGCTCTCTCAGAGATATAGACAGAATAATATATTTCAGAAAAGATTTAGAAGCAAATATGTCTCTATGCTGAAAAAAACATAGAGTTAAATAGACCTTCAAAAGTAAAACCTAATGTGTATTTTGAAGCATCTACTCATGTCTACTAGTAAAAGGATTAAAAAAAGACAATGTGTATATACACCCATACACACACCTGCATATAAACATGTATATACATATGAACATGCACATGTAAGGTACATATATTGTGCACACAATGTATATATACATTTACACATGTATTTATGTGTGTGTGTATATATATATATATATATATATATATATGTACATACCCATAGGATTGCAAGAAAATTCCAAGTTATCATTCAAAGGCACCTGATTATAGTATAAAATGTAACTTTTGCTTTGAACTCAAAAACTGCAATGTGTCCTTTACCACTTTTCTAACCAAATCTTTCATGACACCACTATGTAAGAACTTTGTTACACCCTAATTAAAAAATGTCTTTCACATACCATCATCAATATCTCCACTTCCTTGACTTATATACATTATATAATATAGGGAACTGATCAATTAAGGTCCAGTTCATGAAGTTGCACAGATATTCTCTTGCTGGTTTCAGTACTTGGGCCATGTGCATATATTTCCCTGCAAAGTTCCAGTCAAATAGAATCTTGTCTAGTTTCAGTTCTAACAGAATATCATTAGCACTGTATGAGAGAAAAGAACTTCCAGGGTCAGCGTCTAGGAGGTAGTTTGTTAGTCATAGGTATGTATATATATATATATATATATATATATATATATATATATATATATATATATATATATCTCCAAATCCTATGCCTTACAACCATTGTACTTTTATTAGAGCGCACTGTGTCCTGAAACTTTGTGTTGGCAAGAGAAATGTTTGTCATCAGTTTGGGGGGATATTTTGTAACTACTGTTCTTTCAATTTGTTGGTGTTTAGTTATTTCATTTAAGTCTAACTCTTTGTCACTCCCTTTGGGGTTTTCTTAGCAAAGATACTAAGGTGGTTTGCTATTTCCTTCTCCAGCTCATTTTACAGATGAAGAAACTGAGGCAAACAGGGTAAAGGGGCTTGTCCAGAATTGTAATAGTGTTTGAAGTAAGATATGAACTTACAGAGATGAATCTTCCTGATTCCAGGCCTGAAGTCCTATCTATTATGTCACTTAACTACCCCACTCCTATCCTTAACCTCCTTCAGTTCATTCACCTGCTCCTAAACAAAGCTATATTTATTTTTAAAAGCAAGGGAAAAAGAAACAGAAAATTATACTTCAATTTGCCTCAGAGTTCATCAGTTCTCTCTCAAAGGGTAAATAGTATTTTTTCATCATGAATTCCTTTGGAACTGACTTGGATCATTATATTTATCAGAGTAGCCAAGTCTTTCATAGTTGATCATCATTACAATATTGCTCTTACTGCAACAATCACCTGGTTCTTCTCACTTCATTCTGCAAAGTTCATTTAGGTCTTGTCTTATTTTTTTTAAATCACTCTCTGTCATAACATTAGTGCTCCATCACAATCTTATTTCAGTCTATTCAGTCTTTAACCATTTGATGAGTATCCCCTCAATTTCCAATTCATTGCCTGCCACCAAAAAAAAAAAGAACTGATAATCTTTTAGTACATCTAAAATCTTTTTCTCCCCATTTCTTTGATAACTTTAGGATCTATACCTATTAGTGCTATTGTTGAACCAAAGAGTTATAAACAGTTTAATTATCCTTTGAGCACAGTGACAAATTGTTTGTCAGAATGGTTGGACAAGTTCACTACTCCACCAACAATTCATTAATATGCCAATTTTTCCCTCATCACCTCTAGCATCTGATATTTCTGATAGGTGTGAAGTGACACCACAGAGTTGTTTTAATTTACATTTCTCTAATCAATAATGTTTTAAATCATTTTAAAGTTAAGACTATAAATAGCTTTGATTTCTTCTTCTGAAAATTTCCTATTTATATCTTTTCACTATCAGTTGGGGAATGATTTATTTTTTATAAACAACTCAGTTCTATATTCAGTATATATTTCAGAAATGAGGACTTTATCAGTGAAACTGTTGTAAATATTTTTGATTTTACATCTTTGTCTGGGGTACTTTTGCATAATGTGATTTCTCTGATTATATATTTTAATTAGGTCCACTTTTGCTTTTGCTTTGTCTGAGATCATAATTACTACTACTACTACTACTACTACTACTACCTCTTCTACTTAAGTTGAAGCACATTAGAATTCAGATCCAGTCCTTTATTTTAACTGTGTGTTTTAATCCTGTGTCTTTCTTTTTCAAATGTCTTTAGTAAGCAACATATTTTTTTATAGTCTTTCTGTATGCTTTCTAATATAGTCTATCTGCTTTTGTATATGAGTGGATTCATCCCATTCATATTCATAGTTAGGATTACTAACTGTTTATTTTCCACCAACCCACATTTTTTTCCTCTCTCTGTCTCGTCTCTGTCTCTGTCTCTGTCCCTCTCTCTCCTCCTGCTCTTTTATCTTGTCCCTCCTCAAAAGTCTATTTTGCTTCTAACCATTGTCTCTTTTAATCCACCTCCCCATTATAATCTCCCCATTTCTCTTATCTCATTCCCCTCCTATTTCCCCTATTAGGTAAGTTATACTTCTAATATAGAAATGTGTGCATGTATATAATTTCTTCCCTTTTTGAACCAATTCTGATAAGAGTGAGGTTCAAGCACTGCCTGCCACCACCACAACATTCTCCCTTCCATTATAAAAACTTTTCCTTATGCATCTCTTTTGTGGGAGAAAATTTCCTCCATTCTACCTCTCCCTTCTGTCTTCCCCCAGTGCATTCCTCTTTTCCAGTCCCATTATTTTTGGATATTATGTCAACATAAACAACTGTTACCCATGCTCTTTGTCTATTTAAATTCATTTTAACTGTCACAATAATGAAGTTCTTAGGGTACATGCACCTTCTTCCCATACAGGAATGTAAAACAGTTTAATTTTATTGATTCCCTTATGATTAGTCTTTCCTATCTGCCTTCTTATGCTTAAGTCTTATGATTTTCTATTTAGTTCTGGTCTTTTAATCAGGAATATCTGAAAGTCCTTAATTTCATTAAAAATTCATTTTGGGGGGGTGACTAGGTAGCGCAGTGGATAGAGCACTGGCCCTAGAGTCAGGAGTACCTGAGTTCAAATCTGGCCTCAGACATTTAATAATCACCTAGCTGTGTGGCCTTGGGCAAGTCACTTAACCCCATTGCCTTGAAAAAATTTCATTTTTTTCCTCTATAGGATGATAGTCAGTTTTGCTGAATAGGTTATTCATAGTTGTATTCCTAGCTACTTTGTATTCTGAGATATCACATTCCAAGCCCTCTGCTCCTTTAACATGGAAGCTGGTAAGTCTTGTGTGACTGTAGCTCTACAGTATTTGCATCGTTTCTTTCTGGCAGCTCCGAAATTTCGCTATAATACTCCTAGGGTTTTTTCCATTTTGGTACACCTTTTGAGAGATCATCAGTGAATTCTTTCATTTCCATTTTGCACTAAGATACTAAGGCAGTTTTTCCTTGATAATTTCTTGAAATATGATGTCTAGGTTCTTTTTTTATTACTATGGTTATCAGGAAGATCAATAATTCTTAAATTATCTCTCCTCAATATATTTTCCAGGTCAATTGCTTTTCTAAAGGTATATTTCACATTTTCTGCTATTTTATCATTCTTTTATTGAAGAACTATGTAGGGAAGAGTTTAGTTGGGTGGCTGCCATCTGCTCTGTCATCTTAGCTCTGACCCATAATACTTTAATGATATTATCACTTCCAGGCTAAAACTGATTTGATAAAATATACTTTAAGCTCCTCCAATGAATATTTGTATTTTAAAATTAAAAAATAGAGAACATAAAGGGAAAAAAAACTATCTCTAGAGGAAATTTAGATTATGATATCCTATTCATAGAAATGCTATTAAGAAGTTTGTCTTTTTAGTTGCCTGCAGATAATCCCATATAAATGATTGTATATTCTAATAATAGATACTAGAATATAATTCAAAAGTTTTCTTATATTCATATTTAAATATTACTGCATTTGGTTTCATGGTTATGTTTTTACATTCATTTAAAGTTTAATTTTACCTAATTTAATTACATTAATACATGTATAGTATTTTTTCTGAATTCATTTCCCAAGTTAGAATTCAACATGGACTATACTTAAGTTAGATGAGAAAGGATTATTCTTCTAGCCATTGAAAAGCATTTTACATATGGAAGGGGCAGAGAATAATAAATGCTGTTTAAATTTCATTGAATTAACAAGCCATTCCCCAACTGACAAATGGTCAAAGGATATGTAAAGGCAATTTACAGATGAGGAAATCAAAGCAATCCATAGTCATATGAAAAATTGCTCTATATCACTACTTATTAGAGAAATGCAAATTAAAGTATCTCTGAGGTACCACCTAACATCTCTCAGACCGGCCAATATGACCAGAAAGGACAATGATCAGTGTTGGAAGGGATGTGGGAAATCTGGGGCACTAATGCATTGCTGGTGGAGCTGTGAACTCATCCAACCTTTCTGGAGAGCAATTTGGAATTACACCCAAAGGGCAAAAAAAAAAATGTGCATACCCTTTGATCCAGCAATACTACTACTACTACTACTACTACTACTACTACTACTACTACTACTACTAGGTTATACGCTGAAAAGATGATGAAAAAAGGTAAAAACATCACTTGTACAAAAATATTCATAGCAGCCCTGTTTGTGGTGGCAAAGAAGTGGAAATTAAGTGAATGTCCTTCAAATGGAGAATGGCTTAACAAACTGTGGTATATGTATGTCATCAAACACTATTGCTCTATTGGAAACCAGGAGGGATGGGAATTCAGGCAAGCATGGAAGGATTTGCATGAACTGATGCTGAGCGAAATGAGTAGAACCAGAAAAACATTGTACACCCTAACAGCAGCATGGGGGTGATGATCAGCCTTGATGGACTTGCTCATTCCATCAGTGCAACAATCAGGGACAATTTTGGGCTGTCTGCAATGGAGAATACCACCTATATCCAGAGAAAGAATTGTGGAGTTTAAACAAAGACCAAAGATAATTACCTTTAATTTAGAAAAAAAAATTATCTTATGTAATTTTTCTATCTCATACTTTATTTTTCTTCCTTAAGGATATGATTTCTATCTCATCACATTCACCTTAGATCAATGTATACCATGGAAACAATGTAAAGACTAACAGACTGCCTTCTGTGGGGGGTGGGGGAGGGAAGAAAGACTAGGGGAAAAATTGTAAAATTCAAAATAAATAAAATATTTCTTTAAAAAACAAAGAAATAGTTATATATATACTACAGCTAAAAAAATAAATTGAACTGAATTGAGTTACATTGAAGCACTCAATATAGGTATTTGAACTTAGGATAATTTAGTATTGTATAAGAGCTGTTACTCTCAGCACTCCAGTGGAAAAATTTTCTAGTTCTATGCTAACTTGGTATATCCAAATTAGGCCTTGGAATGCTCCATTCTAATAAAATCAATACTGATAGCACTGAACTATATTTCTTGTCTGTTTCACTTTGGGATTGTCTCACTGTCAGGGTCTTTATGCATAAAAATATATGAGAGAGTTTGTGCATCCCTGTGGCTATACTCTATGTGTATCTACACTCTCCTAATCAGGATGTGATTAAAATTATTACTTTTAAAAGCTGATCTGTATTTTTTGTCTTGTCCCTGAATATTGGATTTAAATCAAATAGTAGTTTGCCCTAATTAATTTTAATTTTACATATTGGGTCTTTTAAACTTAGCATGTAGATTAATGCAAATTAAAGTAATGATTTTGGACCATGAACCCTAACACTTCTTAATAACAGAATTACTTTTATATGCCCATCCAGATAATACATTTAAACTACTGTGAAAATCATGAAGTGTTATATACAGACCTATACATGCATATATAAATACATAAATCTATCTATCTAGAATTTGAGTAGTTATTATCATCTCATTTGAGATGACACATCATGTCTCAAATGGTATCAATGACAAAGGCAAGGTTCTGGAGGTAAATTACTTTCTCAAGGAAGTATGGCTCTCTAGTGATAAGAGTATGTGGGTGTCCATATCTTAATTTAAGCATGCCAAAAATGTGATGGTATAGAATAGGATTTGACTTTCTAGGCCATGGTTAAAGATTTAAATAGCCAGGGGGAGAGAGTATTTAATAAGGACTAGGAAGAAGAGTGAATCAGCTGATTCAGGAAAGTTTAATAAGTAAAAGGTAGAAGAAAAACCATTCATAGACATCTGCTAAACCAAGTACTAAAGAGAGCAGCAGGTATGGATACTGGAAACAAGAATAATATTAGAGTTGGAAATCTTAATAAAAGGAAATAAATGTAACTTCATAGATATTCTTGAGATGTGGCAACAGTGCAGTTTATAGCTAAAATATATCAATGAAAGAATATGCCATAGCTTAACATAAAAAGGAAAAGATTAGATAAAAGTGATTGGAGAACATAGTATTTTTACAGTTGATCATCATTATAACTGTTACTGAACACAAGAATTTCCCAGTCCTTCCCATTTCACTCTCATAAAATTTTAAAGTTATTTTCAAGGAAATATGGGAAGAATTCAGCTGCATGGCTGTCTCTAATCCATAATCTTGACTCCCCAATAATTTCTAGAAAAAATTCCACAAAGTACTTTTTTCTTTGCTTTCATTATTAATTTTTCCAATATCTTTTATTCTTACATTATCAAAATGTCTCTCATTTTTTCTCTCTTCCTCCTCCAAAGGAGTCAGTTCCATATAACAACAATCAAAAAATTAATTAGACTTAAAAACAAAACTAAAAATAGTATCTAAAGAATTCTTAATGTGTATTTACTAATATAATTTTAAACTTCTCCAACTTTCTCAAAGTTAAATAGCAACATAATTTAGGAATTACCTTTTCTACTCCACCCTTCCATCTTTTCATAAGTATTTTTTATATCACATCCAAATACAAGATATATAATAATTCCTTACCATCTTTTTCCACTATCTTTCTATCCTTAAAGTCATTATCTTTCTGCTCCCCTTCCACAAGCTTTCCTACTCAATTCCTGGTCATTAAACAATGTCACTATGAAGAAACTCACTTCAAAGGGACAATAGACTTGATATTCCTTATTACTTTTAAATATTATAAGTAATTATTAGTACATTATTTATTTTAAAGTCTTACCTTATTAAATTTTGCGTGTCAAAATGTACTGATTGAACTAATTTTTTAGTGAAGAATATCCTTGAATTCTTTCCTTTTGTTTCTTTCCCTTGAAAGGGAAATTTTGGGGTACAGTAAATAGAATATTCTACTTTTTCCATTTATGAAGGGGAATTTCTATGTAATTTAAACAGGTACTATTTGGTATATGATTTGTTTCTCCCTGGACGTTTTACAATTTTCTCTTTGTTACAAATGCCAGAGTTTGACAAATATATTCTACATTAATTAAATTTGGCATGCCTCTTTCAAGATACCTTACAGACTGTACTAAACAACAACACTTCACTGTCTTTTTCAATAATTCCAAGAAATTTTGCTTTAAGATTTCAGGCTTTTTTTTGATATTGCTATGGAAAAATCATAATTTTCAATTTGTCTCTTTAAGATCCAATCTTTGATTCTATTGCTGTGATATATAGGAGTCTCCAGTCTTCTTTCAGATATGCTACTTTTAAATGTTTTTATTCTTGTCATTTTTGCATTTTTTTGTTCTTCATCTGAGCTATTCTATTCCTCAAATTATTCACTTATTTATTAAAATTTTCTGAATTATACAAGATAACTTTTATATTCATTTTAATTTTTTGTCATTATTTAAATTTAATTTTTATAAATGGCAAATCTTTCTTTATTCTTCTAATTGAATTTAATTACCCTGAAAATTTTTGTGATAGATCTTCATTTTTTGTATTCTGTTGGAAGACTTAATCTATACTGCATTTGGAATGCCTATCTCTTCTAGATCAGGAACCCAGGCCAAAGTCATATTCCTTTTATATTATGTCCTACCAATTTTATCTGGCTCTAATAAAAACCAATTGGAGTAATAATGAAAAAGAGAACAGGATAAAGGAAAGATCTCCTGATTTTTCAGTATTGGTCAGCAAAGTAGTTCTTCTTTATTCCCTAATTTATATAACGTTTTGTTTTCCAAATGCTGTAAACAATTAGGTAGAAGATTAAGTCTATGACTAGGGATTTTTGTACCTGAAGTTCTATGAATCCCATCTTCAGTAAAGAATTAGAAACAGGGGATAGGGGGAAGAGGTAATACCTCAACTTTTCAGTAAAGGATTCCTCTAAATTCTAACAGTTAAGCTTTAAGCTGTCCTATGTGTTCCTTGCCTTATCTCTATTCTCTTTTCTGGAAAAATATTTCAATACACTTGAAATCAAGATAAAATTCATATTAAATAGAGCCTTAAAGGAGAAACCTAGTTTACTTGCTTGGTTTTTTTAGGGTTTTTTGCAAGGCAAATGAGGTTAAGTGCCTTGCCCAAGGCCACACAGCTAGGTAATTATTAAGTGTCTGAGACTACATTTGAACTCAGGTACTCCTCACTCTACGGCCAGTGCTTTATCCACTGCACCACCTAGTCATCCCTGAGAAACCTAGTTTGAAACAGGCAACATATAGTCCAAGGTATAAGAATGATGGCACAGCCCAATGGAGGTACTTTTTTCCCTCCACCAATTGCCTTCCTTAATCATTAAGTGCAAATTTGTCTGGACTGTACTGCAAGTGGGGTCTGCATCTGTGAAAAAGGGTAAGAATATTGGTAGCAAAACAAGATTGTAGCTTATCTATAAAAAGAATATGAACAAACCATACGAATTTCACAGCCTTAAATGGAAAAAAAAATTATTAGTATTTATAAGGTGTACAACTGCATCTATTTATATGGTTTCCTAATGCTATAAATATTTTATAGCAACTTTTTATTGGTTGGTAGGAGGCTTCTAGCCAAAAACTTTCTTAAAAATTTAATCTGGTACAAGCGGTCTCTTTATGAAGACCTGATGACAAATAAAAATGTCTTTAAAAACTAAATACTTTATAGGAGGAGTAGGCAGCTAGTTATTGCAGTAGATAGGGCACTGACTCTGGTATAGGGAAGATTTGATTTCAAATCCAACCTCAGACAGTTAATACTTACTGTGTGACCTTAGCTAAGTCACTAACTGCTTTGTCTCACAAAAAACAAAAACAAAAATAAAAATGCTATATAAGAGAACAGAAATGTCCATTTATATCCTCATAACATCTTCCCTTCAAAGAGCTATTCCAACTTGAGATGGGAATCTAGCACAGTCAGATTAGGGCATGTAAGCGAAGAGAAAGTCTTAGAGAAATGTTATACCAGATTTAGATATTTTGTTATTGATTCCACTCTGCTAACCATACAATGAACAATTGTCTCTTTGACTGGTTGGAGAAGCATTCAACAGTCAGATTCTTCCATATTTCTCATCTCCAAATTTTCAACTGCTCCGTTGATAACCAGACTTCATTCACAGCATCAGATCAGAAAGGGTAGAAAGCTCAGTGCTTTTTTTTTCTCTGAAACCATAATTCCTTGAGAAACAGGCCTCTACCTTTGTTCTTTTACAAACAAGTGAATGGAGAGACCCTCTGACCTTGTCAGTTGAAAGGTCAGGAGAGTGAGCAACAGTAATCTGAGTTTGGAGTCCAGGTTACATTTTGCAAACTGAGAGCTCCAAAATGATGTGAAATCATTTCATGACCAAGCCCAGGCCAGCAGATTTTGAATGCTATGTCTGAAACCAACTTAGGAGCTTCTGATTTTAGTAATTTGAATTTTTTCTCCTTAAAAAAAATCAAATTAGCAAAAAAAAGTCTCAAAATTAAAGTCTTTCTGCAATACTAAGCAACTAGAGTTGCAGTTAGTGTCTCTTCTCTATTGTAATTCCACACTAGGAAATCCTATAGGACTGGGTTTCATTTCTTGAAACATCTTCAAAGTGGGAAGTCTTATTGACACTTGACCTTCTCCAGCAGGACTTCATATTAACTTTAGTGCTTTTATAATTAAGTTCCTGAACATGATATCTCCTGGCTCTATGCCTCAGCTATAAGCACTCACTATTGTTTTTGTTTTGTCCAGAAACCCTAAGGATCCTCCCCTCTCAGATTGATTTTTTGGTGGGGGGGAAGGGGCTATGCAAAAGAGGATCCTTGCTTGTAGTTTTTCTTACCTGCCTTAATCAATAAAATAGTGTCTTACCTGAGGGTCTTACCTTCCCAACAATTTTTCTTCTTTTTTTTGGAAGTGGTCATTCTTGTTATCTTTACCTTATCTCTCTCCTACCTAACCTTAATGACTGAATGGGCATTACCTCAGTCAAACTGTGACTTGGGAAAGATCTAGCTTTAAAAAGACAAGGTCTCCCATTGCATCAAGGGACATCTCCATGCCTGTGTGATCCATACCTGACCACTGGACCCAGATGGCTCCAGGAAGAAAGTGAGGTGCACAGCATTCCCTCACTTAAATCCAACTCACTTACATGTCATGGCATCACCTTCCTGTTAAAATGGTCTTGTTTGAGAAAGAAGGACAAAGCAACAGTAGAGGCACAGGTGTTTTCTCTTTAGGTTTATTGATTTTCTGTTTCATTTGGTGCTCTTCTTTAATGTTCTTATGTTGATTATTTAAGGAGCTCAACTTGCTTGGAACTTTTAATATCACAATCTTTGCCAAAAATTCATTAGTGTCTATGCAACAAGTCAGTGATGGCACTACAAAGAAATCCAGTTTCAAATTCTGTTAACTAGAGACACTACTTACTACATTACTGACTACACTACCCTACATTCTGGGATAACTTTTGATCAAGATAATCCCATTCTCTGTAGTAGGTAATAATAGTCACTTAAGAAAAATATAGTGTCATAAAGAAATTCTCTAGTTACCACACTTAAATTGCAATGAGTTTAATGTCTCAGAATGTCTAACTAGTGTGGCACACATGGAATTCTGAATAGAAAGTTTTATATTTCCTTTGCCACTAACATATATCATCATGAAGCATGGGTCCTAAATATTTTAACAACTCAGCATTTAGATAAAGAAAAAAACATAAAAAAAAAATTCTTATATCCCACCTACTCCACAAGGGATAATGTGAGGATTAATTAGAGTTTGTGATGTATTCAAAGAGGCTATATGATTTGTGGATGAAATATGTTTTGTAAATATAAACTCCCAGTTAAAAAATAGTACCATCATTAATACAAAAAAGAAAGTTAATAGACATGAATAGTTATATATATATGTTATATATATATATACAATATATATGAATTTTTTAAACAAAAATGATGGAAATCAACTATACTTCTAACAATCTCAAATTTTAAAGATTTAAAATTTCATCAATGTGGGTATTCTTCCTATGGTGTAGGAAATAATCCTTCTGCACCTTAGTGGACAGTTCCCTCAGTTGCTATAGCCCCCAGATTTATCAACAAGTAACTAACTTAGTGGCTGTGAATAAGCCCCTTTTAACAAACACTACCCTAATCCTAGTAATGAAACATCTAAGGCACAGTGGATAGAAAACACTGGACATGGAGTAAGGAAAAAACTGAGATTAAATCCAATCTCAGGAACTTACTGAGCAACCTTGGACATGTTACTTAGCTTTTGTCTGACTCAGTGTCCTCATCTGTGAAATGGAAATAATCAGAGAACTTTCTCATAGGCTTACTATGAGGATACAATGAGATAATATTTGTAAAGTGTTCAGCACAGCAACTGGCACCAAGGGCTTAATAAATGCTTGCTTCCTCCCTTCTCTCATTCCTTTCTTCCTTTTTTTATTCCTTCCTGAAAAGATAGCATACCAGAAGTCCCATATTTGAAGCCTTCCCAGCAGAAGCACCTGGCAGGACTTATGTTCTATTGTCATTTCTTTGAAGAACCCAATGTCAACTACCTATCATGAAGTAATTCTGGAGTAGAACTTTAATGAATACATTTGCCTCTTGCCTTTGAACATGAACTCAGATGAAAAACAGTAGCAGACCTTCATTTGGGATGGAGCCAAGATGGCGACAGGCAAAGAGTCTCTCTTAGGTGCTCTCTTAAATTTTCAAGCGACAGAACACACAGAGGGATCCAGTGAGGCAGTTCTCCAGCCCAAGGTAACCTGGAAAATAGCAGAAAGGGAGAGGGGGCAGTTTCCTGACCTACACCCTGGGGTGCACCAGGCACAACTTGGAAGATGGGGGGGGGGGGCTCTGCCAGTACTAGCTGTGAAAACCAGCCCTCAGGGCACTCACTGAGCAGCTTGGCAGGCAGCCTAGATCCAGGAACCAAAAGCAGGAGGAGCCAGAAAGCAGGAGCCCCCAACATAGCCTTGAGTGCTCAGCCTAGGTAGAGGAGAGGAGAGGAGAGAGACTGCCAAGGTCTGTCCTCTATCCCTGGAACAGGACTCTGGGGCTGTGACCACACTCATATCCTGATCGCAGTCTAGGCCCCCCATAGAACAGCAGGGCCTACCCCACCTCAGCCTTGTGGCAGAGGGGTGCACTTGTGGTCATTCACAGACCAGGAGGGAGGACAGAGCTTCACACATTGAGATCCTTGTGGGGGTTGTCCCAATAATACTCAAAAGCTCAGGAAGCACCCCAAGACCAGGCACAGGCTGGGGAAATAAGTAAACAGAGAAAAAAGAGGAACACTATTGAGAAATACTTTGTCTATGATCCCAAGAAGGATCAAAATACTCAGAAGATGAGGAAGTCCAAGCTCCTGCATCTTAAAGACTCCAAGGAAAAACAGAAATTGGGCTCAGGCTATTGCAGAGCTCAAAAAAGATTTTGAAAATCAAGTGAGGGGGACAGAAGAAAAATTGGGAAAAGAGATGAGAGAGATGCAGGAAAAACATGAAAAAGAAGTAAGCAGCTTAGTGAAGGAGATCCAAAAAATGCTGAAGAAAATAACATGTTAAAAATCAGCTTAGGCCAAATGGATAAAACAGTTCAAAAAGTTATTGAGGAGAAGAATGCTTTAAAAAGCAGAATTGACCAGATGGAAAAAGAGATAAGAAAGCTCTCTGAGGAAAATAAATCCTTCAGATCTAGAATGGAACTGAAGGAAGCTGCTGACTTTATGAGAAGTCAGGACACAATACTTCAAAACCAAAAGAATGAAAAATTAGAAGAAAATGTGAAACATCTCATTGAAAAAACAACTGAACTGGAAAACAGATTCAGGAAAGATAATTTAAAAATTATTGGGATACCTGAAAGTCATGATCAGGAAAAGAGACTTGACATCATTTTTAAAGAATTCCTACAGGAAAATTGCCCAGATATCCTAGAAGCAGAGGGCAAAATAGAAATTAAGAAAATTGCTGCTCTCCCCTGGAAAGGGATCCAAAAAAATCAACCCCCAGGAATATTATAGCCAAGAACTCCCAAGTCAAAGAAAAAATATTACAAGCAGCCTGAGGACACAATTCAAATATCAGGACTTAGCAGCAACTACATTAAAGGCTTGTAGGACTTGGAATATAATATTCCAGAAGACAAAAGAGCTCAGAATGCAACCAAGAATCAACTACCCAGCAAAACTGAATGTCCTCTTCCAGGGAAAAAGATGGACTTTCAATGAACCAGGGGAATTTCAAATGTTCCTGTTGGAATGGCCAGAGATGAACAGAAAGTTGATCTTCAAGTCAGGACTTAGGTGAAGCACAGGAAATGGAGGACAAGGGTAAAATATGAGGTACTTAATGATGATGAGCTACATGTATTCCAGCATAGAAAAATGAACTGATAATACTCACAGGAAACTTCTCATTTAATAGAGCAGGTACAAGGAGCTTTTATGGATGAAGCACAGGAGAGAGCTGAGTTTGAAGATATAATATATTGTAAAAATTGAGTCAATAGCTAAATGGGAAATGTAATGGGAGTAAGAGAAAGGAGAGGTAGAATATGCTAAAATATTTACTATAATAAAATTTTTTTATTACAATGTGCTATTGCAATGATATGGAAAGGGGGAAGGCAAGGGGGAATGAGAAAACCTTCACTCTCATCAGAGGTGGCTCAGAGAGGAAACAGCATATATACTCAATGGGAATAGACATGTAGAATAAGAAGGAGAGAAGAGGGTCAGGGAGATGGGGGTGGTGAGTGATGGAGGAGAGGGTTGACCACAGGGGAAAGTAGTCAGATATAGCACATTTTGTTTTTTACTTCTTGCAAGGGGCTGGGATTAGATGGCCTGCCTGGGACCACAGGGCCAGGTGGTTGCTGGACTTATCATAAAGAATGTGATACACCTGCAACAGAGCTGGTGGTGTTTGAACACAGACTGAAGCACATTATTATCATTATTATTATTATTATTATTATTATTATTATTATTATTACTATTATTGTTATTTGGGGGGATTGCGGGGCAGATGGGGTTGAGTGGCTTGCCCAGGGTCACACAGCTGGGTGATTGTTGGGTGTCTGAGGCCAGATTTGAACCTGGATGCTCCTGACTCCAAGGCTGGTGCTCTGACCACTGTGCCAACTGGCTGCTCCTACTATTATTATTATTTTTTTTTTTATTTTGGGGGTTTATTTTTGGTTTTTACAGGGCAGTGGGGTTTGGGTGGCTTGCCCAGGATCACACAGCTGGGTGATTGTTGGGTGTCTGGGGCTGGATTTGGGCTCGGGGTGCTCCTGACTCCAGGGCCGGTGCTCCATCCAATGTGCCACTTAGTTGCCCCATTATTATTATTTTTTTAATTTTAATTTTGCCCTTTTTCCTTTACTTTATTGCTCTTAAGTGTCTATATTTTTGGGGGGAGGGGTATTATATTTATTCTTAAACAAGAATATTTTAATAATGTATAAAAAGCATCATTTGTACAAAAATAAAATAAATATAAATTTAAAAGAAAAAGAAAAAGAAAAGAAAAGAAAAACAGTAGCACAGCAAGATAACTGAGATAGATCATGTGGGAACATTTATGATGCATATATACTCATTTATCTATTACAACATAGCACAAATAGTCATAGGAGAAAAAGTAGAAAAGCATTTTCAGAATGAACCTTTTCCTCCTACACACTAGTGATACCAAACATAGATAATAGTTGAAGTTTGTCAGCCTACTATTCTGATCACATTAAAAAAAAAGTCTAGTTTTGTAAAAGTGATTCTGACATCTACTGCTTCATTGTTCACATTTTCAAAAAAAATTATTCAGGTGATTTTCTCCATGGAGATTTTTTTTTAGTTGAATTTATCCTCCTAAATCCATACTTCTTTATTCAGTTCATCTGAAAACACTGTATCATAATGATGTTTATATTCCTGGGGGGTTTTATCATCATCATGTAAGTGAGATGCCAGGATAGCTAAAAAGATGGAAAATTTATCTACTTAAAAACCCTTAGTCAAGAGGCAGGCTGAGGTAAATCTCAATCACAAAGTAAATTAAAATACATAATGTGTTCATCCCCAAAGCAGCACTACTAAACATGTTTGAATATGCAAGAGAAAAGACAATTCTTGCAGCACAGTTCTATAAGCTAGCTTCTATTCATTTCATTATATGAAATATGAATTGCAAGTCAATGTTTTAAAAAAAATCCGCATATATTTAAATTTTTTTTAAAGTTTAACAAGAATAGTGATAATAAAACACATTCAATTACCATTTGAAGGTTACAATTTTCTGAGGGAATTAGCACAAATGTTGTTATACCTGCTTTACAAAAGAGGAAGCTGAGATTCAGAGCTACTGGTGAGTTGGGAGTAAAATTGACTTCTGAAAGTAAATAGAGAGGATATAGAAGTTGGGGAGAAACAGGAAAACAGCTACTAATACAGGATTAGATAGTTTAAGTTCCAAGGGAAGGTCTGGCCTAGAGACATTACCAAGCCCAAAGAAACCCTTAAGAGCCAGAAAGTTTCAGGGTAAAACTAACACTACGGCTATCTTCTTGAGCCAGTCTTTGGTGGTATTGTAGATTCCAGAACAATGGGGTCTGATCAGGTAACACTTTAAGAAACAGGTAGACTCTGGTATGTATTATTTGAAGATATGTAGGATTTGAATAGATAGAAGAAAATAGATGGCATCATCACAACCAGGGAATAAGAAGAGACATAAGTAAAAGCATGGCAACAATGTTATGCATGTCATGTTAGGAAACAGTACAAAGTATCAGTATCGATGAATTCTGGAGAATAATGAAATAAAAGAATGAAGATTAAATGCAGAGGTAGACTATGAAAGATAGATAAATGCATTTAGAGACACACTATTAATAGGGAGTTACTGAATGTTCATGAGCAAAGAAGTGACATAATGAAAACAAATCTTACAATAAATAGAATAGCATACTTTTTTAATCTAATAAAGTACAATGGGAGAAAATGTTATCCTTTTAGTGATTCTTATTATACGTTAGATTAGTAGACAAAAACATTTAAATCTTATTAAATCAATATAACAAGGTTGCCTTTTAAACTAAAAGTAACTTGTTCCTCTGCCACCTAAACACTCATTGAGTGATATTTTTCCCAATGTCTATTTATGTTGCAAGTTTTTAAAAAAATCAATTCCCTTCAATGAAGGAAAACATCAGTGTGTCTCTAATACCAATTCTCTTTTCTTATCACAAGCATGCCATTCTTGTAAAGCCTAAAAAGCACATCCCTAGGAATGTCAGTCAAGAAGCACTTCATTCACAATCGATTTATCAGGGAGACAGGTAATTATGGTTTGATTAGCATGTAATAAATGGTGTTTCTCTTCATTCTATCCAGCAAAAGAAACTTCTGAGAAGAAGATAAGTAAAGAAATGAGCAATGTGAGATAATGAAAAACATGGGAATGTAATGTAGACTTGGGATCAGAAAACCTGGGTTTGGATTCTTGCTCACCACTTAATGCTATGACACTTACAAGAGACTTGGAAAGAAATGAAAGATAAGATTTTGTTTCCTTATCTGTAAAATGACACTAATAAGTCTTCTAATACCTACTTCTCAGACTTTCTTATGAAAACTTTAATTGGAAATAGTTTTGTAACTACAAATAATATGCAAATATATGAGGTTTTTATTTTAAAATTAGAATCAAGAATTTATTTTAAACATATATTTTAAAACTGATTTTTTTACATGTAAAATATTCACAATAACTTAGTTTTTTCTAGGTTTGTTTTTTTTCCTATTCACCTTTCTCTATATAACTAGTTAGTTTTCTCCCCTTTCCTCTTTATGGTTATAGGACTCTTATGGGATCTTGTGGGAACCTTTGACAATAGGTCAGCTGACAAGTATCATACTCATGAGGTAGTGAGAATAGAGGGGAGGATTGAAAAGGGAAAAGTAAAAGGTAGGAAAAAAAGATAACTCCCAGGCTTTAACATGACCATAGGGAAATAAAATACAAAAGTGGTCAAGTCCAAAGAGAAACTGAGTTATGGAGAAATAAAATACAACGGTTTTAAACATGCTGATTCTTAGATACTAGAGAAACATCCATAGAGAAAGAAGTGTACCATAGACACACGGTTTGTCTTGTTTTTTTAGTGAGACTTTTTTATTGTTTTTATTAATTTTACAATTTTTCCCCTACCTCATTTCCCTACCCCCCCACCACAGAAGGCAGTCTGCTAGTCCTTACATTGTTTCCATACTATACATTGATCAAAATTGAACATGTTGAGAGAGAAATCATATTCTTAAGGAAAAATAAAAGAGATAGCAAAATTACATAGTAAGATATCTTTAAAAAAAAATTAAAGGTCTTTGATCTTTGTTTAAGCTCCATAATTCTTTCTTTGGATACAGATGGTATTCTCCATCACAGATACCCTAAAATTGTCCATGATTGTTGCACTGATGAAATGAGCAAGTCCATTAAGGTTGATCACCACCCCCATGTTGCTGTTAGGGTGTATCATGTTCTTCTGGTTCTGTTCATCTTGCACAGCATCAGTTCATGCAAATCTTTCCAGGTTTCTCTGAATTCCCATCCCTCCTAGTTTCTTACTGAACAATAGTGTTCCATAAATGTACATATATCACAATTTGTTCAGCCATTCCCCAACTGATGGACATTCACTCAATTTCCAATTCTTTGCCACCACAAACAGATCTTCTATGAATATGTTTGTACAAATGATGTTTTTACGCTTTTTCATGATCTCTTCAGGGTACAGACCCAGGAATGGTATTGTTGGATCAAAGGGTATGTGTACACTTTTATTGTCCTTTGGGCATAATTCCAAACTGCTCTCCAGATATGTTGGATGAGTTCACAGCTCCACCAACAATGTATTAGTGTCCCAGATTTCCCACATCCCTTCCAACATTAATCATTGTCCTTTCTGGTCATATCGGCCAGTCTGAGAGGTGACACACAGTTTGACATGTTATCTTTCAAACGCAATGTTGAAGTAAACTGTGAGTAAATGAAATTGTCAAGAGAGAGAGAGAGAATGTAGAGAGAAAGATGGAGCAACCATTTTAATGAGTTGGGATTAGAGTGAGGAATTATTCAGATGTCCCTTCTTCAAGTTTCTTTCTACTCTAGTTCATCCTTCACATCAAAGTAATTTTGCTAAACTACATGAACCAAAAGTGGTTCCCTACTACATCTAGGATCTAGTATAATATCTTCCCTTTGGCATTCAAAGCCCTTCACAACCTGGTTACTTCCTACTCTTCCTATCTTCTTCTATTTTACTCTCACACACAAATAGAAACAGAGACAAAGGAAGACACACACACACACACACACACACACACACACACACACACACACACCCCAAATAGAAGCAGAGACACAGAGAAACAGATCTAGGGACACTGACTTCCTTACAGTTCCATGAATAAGCACATTCACTGGTTGTGCTAGAATGCTCTGCTATCTATCTTCACTTTTTCCGCCTTTCCTGAGTTGCTCTTCTAGTCCCAGCTAAAATCTCATACCCTACAAGAAGCCTTTCCTGAACCCCTTAAACAAGTGTTTTCTTGCTATTGATTGTCTCAGATTTATTCTGTATTTATCTCATTTGTACATTATTATTTTCATGTTATCTGTCCATTAGATTGGATGTTTTTTAATAGTAGGAGCTGTCTTTTGCCTTTTGTTGTATTCCAAATTCTTGGCCTAGTTCTTGGTCCATAGTAGATGCTTAATAGATATTTGACCCACTGACTGGATCAGAGAAGCTTATGTAAATTAAGAGCTGGTAAGGGTGGTATCTTTGAAGCCAAGATTGGAACACAACCCTGAAAGTGGGTAACAATGGCAATTCTATAGAGAACAAAGTAAATGAGAAGTGGGGAGAAAGGTCAAAAGATAGCAAAGGGAAGATAAAGTAAACAGAAAAGAAGAATTAAAGCATTTAGAAAAATAATTTTTTCCAAGATGATAAGGGGAGAAAAGAAAAAAATATGATTACAATCATATTAAATAGGGTTGATAGTTATGAAAAAATATGTATAATTATATATGTGTATACAATATGCATACATATATATCCTATCTGCTCATAAATATGCTTAGTATGTAAGTATATATATACACAAAAATGTATATATTATATGGCATATATCATACCATACTAAGTCACATATATTAAGATTAGGGAATATCCAAGCATATTATTCACATACATATGTACCTATTTAACACATACAGATATATAATTTTCATATTATATAAATTAAAATTGGAGAAACCTAAGTGTATTGAAAGGCAAAGAGGAGGAGAAAGAAATTGGAAGCGCATAACAGAAAGGATGATTGATTGCTGGAGCAAGGTCCTTGATGAAGTGAGGTCAGTATTAGAGGGATAAGAGTTATGGAAGATCATTTCCTGTGTAACAGGAAGAATTGAGAGAATAAAGTGATGATAATGAAAAGTCTAAATGATCAGGAATAGAGAGATGAGGGAATTCCCATCCTTCAGCCATTCATTTGGGAGGAAAATGAGATAAAAGAATCAGGGACTTTATTAAGAGAGGTAATGTTCAAAATGAGGGAGGTGACTATCCAACTATACTTTTCCCTACTCAGACAACATTTGAGGAATGATCTAGAGGAAGATGTAGGACAGAAGACTGAGACAGAGGGGTCAGATAGGCAGGAATAAAATATAGTTCACACTTTTTTAAGGATCAACTAAAAGAACTGTGGATGCTCAACACAGAAAGGCAGAACTTAAAGAATGCATGA
Organism: Macrotis lagotis; assembly: GCF_037893015.1. Lineage (NCBI taxonomy): Eukaryota > Metazoa > Chordata > Mammalia > Peramelemorphia > Peramelidae > Macrotis > Macrotis lagotis. The sequence goes on along the minus strand of NC_133666.1, from coordinate 138,579,173 downwards.
TAGTTGTTTTCAAGTATCAGAAGAATGTAAGCTCTTTAAGGTCAGGGACTATTGACATTTTATCTTTTTATTCCTAGTCCAGTGCTGTGCACATAGTAGTCACTAAATGATGATGTTTCTTCTTTGTCCTGGAAAAAGACCATGACATCAGAAAGGTGATGTAATAACATGCACATAATTTGGATTTGAGTGGGGGGATAGGAAGGGGACAGGGCTGTACTCAGTCACCAGAGTCATTTTCTCCTCCAGAGCCATCTGGGTTCAGTGGCCAGATATGAATCCGGACAACTGGATGGCCCTGGATAAGAGGCAATCAGGATTAAAGGACTTGCCCAAGGTCACATAGCTAGTAAGTGTCAAGAGTCTGAGGCTGGATTTTAACTTCAGTCCTCCTGACTTGGAGGCCAGTGCTCTATCCACTATACTACCTAGGCACTTAATACATGTTTGTTTAATTGCAGGATTAGATTTAATTACAAGGCTTAAGAGGTCAGAGAGAAGCAGAGGTAGATTTCAATTTAATGTAAGAAAGAACTTCTTAACTATTAGACCTATACAGAAGGGAATTTTTTTCCTATTCCCTTAGGTATTTTGTTTTCTCTTGTTTGATCATTTCAATAATGTCCAAATCTTCATGATCTGATTTAGGATTTTCTTGGCAAAGATACTGGAATAGTTTGTCATTTCCTTCTCCAGCTCACTTTACAGATGAGAAACTGAGGCAAATAGGATTAAGTGACTTGCTCAGGGTCACATGGCTAATAAGATAAGGCTTCCAGATTCTAAGCACCACCTTAGCAATTCTTTGTTCTCTTATTAGAATAAACTTCTTGAGGACAAAAACTATCCCATTTTTTCCCTTTGCATCTCTGTTGTTTGTCCACAACATCTGAGAGGTGAATTGGATTTAAGTGAGGGGGTTGTTGTGCTGTCATAGCCTCACTTTCTCATGTTGAGCCATCTGGATCCAGTTGCCAGATATGAATCAGGACAACTGGAGATGTTCCTGTAATGCAAGGTAATCAGGGTTAACTGGTGCGCCCAACATCACACAACTGGTAAATAGCAAGTGTCTGAGGCTAAATTTGAGCTCAGGTTTTCTTGTCTAAGACTTAGCTCTCAGTGTTCTTAGAACAAAGTGTTTAATAAATAACTTTTATTTAGTTCATTCATGCAAATAAGTTTTCTCAAATTGCTGCATATTACTAATATTTATTCACTATATTCACATGGCAGGAATCAATTTGTCCTGATGATTACTAGGGTAAAATGGATAGTTCTTTGCATCAGACAGCAGAAACCAGTATAGGGCAGGTTGCTTAGTCAGGTGCATGGAAGAATAGGTGCTTAAAAGATATTGACTGATTGACTGTTTAAATACTCAACTGGGACACATACTAGCTGTGTCACCATGGACTACTCACTTATTCTCTCAGTGCCTTGAAGCAGTTATCTAAGGACATGGGTTGCAGAGCTCTGGTTTGATTAGCATTTATAGAGGAGATTTCCCTACACCAAAGAAATCCAATCCTAAATTATATTTAGTATTCATTACCATAATAGAACAATAATCATAATAGATAACTATCATGATAGAACAATTTGTAATGTCATTCTCTAACTGATGAACTTTTTTTCTGTTAACTTGTTAACTCAGTCCTCATACAGGAATTACTAGGTTCAAGGGTATGAGTATTTTGGAATTACTGCATTATAATGTCAAAATACTTTCCAAAATAGTTCAAACAGCTTACAGTCCCAATAATTTATAAAGATATAGGTTTCTCTACAGCTACATCAGCAGGATTTTGTAAATTTTTAATCCTTCCTGCAATTATAATGGCTGAGATGTAGTGATACAATTGCTTTAATTGACAGCTCCAATTAATAGTGTGAACTTTTTTAAGTGATTATTTAAATTAGTATTTCTTAGGGGGCAGCTAGCTGGTACAGTGGATAGATAAAGCACTGGCCCTGGAGACAGGAGTACCTGAGTTCAAATCTGACCTCAGACAATAATCACCTAGCTGTGTGACCTTGGGCAAATCACCTAACCCCATTTCTTTAAATTAAAAAAAAGAAATATAAATTGGTATTTCTTGTTTTGTTATTTGTCTCTTAATATCCTTTGATTTTTAATTAAAATTCAATGACATTTTATAGATGTTTTATTTTAATATCTATTTTAAAATTTTTATTGTAAAACAATTGAATTGTATATATCTGAGGATTACTGTACAGATGTTCCTGTTCATTAAATATTATGTTGTTTTATTCCGTTCTGTAAAATAATTTTTGTTTAAACTTATAATTGTAATTTAACATGATTTGAGAGGTTATTTAAATTTACTTTTTACCAAATTTCTAACTTTTTACCAAATTTCTAAACAATTTTCTTTGACAGTTATTAAATGATAAAACTCTCCCCCCAGATGTTTATTATGATTATTAAGCAGAAACTCTTTGGTTAATTGATACAGACACAAAACCATGAGTTTTGTGGACTGAGAACCTAGGGGGCTGAATGGTTACTAGCTTTTGACAAAGTCATCAGTAGATTCCTGGTTACCTAAAACAATTGTTGGGGTTTTGCTGACTTGTAATAAATTGCTATCTTTCTTTACTTTTAAAGACATAGGAGTTCAAATTTGAAGCAGTCTCACTGCACAAGTCCATATATTTTTAAAAGTATTAAGAGACAAAATTACTTTACATGGTTGGTAATAGCCTAGAAATGTTGGCATAAAATAAAGAGATATAAAACTTCAAACAGTTTAAGTACAAAGAATAAAACCAGATGAAAGCATATATCTTGTAACCACTCACTACAGAATATGTAATAGAGTATTCATTTACTTTCCTAAGATATAATCAGCAAAAGTGATATTTGAGCCACAAAATTTATTTTAATCCACTGATACAAAATTATTTTTCATAACCACAGAAGGGTCTTTAATTGAAAATTGCAGATTCTAGGGGCAGCTGGATACAATATCAGCCCCAGAGTCAGGAGGACCTGAGTTCAAATCTAGCCTCAGACACTTAATAATTACCAAGCTGTGTGACTTTGGTCAAGTCATTTAACCCTACTGCCTTGAAAAAAAAAGGAGTTCATAATCTTATTATCTATGTCCAGAATTTATTTTTTCATCCATTTTGTATTCCTAAAGTACTGTTTCTCCATGATGATAACTATTAAAATTTTATGTTAAACATTCCTAAAAAAATTCTATTAAAAAATACTATAGGGGGCAACTAGGTGACATAATGGATACAGCACCACCCTGGAGTAAAGAGTCAGGACCTGAGTTCAGTCTCAGACACTTAATAATTACTAAGCTGTAGGCAAGTCACTTAATTTCCCTGCCTTACAAAAACAAAAAATATATATACTGTTACTCAAAATGATGATACTTGAATTTTTTTTATATCTTTCCTATTGTTCTAACAGGAAATATTATTTGGGGAAAGGGTTCTGTAATTTCATAGGTATTGAGAACTCTAATATTTTCATGGCAAATTCTAGCCTTAAGAAACATAAAGAGGTTAAGTGATTTGCTCAGGGTCCAATAGACAGTTTGTGTCAAATATGGACCTGGGACCAAGGTAGGTGTTCCTGACTCTAAGAACAGTTCTTCTGTCACTATCATACTTTCTAATATTCTATTAAACAATGAATAGTGGAGTCATTTTAAAAGAAATTATTCTATACTATATTTTTTCATCCAAAATGTTTTTTAAATCACCCCTATTTGATCAGTGACAATGGTTATCTGACTACGTGACATTTTTTTCCAATTCAGGTAATCATTTTAATGATGTATAATCATAACAATTAACTCAGGATCAACTGAAGTAGATTTTTTTAGGGTTTTTTTTTGCAAGGCAATGGGGTTAAGTGACTTGCCCAAGGCCACATAGCTAGGTAATTATTAAGTGTCTGAGGCCAGATTTGAACTCAGGTCCTCCTGACTCCAGGGCCATTGCTCTATCCACTGTGAAGTAACTTTTGAAGAAGAAAATAGAAACCCACAGGACATCTAGTCCTGTACATACCAAAGACATTGTGGACCTGTGACTAGATACAATACAATTTGGAATTATACAACAAAAAGTTACTATGCAGTCAGGGCTATACCTAAAAGAGTTCAAAGAAAGAGGAAAAGGTCCTCTGGTGGCAAAACATGGAAACCCATCAGGATGTCCAAAACTTGAGGAATAGATAAATCAGTTATAGAGTGGGAGAATGTAAGGGAGAGAATATTAATTTCTTTTAAGTAAAAAAAAATAGAAATGAATACCACAGATATGTAGTATTGCGTGAACTTTTAGATGAAGTCACTGTATTATGAATTTTACTAAACTGTTTTACCTTGTTACTAGAGACCTTTCTGAAGGGGGAATAATTTATAAATCTTGGTAATATAAAAAAAACTCATCAGTAAAATGTTTTCAAAAGAGCCTAGGATTAGATAAATATGGACTTAAGAATCATCTATAGAGAGATGATAATGCAACCCAAGAGAGGTGAGATTACCAAGCAAAATAAGAAAGGGAACAAGGATAGTCTGGGCAGGTATCCAAGATTAGTGGGAATAACATGGATAAAGAATCAGCAAAAGAGACTGAGATGGACTGGTTAGAGGAAGAGAAGGAGGAATACTATGATAAAAGCATAGAGTCCTGAAGAAGGTGATCCACAACCCTGAATACTACACATAGCACAATAACTTTTGTATAGCAGATGACATGTATTTAATGAATGCTTATTCACTGACTGCTTAATACCATCAAAAAATTGCCCCAGCAGAAATGAATGGTTCTAAAAATATTTCTAAGCCTGAGTTGTATTCAGACCACTGATGGCATTGCTAACAAATCATTATTTAGTGTGAATGCTATTCTAGAGCACAAGAAGATCCACTGAGGTATGGGAAGAAAATAATAGAATTTACTTTTTTTTTTACTTTAATCTAAAGAAATAAGAAATAGGAGCAGCTAGGTGGCACAGAGGCTAGAGCACTGGTCCTGGAGTCAGGAATACCTG